>NC_092246.1:12097064-12132064 GCF_036320965.1 Panulirus ornatus
AATGATAATAATAATAGTAATAGTAATAATAATAGTAATAATAATGATATGATGATAATAATAATAATAATAATAATAATAATAATAATAATAATAATAATAATAATAATAATAATAATAATAACGATAATAACAATAATAACAATAATAATAAGGAAACAGACGAAAGGAAATAGACGAAAGAAATGGCCCAATCCACCCCCATACACATGTATATACATACACGTCCACACACGCAAATATACATACCTACACAGCTTTCCATGGTTTACCCCAGACGCTTCACATGCCCTGATTCAATCCACTGACAGCACGTCAACCCCGGTATACCACATCGATCCAATTCACTCTATTCCTTGCCCTCCTTTCACCCTCCTGCATGTTCAGGCCCCGATCACACAAAATCTTTTTCACTCCATCTTTCCACCTCCAATTTGGTCTCCTACTTCTCCTCGTTCCCTCCACCTCCGACACATATATCCTCCTGGTCAATCTTTCCTCACTCATTCTCTCCATGTGCCCAAACCATTTCAAAACACCCTCTTCTGTTCTCTCAACCACGCTCTTTTTATTTCCACACGTCTCTCTTACCCATACGTTACTTACTCGATCAAACCACCTCACACCACACATTGTCCTCAAACATCTCATTTCCAGCACATCCACCCTCCTGCGCACAACTCTATCCATAGCCCACGCCTCGTAACCATACAAAATTGTTGGTACCACTATTCCTTCAAACATACCCATTTTTGCTTTCCGAGATAATGTTCTCGACTTCCACACATTCTTCAAGGCTCCCAGGATTTTCGCCCCCTCCACCACCCTATGATCCATTTCCGCTTCCATGGTTCCATCCGCTGCCAGATCCACTCCCAGATATCTAAAACACTTTACTTCCTTCAGTTTTTCTCCATTCAAACCTACATCCCAATTGACTTGACCCTCAACCCTACTGTACCTAATAACCTTGCTCTTATTCACATTTACTCTTAACTTTCTTCTTTAACACACTTTACCAAACTCAGTCACCAGCTCCTGCAGTTTCTCACATGAATCAGCCACCAGCGCTGTATCATCAGCGAACAATAACTGACTCACTTCCCAAGCTCTCTCATCCACAACAGACTTCATACTTGCCCCTCTTTCCAAAACTCTTGCATTCACCTCCCTAACAACCCCATCCATAAACAAATTAAACAACCATGGAGACATCACACAACCCTGACGCAAACCTACATTCACTGAGAACCAATCACTTTCCTCTCTTCCTACACGTACACATGCCTTACAACCTCGATAAAAACTTTTCACTGCTTCTAACAACTTGCCTCCCACACCATATATTCTTAATAATAATAATAGTTATAATAATAATAATAATATTAATGATACTAATAATAGTAATAATAATAATAATAATAATAATAATAATAATAATAATAATAATAATGATAATAATAATAATAATAATAATAATAATAATAATAATAATAATAATGATAATAATAATAATAATAACGATAATAATAATTGTAATAATAATAATGATAATGATAAATACAATGATAATGATAATGATTATAATAATGATAATGATGATAATGATAAAAATGATAATGATAATAATAATAACAATGATATTACTTCTGCTACTACTGCTGTTGACTACTATTGATACTACTGCTCGGGCAGCTACTACTACTACTATTACTTCTAGTACTACTACTGCTACTACAGCTACTAATACTACTGCTACTACTGATGATAATGATAACAATGATAATTGAAAAATTATAACTAATAATGATAATGATAGTAATGATAATAATAATGATGATAATAATAATAATAACAATAATAATAATGATAGTAGTAATGATAACGATAATGATGATAATGATAGTAACAATAATGATAATAATGATAATGATAACAATGAAGAATGTGTGGAGAGAACGTTATCTGGGAGGGAAAAAATGGGTATGTTTGGAGGTACAGTAGTCCCAACGCTAACAAATGGATACGAAGCATGAGTTATAGATAACGCTCTGTGAAGGAAGGTGGATTTGATGGAAATGAAATGCTTGAGGACAATATGTGGTGTGAGGTGGTTTGGTCGAGTAAGTCATAAATGGGCAAGAAAGATGTGTGGTAATAAAAGGAAAGTGGTTTAGAGAACTTAAGACGGTGAGCTGAAATAGTTTGGATATATGGAAATAATAGATGAGGAAAGATTGTCAAAGAGAATATATGTTTCAGATTGTAGGGAACGAGGAGAAAGGGGAGACCAGATTAGAGATGTAAGGATGGAGTGAAACAGATTTTGAGCGATCGGGTCCTGAACATGCAGACGGGTGAAAGGAATACACGGGATAGAGTACATTGGAACATGTGGCATACAGGTGTCGACGTGCTGCCGTTGGTCTGAACAAGGATATGTAAAGCGTCCGAGGTAAACCACTGAAAGTTCTGTGGGGCCTGGATGTGGATAGGGAACTGTGGTTTAGGGACATTACATATGACAGCTAGAGAATGGATGTGAGCGGATGCAGCCTTTCTTCGCCTGTTCTTAGCGTTACCTCGCTATTGTGAGAAACAGCGGTCACGTACGATAACAGGGAAAATAATGGCAATAATAATGATGATAATAATGATAGTAATGATGACGATAATACCGATAATGATAATGATATCATTGCTGCTACACTAGTACTACTACTGCTACTACTAGTACTACTACTACTACTATTACTACTACTACTACTACTATTACTACTACTACTATTACTATTACTACTACTATTAATAATAATAATAATAATATTAATAATAATAATAATAATAATAATAATGATAATAATAATAGTAATAACAATAATAATAATAATAATAATAATAATAATAATAATAATAATAATAATGATAATAATAATAATAGTAATAATGATAATGATAATAGTATTAATAATAATAATAATAACGATAAGGATAATGATAATGAAAATAATACAATCAAAGATATACGAAGGTTTTCAATTAAGGAGGCGCAAATAATATCATTGCTGGACATTAAGCGAAGTGTTATTCTTGAACATTTCTATGGTTCTGCTTTCAGCTACTGCAACTGGTCAATTAACCCATATATCAACGATCCCTTTTGAAGTGATTCCACCTCATCCGTGCATTCAGTGCATGTGAGTAAAAGTAAACAAATACGATATAATGTTGAAACTAGGTAAGAGGGACAGGCTTGGGATGAGTTAGCCTGGACAAGGGAGACCAAACACAAACAGTGTTTGTCGAATGTGTTGGTGACTGTATGAGCATCAGTGTTGAGAGTCAAGTCCACACCAACAGTACAGTGTTAAGACCATCGTGAAATATTCCGGACAAAAGCTACCAACAGTGTCGGATGAATCCCTATATCTTACACTGAGGCAACAGTGTTGGGAACATCGTTACACACAGTTTGGACCAGAACTGACCACAATGTTGCCAATATTAACCTCATCGACGGGAGACATTTGTGTGTCACCAACACTGTTCCCAGTGATAATGCAGCCAATGTTGCCAACGTTGTGCTCCGCTGGATACCCACAACATCGTAATGATTTTCGGTAACAATGTCGGTAACGTTGTGGGACAACGTTACTATCATTGTTAGACGCTGTGTTGGTGGCCCCGCCCCCCACACACACACACACACAAACACATCTTAAGGCTTAAGTAGCTATTTAGATCGGGGTTATCAAAGCCTTTCATCAATATCATCTCCTAACTCTTCCTTTTTGTAAGCTAAATAGGATTTGCATCCCAGTCAGCAAATCATATCTTGGTTGCTAGTCGCTGTATTTACCTTCATTCTGTTTCTTTGTCTCGAAAATTATCATGATTGAGGATATATTGGGAGATTATGAGAATAGAAATTATAGTAATGATAATAACAGTGATAATATGAGAATGTATATATATGTATATGTCTGTGTATGTATATGTATGTATAAGTTGAAATGTATAGGTATGTATATTTGCGTATGTGGGCGTGTATGTATATACATGTGTATGTGGGTGGGTTGGGCTATTCTTTCGTCTGTTTCCTTGCGCTTCCTCTCTAACGCGGGAGACGGCGATTAAGTATCATAATAACAATAATAACAATAATAATAACGATAATAATGATGATAACAATAATAACAATAATAATAATAATAATAATAATAATAATAATAATAAATAATAATGATAATAATAATAATGATAGTAATAATAATAATAAACGGTAACAATGATACTGATAATATTAATAATGTTGATGATAATGATAACAATAATGATAATAATCATAATAATAATAATGATAATAATAATAATAATAATAATAATAATAATAATAATGATAATGATAATAATAATAATAATAATGATAATAATGATAATAATAACAATAATAATAGTAATAGTAATAACAATAATAATGATGATGATAATAAAATTGATAATGATAATAATGATAATGATAATGATAATAATAATAACAATGATAATAGTAACAATAATAGCAATAATGATGATAATGATGATAATGATAATAATGATAGTGATAATGATATTAACAATAATAATAATAATAATAATAATAATAATAATAATAATAATAATAATGATAATGATAATAATAATAATGATTATCATTATTATAATAATATCAATAATGATAATGATAATAATGATAATGATGATAATAGATAATATTGATGATGGTATTAAGCAGACCTTCGGGTCCTTTTGTACCTGTTTCTGTTAGATACTCATAGACTGATATGGTAAGAGTCGAAAACAATCAAATTATTCAAATTCTTCATAAAACTAAGGGGACCTCATTAAGTTAGTCGTGGACACGAGGCAAAACGTCGATTAAGTCTGTTCTTGGATACATCCTTTGGTGCTACTTTCGCGTACACTAAATGGCAGATTATGAATTGCATCGATTTACAATCCTGTCTAAGAAAAAGCACATTATAACTTCATAACTATGAGGAAAACTCGACACATCTAACCTTAAACATTTTCTTGAATCAAAATCATCAAAGTCTTTGATAATTTTGAATTAAATCATCCCTTATCCTTCCCGTCTTTAAGCGAAATAACTATCCAGCTCTCATAGTTTTGTTTTTCACAACAGATTGTCAGACAAGAACGATTTCATTTAGAAAAAGGAAATGCAGAGGATCGTTGATTAAGTGGTAACCTTCTAAATTGATATGCAATCTTGTCTTGCCTTATGATTTCCATAAGTTTATCAACCACTGATGTTTAGTGGAGCGACAGTTTCTTGACAAGAACTATTTTCCTGATTATCAGAGATACATTAGCAAACTTCTAAGCCTCTTGGACCTTTTTCGTGACAAGTAACTCATCAAATAGATCAGTCAAAGGCTTAATCCTCTCATTTGTCGCTTCTTTCATTCCAACGGCTAGAACTGACGCGGACCTGTCGTTATGTATACTTTCATTCCATTTAGTGCAAATAGTATATTTTCTACTTGTCTGTTTTCATAAGTTGTAGAGTGTTTTCCTCCCCGAGCGATGGCTAGCTCTATAAACATCTGAAAAAAAACCGTTTATGACAGTTGTTTTAGCTTCATCTGTTTACATGAGTTTACATGAGAAAGACAGGTAATAGGAGACCTGATTGGGGCGCGGCTGGGTTGTCGGGTAAAAGAAAAGAAAAAGATTATCTTGACAAGAAAATGTAACTCCGCTCAGCACTTTTTAAAGTTATCACCGACTCCCTGTTGCTGCACATTAGCCTTCCAGTGTCCCCGTTGCCGCTGTCGTTTATACAGTTTACATATACTAAACTCCGTCGGGCTTTTTCTGTTTTTTTTTTCTGAAATGCTGACGTTTCTTTTGACTTACGTAAGTTACGTATTAGATTTTCTACACAGATTTTCTCAACGTACTCTATGATTTTTATCATTCTCTTTGCATTTTTCTGCCAATTTGATAGACAGTGGGTAATTCTCTTTTTTTCTACTTCTACCATTTAAGTCTAGTTTTGGAAAATGATCGTCTGTTACACATGGGCATAATAGGTTCCCTCTACAACTCTAAATACTTTACTAAGCTTATCCAAGCTACATTCATGTTGTTTTCATTGGCGATATTGTTTCAGAATTCCCCATTTAGAGTAGTGCAAAGATCATTGAATTCTGCAGGATTCAAATCTGTCATTTTTACCATGAGATCTATAATGATCAGCACTACAAACAGCGCTGGAAACTACCTCAAAAAATTTTTCTCGGTGATTACTGGTGCCAAAATGGGTCTCAGTACTATAGAAAAAGATCCTTACTTGTAGCTAGAACTGCGTATAAATGTTCTCCTCGAGAGTATGACCCTCAGTGACTTGTGTCAGGCACTATCAAGCAAGCTTGGGTCGAGCCCACGCCCGAAACTACGGGAAAGGGACCCTCACCCTAATGTATCATTATAAAATCTTCCACTTTGACCGAGTTGAGTTCATATAAAGTTTCTGTTAACGGATCAAATCCTCTGCCTCTAGTGTCAGTGCAAGGGTTCTGTAGATTAATCCTCTGCAATTTCTTGAGAAGCATGTCTTTAATTCAAATTACCAAACAGAGACGACATTACCACTAACTGCAGCATTCTTTAATTCAAAATTAACATTTCCATCAACTATGAGCAAGACGCAACACTTACCTTGTTTTCTCTGTAACTGATAAATGGAGATAGGATCGTGCACTCGGGAGAGGTATTTCTACTTTTGACGTCTAAACAAGATTGAGAGATACGTTTTATGTCAGAGTTTACTTCCAATGCGTATTTGTCTTTCACACTGACAGTTTTTTTTTCGTGTATTGCGTCCATCTGCAACTAATTATCCTGATGTATGACTGAAACTCGCTGCAAAATGTATTTTTGAAAGGATATGAGTTTGCTTCACATGATCTGTGTTTACCTTGTATCAGAACATACGTGTACGTGTACGTGTACATGTACTTGTCGAGCCTGCTAAAGTACGCAGCCCTCAGTTCGTTCAGGTGTAACCCGTCCTCCCTAAACATGTCAGCCTACATATGTATATAGATACTGCTAAAAGTGAGCACCTTACTGAAGAAGGTGATCCCGATGTTGAACAGTACACCTAGAAATCATAATGTTAGTTCTGTTTGCTAAATTCTAACAAGCTGGTAATATCTTTTTGATCTTTCTTTGAGGACGTCGACTGTATCTAATTAGCATATCAAGCATACGTATATGTTATCGTTAACTCAACGACAGACTTCCATTACAGCGTGGGCAACGTTATCTACCCATGGATCCGGGAAAGCAAAATCAGATACGGCGAGGTGTCCTAGTCCACAGCTCCTCCAGCTGACCGCATGTGATAGAGTCACTGACCAGCCTCGCCTCATTTTGTCCTAGACACCTCCCCTCAGTTTGTCCCCGACGCCTCACCTCATTTTGTTCCCGACCTCTCACCTCATTTTGTCCCCGACGTCAACTAAAGCCTGGGAGTGATTCTGTCTCATTACTGACTATATAGACATACGTTTAAGAGGCTTAACACATCACCGCACTATTTGGAAAGGTCGCTTCATATGACTGGAGGTTCACCAGTTCCCTTAGGGTACTCACAACTCACAGCACTGTACTCTGATCTCGGTGGCTCACACTCTGACACACCCAGCAAGTCTGCTTCGACGATACCAAAATGATCATCCACCCTCTCGGTAAGAGTACATGTGAGGCCTTGGGAAGTGAGGCAGTTGTTGATCGCTGATGATACAGCGCTGGTGGCTGATTCGAGTGAGGAACTGCAGAAGTTGGTGACAGTTTGGTTAAGTGTGTAAAAGAAGAAAGCTGAGAGTAAATGTGAATAAGGGCAAGGTTATTAGGTTCAGTAGGGTTGAGAGACAAGTACATCGGGAGGTAATTTTGAACGGAGAAAAACTGGAGGAAGTGAAGTGTTTTAGATATCTGGAAGTGGACTTATCAGCAGATGGAACAATGGAAGCGGAAGTGAGTCACAGGCTGGGGGAAGGAGCGAAGATTCTGGGAGCGTTGAAGAATGTGTGGAAGGCGAGAACGTTATCTCAGAAAGCAAAAATGGGTATGTTTCAGGGAATAGTAATACCAACAATGTTATTTGGTTGCGACGAATGGGCTGTACATAGGGTTGCGCGGTGGAGGGTGGATGTGTTGGAAATGAAATGCTTAAGGGCATTATGTGGTGTGAGGTGGTTTGATCGAGTAAGTAATGAAAAGGCAAGAGAGATGTGTGGTAATAAAAGAGTGTGGTTAAGAGAGCAGAAGAGGGTGTGTTAAAATGGTTTGATCACATGGAGAGAATGAGTGAGGAAAGATTGACAAAGAGGATATGTGTGTCAGAAGTGTAGGGAACAAGGAGAAGCGGGAGACCAAATTGGAGATGGAAGGATAGAGAGAAAAAGATTTTAATCGATTGGGGCTTGAACACGCAATAGGGCGAGAGGAGTGCAAGGAATAGAGTGAATTGGAACGATGTGGTATTTCGGAGTAAACGTGCAGTCAATTAATTGAGCTAGGGTATATGAAGCGTCTGGGATAAACCATGGGAGGGTCTATGGGACCCGGATGTGGAAAGGGAGTTGTGGTTCAGTGCATTACACATGACACCTAGAGACCAAGTGTGAACGAATGTGGCCTATTTTGTCTGTTTTGTGGCGCTGCCTCGCTAGAGGGGGGATGTTATTTCATATGTGGCGAGCTGGCGACGACAATGAGTCAATACAGGAAGTATGGACATATACATGTGTGTGTATATATATATATATATATATATATATATATATATATATATATATATATATATATATATATATATTTATATATGTTTGTGTATATATATATATAAACGTTGAAATGGTATATGTATGTATATGTGAGTGTGTGGGGCGTTTATTATATACATGTGTATGCGTTGGGTGGGCCATACTTATCTGTTACCTCTCGTTACCTCCTGACGCGGGAGGCTGCGGTTAAGCATAAAGAACAAATTGATATATATATATATATATTATATATATATATATATATATATATATATATATATATATATATATATAGATATATATAATATATTGTCGCTGTCCTCCCGCGTTCGCGAGGTAGCGCAAGGAAACAGACGAAAGAAATGGCCCAACCCACCCCCATACCATGTATATACTTACGTCCACACACGCAAATATACCATGGTTTACCCCACACGCTTCACATGCCTTGATTCAATCCACTGACAGCACGTCAACCCCGGTATACCACATCGCTCCAATTCACTCTATTCCTTGCCCTCCTTTCACCCTCCTGCATGTTCAGGCCCCGATCACACAAAATCTTTTTCACTCCATCTTTCCACCTCCAATTTGGTCTCCCACTTCTCCTCGTTCCCTCCACCTCCGACACATATATCCTCTTGGTCAATCTTTCCTCACTCATTCTCTCCATGTGCCCAAACCACTTCAAAACACCCTCTTCTGCTCTCTCAACCACGCTCTTTTTATTTCCACACATCTCTCTTACCCTTACGTTACTCACTCGATCAAACCACCTCACACCACACATTGTCCTCAAACATCTCATTTCCAGCACCTCCATCCTCCTGCGCACAACTCTATCCATAGCCCACGCCTCGCAACCATACAACATTGTTGGAACCACTATTCCTTCAAACATACCCATTTTTGCTTTCCGAGATAATGTTCTCGACTTCCACACATTCTTCAAGGCCCCCAGAATTTTCGCCCCCTCCCCCACCCTATGATCCACTTTTGCTTCCATGGTTCCATCCGCTGAGAGATCCACTCCCAGATATCTAAATACTTCACTTCCTCCAGTTTTTCTCCATTCAAACTCACCTCCCAATTGACTTGACCCTCAACCCTACTGTACCTAATAACCTTGCTCTTATTCACATTTACTCTTAACTTTCTTCTTCCACACACTTTACCAAACTCAGTCACCAGCTTCTGCGGTTTCTCACATGAATCAGCCACCAGTGCTGTATCGTCAGCAAACAACAACTGAATCACTTTCCAAGCTCTCTCATCCACAACAGACTGCATACTTGCTCCACTTTCCAAAACTCTTGAATTCACCTCCCTAACAACCCCATCCATAAACAAATTAAACAACCATGGAGACATCACACACCCCTGCCGCAAACCTACATTCACTGAGAACCAATCCCTTTCCTCTCTTCCTACACGTACACATGCCTTACATCCTCAATAAAAACATTTCACTGCATTTAACAACTGCCTCCCACACCATATATTCTTAATACCTTCCACAGAGCATCTCTATCAACTCTATCATATGCCTTCTCCAGATCCATAAATGCTATATACTAATCCATTTGCTTTTCTAAGTATTTCTCACATACATTCTTCAAAGCAAATACCTGATCCAAACATCCTCTACCACTTCTGAAACAACACTCCTCTCCCCCAATCTGATACTCTGTACATTCCTTCACCCTCTCGATCAATACGCTCCCATATAATTTCCCAGGAATACTCAGCAAACGTATACCTCTATAATTTGAGCACTCACTTTTATCCCCTTTGCCTTTGTGCAATGGCACTATGCACGCATTCCGCCAATCCTCAGGCACCTCACCATGAGTCATACATACATTAAATAACCTTACCAACTAGTCAACAATACAGTCACCCCCTTTTTTAATAAATTCCACTGCAATGCCATCCAAACCCGCTGCCCTCCTGGCTTTCATCTTCCGCAAAAGTTTTACTACATTTTCTCTGTTTACTAAATCATTTTCCCTAACCCTCTCACTTTGCACACCACCTCGACCAAAACACCTTATATCTGCCTCTCAGTCATCAAACACACTCAACAAACCTTCAAAATACTCACTCCATCTCCTCACATCTCCACTACTTGTTATCACCTCCCCATTAGCCCTCTTCACTAAAGTTCCCATTTGCTCCCTTGTCTTACGGGCTTTGTTTACCCCCCCTCCAAAACATCTATTTTATTCTCCCTAAAATCTAATGATATTCTCTGACCCCAATTTTCATTTGCACTCTTTTTCCCCTATTGCACCTTTCTCTTGACCTCCAGCCTCTTTCTTTGATACATCTCCCAGTCATTTGCATTATTTCCCTGCTATGATGGTCTCTCGCTTCCCTTTCACTAATGATATTAATTAATCATCCACCACTCACTACCCTTTCTAATCTGCCCACCCCCCCATGCTTCTCATGCCACAAGCATCTTTTGCACAAGCCATCAGGGCTCCCTAAATACATCTCATTCTTCCCCCATTCCCCTTACGTCTTTTGTTCTCACCTTTTTCCGTTCTGTACTCAGTCTCTCCTGGTATTTCCGTACACAAGTCTCCTTCCTAAGCTCATTTACTCTCACCACTCGCTTCACCCCAACATTCTCCCTTCTTTTCTGAAAATCTCTACGAATCTTCACCTTCGCCTTCGCAAGATAGTAATCAGACATCCCTCCAGTTCCACCTCTAGCACATTAACATCCAAAGGTATCTCTTTCGCGCGCCTATCAATAAAAACGGAATCCAATAATGCTCTCTGGCCATCTCTCCTACTTACATACGTATCAATATGTATATCTCTCTTTTTAAACAAGTTATTCCCATTCACCAGTCCTTTTTCAGCACATATATCTACAAGCTCTTCACCATTTCCATTTACAATACTGAACACACCATGTACACGAATTATTCCCTCAACTGCCACATTACTCATCTTTCCATTGAAATCACCCAACACTTTAACCTGGTCTCGTGCATCAAACTAACTAGCACACTCACTCATCTGCTACCAAAACACCTGCCTTTCATGCTCTTTCTTCTCATGCCCAGGTGCATATGCAACAATAATCACCCATCTCTCTCCTTCCACTTTCAGTTTTACCCATATAAATCTAGAGCTTACTTACTTACACTCTATCACATACTCCCACCAATACTGTTTCATGATTAGTGCTACTCCTTCCTTTGCTCTTGTCCTCTCAATAACCTCTCACTTTACTCCCAAGACATTCCCAAACCACTCTTCCCCTTTGCCCTTGAGCTTTTCACTCAGATAATAGTAATGAAAATAATAATGATGATAATGAAAACGATGATTATAATAATAGAGAAAATAGTAATAATAGAAATTGTAATACCAATGATTACAATTTTCATAATAATAGTAATAATAATAATAATAGTAATAATAATAATAATGATAATGATAATAATAATAATAATAATAATAATAATAATAATAATAATAATAATAATAATAATAATAATAATAATAATGATAATAATAATAATGATAATAATAATAATAATAATAATGATAATAATAATAATGATAATAATAATAATAGTAATAATGATAATAATAATAATGATAATAATAATAATAATAATAATAATAGTAATAATAATAATAATAGTAATAATAATAATAATAATAATAATAATAATAATAATAATAATAATAATAATAATAATAAAAATAATAATAATAAAAATAATAATATAATAATAATGATTATGATAATAATAATAATAATAATAGAAATAATAATAATAATAATAATAATAATAATAATAATAATAATAATAATAATAATAATAATAATAATGATAATAATGATAATTAAAATAACAATGATAATAATGATAATAACAATATTAATAGTAATAATAATGACAATAATAATAATAACAATAATGATAATAATGATGATGACAATAATAATTATAATATAATAACAATGATGATAATAATAATAATAATAATAATAATAATAATAATAATAATAATAATAATAATAATAATAATAATAATAATAATGATAATAATAATAATAATAATAATGATAATAATAATAACAAAAATAATGATAAAAATAATATTGATAATAATAATAATAAAAGTAATAATGATAATAATATAATAATAATAATAATAATAATAATAATAATAATAATAATAATAATAATAATAATAATAAAAATGATAATGATCAATAATGATAATGATAATAACAATAGTAATAATAACAATGATAATGATAATGATAATAATAATAATAATAATAATAATAATAATAATAATAATAATAATAATAATAATAATAATGATAATAATAATAATAATAATAATAATAGTAATAACATTAATAATAATAATAACAATAATAATAATAATAATAATAATAATAATAATAATAATAATAATAATAATAATAATAATAATAATAATGATAATAATGATAATATTATTATTATTAATAATAATAATAATAATGATAATAATAATAATAATAATAATAATAATAATAATAATAATAATAATAATAATAGTAATAATAATAATAATAATAATAATAATAATAATAATAATAATGATAATAATAATAATAATGATAATAATAATGATAATTATCCCTGGGGATAGGGGATTAAGAATACTTCCCACGTATTCCCTGCGTGTCGTAGAAGGCGACTAAAAGGGGAGGGAGCGGGGGGCTGGAAATCCTCCCCTCTCGGTTTTTTTTTTTTGTTTTTTTTTTTTCAAAAGAAGGAACAGAGAATTGGGCCAGGTGAGGGTATTCCCTCAAAGGCCCAAAGAAAGAATAATAATGATAATAAAAATAATCATAATAATAATAACAATTATAATAATAATAATGATAATAATAATAATAATAATAATAATAATAATAATAATAATAATAATAATAATAATAATAATGATAATAATAATTATAGCAATAATAATGATAATCATAAAATAATAATAATAATGATATTAATAATAATGATGATGATAATAATAATAGCAAGGTAGCGTTATGAACAGAGGATTGGGTCTTAGAGGGAATATCCTCAACTGGCCCCCTTCTCTGTTCCTTCTTTTGGAAAATTAAAAAAAAAAAAAAAACGAGAGGCGGAGGATTTCCAGCCACCCGCTCTCTCCCCTTTTAGTCGCCTTCTACAGCACGCAGGGAATACGTGGGAAGTATTCTTTCTCCCTTACCCCCAGGGATAAACAAAGAAATTACAAGCAAATATAGCTGAAAAATCACGGAGGATATCTTAATTTCTCAGTGTCTTGTCATAAACTAAATCTGGCAATGGACCACATGGAAATTTTCTAGAGAGCATACACAATACAGACAAATTTTCATGGATTAGATTTTAATTCTAAATCAGTCTGCAGCAAGCATGAAAGCAAATGTTGATGACATCAAATTCATGGCATATGATAAAGCTTACTCTCAGATTCGCCATAAGACTAACTAGACAAGCAAAAAAATTTGCAAAAAAAAAAAAAAATATATTTCCTGAGGTAATATGTACATTTTTTTTTTTTTCATACTATTCGCCATTTCCCGCGATAGCGAGGTAGCGTCAAGAACAGAGGACTGGGCCTTTGAGGGAATATCCTCACCTGGACCTCTTCTCTGTTCCTTCTTTTGGAAAACTAAGAAAAAAAAAAAAAACGAGAGGGGAGGATTTCCAGCCCTCCGCTCCCTTCCCTTTTAGTCGCCTTCTACGACACGCAGGGAATACGTGGGAAGTATTCTTTCTCCCCTATCCCCAGGGATAATATGTACATACTTTATATAAAAAAAAGCACATCTATAGAGCATTTCCTACTCAGTTATCCCGTGAACTGTAGAAAATAGATATTCAAAAGTTTTAACAGATAAATTCCATTTCACAGTTCTGATTCAATATCTGCTCTTAAACAACAGTTGCTGCCCTAGTAAACTCGTCATTACTATCATCTTCAAAACTAATTGCTGTATTAACAAAATCTTCTACATTTTGTGGAAGATCAGCTGCTGCTTTTGCAAACTCTTTGTCAGCTTCAGTTTTTCTATATAATCCTGCTTCCAGATGATGTTGAGACAAGTCCAAATCATCTATATCGGTGTATCTAGAGACATGACTCACGAGCAGTATCTTCAAAAATCTGCAGGAAGTACGGGTTAGAAAATAGAGGCTATAGACATAGATCTTGATAATCCAGAGAAATTTAGACAAACTGTTGCGGAGGAAAAGGGAACGGCAATTTGACTCCAATAGAGAAAATCGCAAAATGATGCATTGAAAGTTATTTGAATTATATAATACTATTGGGACATTATCAGAGTTATATTAAAAGATAGACCTTGGTGAGCATTAATGATCTCTTAAGTAATGCCTGAATGCATATATTAAAGCTAATAGGATTGTTTCCTTCATAGTTTGATATCTAAGCTATTAAATGAAACACGAAATCTTTGCTCCTCACAACTCTTTAGTCAGACCATATTTAGAATTTTCAGTTCTGATTACCAGAATCAAAGACTATAAAAAGTAGAAGGCTTTGAGTAGGTGTCAGTCTTGAAATAGAAAGCTTTGAGTGAATGTCAATCATAGAGTAGAAAGCTTGGAGTAGATGTCACTCATAAAGTACATAGCTTTGAGTAAATGTCAGTCATAAAGTAGAGAGCTTTGAGTGGATGTCATTCATAAAGAAAGATAATAAATTTATATCAGGGATAGATAAGTTATTCAGTGATATTCGTTACCAACGAATAAACAACTTTAGGCCCAAAGGAAGTCTGTTCAAGAATAATAACAATCATGCGTTCCATTTTTTCTTAAGACAAAACGACTAAATACACGAATTTCAAAATTTTCTGAATACACTTATTTCAAATTTTTCTTAAAAAGGAAAAGACTAAATACGTGCATTTCAAATTTCGTTATTACAGAAACGACTACGCACACGTATTTCGATTATTCTTATTTACAGAAACGACTAAAAACACGTATCTCAATTCTTTTTTTTTTTTTTGTTTGTTACAGAAACGAACTAAATTCTTTCTTCTTCAGAGTCTCCGGAAGGCTGTCATTAAGTCAGAATGTGGTTTTCCATTCACGCTTTCCTGTGAATTCTCTCTCTCTCTCTCTCTCTCTCTCTCTCTCTCTCTCTCTCTCTCTCTCTCTCTCTCTCTCTCTCTCTCTCTCTCTCTCTCTCTCTCTCTCTCTCTCTCTCTGCACTGCATCAAAGTGTCTCTTGTTTCCAAATTTCTTGCCGGCTTATATGCCAGAGAGAGTGGTGGGTAGGCGAGGAGATCTTCTGCTTGACTATCCCACCTCTAGAACGTTATGATTGTCCTCCAGCAGATAAATATCTTACACCATTAAGTCATCTGTTGCCTGGCTCTCCCATGCACTCCGTACGTAAGGACTCAACAATATATGCAGACGATAACTATCCCACTGATATCGCCAGATAAGGTTCGTAGCGCCAGTACTCTCAGACAAGGACCTCATCGTTGTCAATAAAACGTAAGCAACTTAGCACTGTATATCTCAGATAAGAATCAGGGCATCATAATTCTTAGGCGAGAATCGCGACACCTTTATCTTCAATGAAGAATAATTGCACCTTTAAGCTAAGTCAAACAATCGTAGAATCATTATTTTCAGACAAGAATGATGACCACTGCTCGTAGACAGAGATTTCGATGCTTTTCGTCTCAGACAAGAATACTTTCGTCGATATTCTCAGACAAGAATCATTACACCCTTATATTCATAGGAGAATCTTCAGATAAGATTCAAAGCATCTCTGTTCTCACTTCACAGGCAAGAATCATATAGCGCCGCTGTTTTCACATAAGAGTCATGACTGCATCATCCTCACACAAGAATCATAGCCCTATCATTCTTAGAGAAGAACTTTTGCACCATCATTCAGGGACGAGAATTGTGGCATCGCTATTCTCTGGCATGAATCGTGGTACTCGCTCTTCCAGACAAGAATCTCAATGAGAACAGAAAGTTGGGAAGAGAAGGTATTTCAGTGAAAAGAGAATTCGCCGAAGGAGTTTCTTCCATCGTCAAGAAAGAGCAGTAAAGAGGTTCTTCAGATATATATGGATAAAAAGATATATGAAAGGATGATATATGATTTATACCCGTTGGAAACAGAACCTTGAGACTAATGATAGAGGCATGACTTTTCAATTATTCTCACCGTCAAAAATTTAGCATCTGATTACTTCATCATCAAAAATTGACTCTTCAATTATTTTCACTATCAAAAATTGTTTTTTTTAATTATCTAAACTATCAAAAACCTGACTCAAATTATTTTACTCTAAAAACTTGACTATAATAATTTTCACTATCAGAAATTGACTTTTTAATCATTCTTACTATCAAATTCTATTTTCTAATCGTTTTCACTTTTAAGAATTATCTAACAATACCACAACTGCAAAACACATTTACAGAGACAGAGAAAGAAAAATAAGACATCAGTATTTAGAATAATTAAGTATTTAGATACTTGGAAATCTATAATCAAATCAGGAAAAGTCATCCGGACCTGATGATATCTCTCCATGGGTACTGGGGGAAGTTCATGCAAGAATAACATTTCCCATCACTAATATATTCCAAAAACGTTGCATGAAGCAGACACTGCCGAATGACTACTGCTCGTGACTACAACAAAATTAATGAAGAATGATCCTCAAAAAAGCTGGCCCTCCGATCTTCGATTCTAGATAGAATGCTGGAAATAGAAGTATAGATTAAAACAATGATTCTATACAACTAACATCAGTCTCGTCGTCAATGATCATGTCCATCGAACTCTATGAAATTCTTTAGTAATATGTAGATAACTGGGACTCAAACATGTCCTCATGTATTAGATATCTAGCCTTCAAGAAAGCTTTCAGTAAAGCTCCGCATCTGATAGATAGGTAGAATTAGACTACACGTCGTAGGAAATCAGGCGAGGGAGTGAATAGCGAGCGGACTAGAAAAGCTAAAGGAACGTCGAGTGGTCTTGGACGCGGAAACAGACCATCGGCTGAACGTGACTCACAGAGTACCGCAAGGCTCAGTGCTACGCCATATTTCATTTCTCTTACTACTCATTTCAGTGACTTGTAGACCAAGACGATTTCAACAGTAAGAATATCAAAATTTGCCGACGACATGAAGTGTGCAGATTAAAGAGCAATTCAAGGACTCAGAAAGAATCAGATAAAGCTGATGCATTCGTCAAGAGGTAAGATGATAAGAATATCAAACTAAGTTATACAATATATGGTAAAACAAAGTCAAGGCAAAAAAGAAAAAGACCTTGGAGCGATCATCAACTGTGCTAAGGCGTCCAGTAGCTCACAGAATAACGCCATCTTTAGGCCACTTAGAATAGACTGTTCATTTCTGGTCATCACATTATATCAATGGTGGAAAAAAGAACAAGTTCAGAGAAGAGCAAAAAGACTAATTCTTCCACTCAAGAATAAAACCTCTGCAGAAGTATTTTCAGATTTTTAGTTATTTTCTCTTAAGGAATGTACACTTGATTTCAAATGTCTTTATCTTTTAAACTCTGTGTGGCCGAGGTAGCCTGGCGCTTGTCTAAGATTCGACTCCAACATGTGGTGTATATGTATTTGTCTGTTCATCGATATATTTGTCACAACATCGGAGCCGCCATAGACTAGAGTTTTGGAAGGAGGTAAATCAAGTACGAAAGACTAAAGAACAAATGGAAATATCAATCAAGGGTGGCAAAAGGGGATGTGATATCAGGTAGTGATGAAGTAAGAGGATGGAGTGAGTATTTGGAGGACTATTAATGTGTTTGATGATAAGAGTAGCACAAATAGGGTGTTTGGGTAGGGATGGTATGCGAAGTGAAAGAGTTATGGAGAGTGGTTTAGCGAAGAAAGTAGTGAAAGTCCTGTGTAAGATGAAAGGCGGCAAGGCGGCTGGAGCGGATGGTTTTGCTCTTGAATTTATTAAGAAAGGGGGTGACTGTGACGTTTACTGGTTGGTTAGGATATTCAATACATACATGGATCATGGTGATGTGCCTGAGTATTGACAGAATGCATGTATTTTGGCATTTTCAAAGGCGAGGGGGATAAAGGTGAATGCTCTAATCACAAAGATAAAAGTTTGCTAAGTATACACAGTAGTTGTTTGGGAGGTAATTAATTAAGAATGTGAAGGCATATACAGAGCATCAGACTGGGGAGGAGTAATGTGGTTTCAGAAGTGGTACAGGATATGTTGGTCAGGTGTATACCTTAAAGAATATGTGCGAGAAATATTTAGAAAATCAGTTAGATCTGTATGTGGTACTTATGAATCTGGAGAAAGCATATGGTAGGGTTGATAGAGATGCCTTGTGGAAGGTCTTAAGATATACGGTGTTGGAGAAAAGCTGTTAGAAGCAGTGAGAAGTTTTTATCAAGGGTGAAAGGCATGTGTACGAGTAGGAAGAGAGGAGAGTGAATGGTTCCCCGTGAAGTTTGGTCTGCAACAGGGGTGCGTGATATCACCATGGTTCCTCAGTTTGTTTATGGTTGGGGTAGTGAGAGAGGTCAATGAGAAAGCCTTGGAGAGAGGGGCGAGTATTTCCATTTGGTTAACATATATATATATATATATATATATATATATATATATATATATATATATATATATATATATATATATATATATATATATATATATATATATATATATATATATATATATATATATATATATATATATATATATATATATATATATATATATATATATATATATATATATATATATATATATTTTTTTTTTTTTTTTTTATTATTATACTTTGTCGCTCTCTCCCGCGTTTGCGAGGTAGCGCAAGGAAACAGACGAAAGAAATGGCCCAACCCACCCCCATACACATGTATATACACACGTCCACACACGCAAATATACATACCTACACAGCTTTCCATGGTTTACCCCAGACGCTTCACATGCCTTGATTCAATCCACTGACAGCACGTCAACCCCGGTATACCACATCGCTCCAATTCACTCTAATCCTTGCCCTCCTTTCACCCTCCTGCATGTTCAGGCCCCGATCACACAAAATCTTTTTCACTCCATCTTTCCACCTCCAATTTGGTCTCCCTCTTCTCCTCGTTCCCTCCACCTCCGACACATATATCCTCTTGGTCAATCTTTCCTCACTCATTCTCTCCATGTGCCCAAACCACTTCAAAACACCCTCTTCTGCTCTCTCAACCACGCTCTTTTTATTTCCACACATCTCTCTTACCCTTACGTTACTCACTCGATCAAACCACCTCACACCACACATTGTCCTCAAACATCTCATTTCCAGCACATCCATCCTCCTGCGCACAACTCTGTCCATAGCCCACGCCTCGCAACCATACAACATTGTTGGAACCACTATTCCTTCAAACATACCCATTTTTGCTTTCCGAGATAATGTTCTCGACTTCCACACATTCTTCAAGGCCCCCAGAATTTTCGCCCCCTCCCCCACCCTATGATCCACTTCCGCTTCCATGGTTCCATCCGCTGCCAGATCCACTCCCAGATATCTAAAACACTTCACTTCCTCCAGTTTTTCTCCATTCAAACTCACCTCCCAATTGACTTGACCCTCAACCCTACTGTACCTAATAACCTTGCTCTTATTCACATTTACTCTTAACTTTCTTCTTCCACACACTTTACCAAACTCAGTCACCAGCTTCTGCAGTTTCTCACATGAATCAGCCACCAGCGCTGTATCATCAGCGAACAACAAATGACTCACTTCCCAAGCTCTCTCATCCCCAACAGACTTCATATATATATATATTTTCTTTCGCTGTCTCCCGCGTTTGCGAGGTAGCGCAAGGAAACAGACGAAAGAAATGGCAACCCACCCCCATACACATGTATATACATACGTCCACACACGCAAATATACATACCTACACAGCTTTCCATAGTTTACCCCAAACGCTTCACATGCCCTGATTCAATCCACTGACAGCACGTCAACCCCGGTATGCCACATCGATCCAATTCACTCTATTCCTTGCCCTCCTTTCACCCTCCTGCATGTTCAGGCCCCGATCACACAAAATCTTTTTCACTCCATCTTTCCACCTCCAATTTGGTCTCCCACTTCTCCTCGTTCCCTCTACCTCCGACACATAAATCCTCTTGGTCAATCTTTCCTCACTCATTCTCTCCATGTGCCCAAACCATTTCAAAACACCCTCTTCTGCTCTCTCAACCACGCTCTTTTTATTTCCACACATCTCTCTTACCCTTACGTTACTTACTCGATCAAACCACCTCACACCACACATTGTCCTCAAACATCTCATTTCCAGCACATCCATCCTCCTGCGCACAACTCTATCCATAGCCCACGCCTCGCAACCATACAATATTGTTGGAACCACTATTCCTTCAAACATACCCATTCTTGCTTTCCGATATAATGTTCTCGACTTCCACACATTCTTCAAGGCTCCCAGGATTTTCGCCCCCTCCCCCATCCTATGATCCACTTCCGCTTCCATGGTTCCATCCGCTGCCAGATCCACTCCCAGATATCTAAAACACTTTACTTCCTCCAGTTTTTCTCCATTCAAACTTACCTCCCAATTGACTTGACCCTCACCCCTACTGTACCTAATTACCTTGCTCTTATTCACATTTACTCTTATTTTTCTTCTTTCACACACTTTACCAAACTCAGTCACCAGCTTCTGCAGTTTCTCACATGAATCAGCCACCAGCGCTGTATCATCAGCGAACAACAACTGACTCACTTCCCAAGCTCTCTCATCCCCAACAGACTTCATACTTGCCCCTCTTTCCAAAACTCTTGTCTTCACCTCGCTAACAACCCCTTCCATAAACAAATTAAACAACCATGGAGACATCACACACCCCTGCCGCAAACCTACATTCACTGAGAACCAATCACTTTCCTCTCTTCCTACACGTACACATGCCTTACATCCTCGATAGAAACTTTTCACCTCTTCTAACAACTTGCCTCCTACACCATATATTCTTAATATCTTCCACAGAGCATCTCTATCAACTCTATCATATGCCTTCTCCAGATCCATAAATGCTACATACAAATCCATTTGCTTTTCTAAGTATTTCTCACATACATTCTTCAAAGCAAACACCTGATCCACACATCCTCTACCACTTCTGAAACCACACTGCTCTTCCCCAATCTGATGCTCTGTACATGCCTTCACCCTCTCAATCAATACCCTCCCATATAATTTACCAGAAATACTCAATAAACTTATACCTCTGTAATTTGAGCACTCACTCTTATCCCCTTTGCCTTTGTACAATGGCACTATGCACGCATTCCGCCAATCCTCAGGCACCTCACCATGAGTCATACATACATTAAATAACCTTACCAACCAGTCAATAATACAGTCACCCCCTTTTTTAATAACTTCCACTGAAATACCATCCAAACCTATATATATATATATATATATATATATATATATATATATATATATATATATATATATATATATATATATATATATATATATATATATATATATATATATATATATATATATATATATATGTGTGTGTATGTGTCTGTGTGTGTGTGTCTGTGTGTGTGTGTGTGTGTGTGTGTGTGTGTGTGCGTGTGTGTGAGCGTGTGTGTTTGTGTAACCCGGGCTATGCCAGGTACCCATTTATAGACCACCCGTGAGGAGAATGAACACCTGAAATGGCTCCGAGGCGATGACTATGTCCGGGTCTCGAACTCTGGCGGGCTTGCCCAAGATTCATTAGAAGCGACGCTGACAAGTGCACCATGCAATCCTCTCTCTCTCTCTCTCTCTCTCTCTCTCTCTCTCTCTCTCTCTCTCTCTCTCTCTCTCTCTCTCTCTCTCTCTCTCTCTCTCTCTCTCTCTCTCTAACTTGTAGGTTGTAGCAGCCACCTACCAGGGAGGTACATTTCCGGTACTACCCGCCTGGGTTTAGAAAGGGTCACAGTGATGGAACGTCGTATAAAGTCAGTACTTCAGTAGCTGTCAAGCTGCACTCTTTTGGCCCATGTACCTGTCTATTTTTTTTGCCTCGCCCACACGTGAGCTGCTGACTCGGAAACCACAAACATGAAATCCCTTCATTTCACACGTAATACTTGACAACATGTACCGTGCCTAACACCACTCGTTCCACACAACCCTAAGTTTTTGAGTGGCTAGCATCACGCATCAGCCCCTGCCTTTTGGCTAAACCTAGCCATAAGTACGTGTTGAGAGAGTAAGTACTCCTCACCACCCACCTTATCATATTGTTTCATTCCCTTTCACTGCACTTCATTTTTCCCTCACTTTTATCTACTCATCTCTCCTCGAACATCCTCACCTTTTATTCTGTCTCCCTCCTTATCTCTCGACCATCACCTCATCACTCCATCATTTCTCTTTTTTTCTTCCTCTTCATCCTTTTTTTTTTTTCTTCTCCCTCGGCCTCACCCGTGAGCGTCACCCCTGACATATAGGTCGACTCCTAAACAATGTAATTACTCAGTGGTAATGGCGCAGCGGCGGCGGCTGCGCCTTCCCTCAGACCTCCCTGCCTGCCTGCCTGCCAGCCTCCCTCCCTGTCCGTCCACCTGGCTCAGGCTGCCCCAACGCCACCCACCTCAAGCAGCGGCCCAGCCAGACACGTGCGTCATTCTCGTTATCTGTTTTTCCTTTTATCATCTCAGTTTAAGGATAACGCATCGAGATTACTGGATATGTGGACCTCCCTTGTGTGGCGTTGACTTACCATGAGGCAAGTATGGGCCGCCAGGGTTCGAACCCGCGTAGGTTCGAATCCTGATCGCGGTAGTCGATCAATAGTTAACCTAGCTGTTCTTCTTCCTTACGGATTGTTCAATGATTTGGGTGAATATTTATAGAGGCTTTCAGGAAAGAAGAGAGAATGTTGGGGTGAAGAGAGTGGTGAGAGTAAGTGAGCTTAGGAAGGAGACTTGTGAGAGGAAGTACCAGGAGAGACTGAGTACAGAATGGAAAAAGGTGAGAACAAAGGAGGTAAGGGGAGTGGGGGAGGAATGGGATGTATTTAGGGAAGCAGTGATGGCTTGCGCAAAAGATGCTTGTGGCATGAGAAGCGTGGTAGGTGGGCAGATCAGAAAGGGCAGTGAGTGGTGGGATGAAGAAGAAAGATTATTAGTGAAAGAGAGGAGAGAAGCATTTGAACGATTTTTGCAGGGAAATGATGCATATGACTGGGATATGTATAAAAGAAAGAGGCAGAAGGTCTAGAGAAAGGTGCAAGAGGTGAAAAAGAGGGCAAAAGAGAGTTGGGGTGAGAGAGTATCATTAAAATTTAGGGAATATAAAAAGATGTTTTGGAAGGAGGTAAATAAAGTACGTAAGACAAGGGAACAAATGGGAACATCAGTGAAGAGGGCTAATGAGGAGGCGACAACAAGTAGTGGTGATGTGAGAAGGAAATGGAGTGAGTATTTTGAAGGGCTGTTGAATGTGCTTGATGATAGAGTGGCAGATATAGGGTCGAGGTCGTGTGCAAACTGAGAGAGTTAGGGAGAAAGATTTGGTAAACAGAGAAGAGGTAGTGAAAGCTTTGTGGAAGATGAAAGCCAGCAAGGCAGTGGGTTTAGAAGGTATTGCAGTGGAATTTATTAAAAAAGGGGTGACTATATTGTTTACTGGTTGGTAAGGTTATTTGAAGGTGTATATGACTCATGGTGAGGTGACTGAGGATTGGCGAAATGCTTGCATAGTGTGATTGTACAAAGGCAAAGGGGATAAAAGTGAGTGCTCAAATTACAGAGGTAAAAGTTTGTTGAGTATTCCTGGGAAATTATATGGGAGGGTATTGATTGAGAGGGTGAAGGAATGTACAGAGCATCAGATTAGGGAAGAGCAGTGTGGTTTCAGAAGTGGTAGAGGATATGTGGATCAGGTGCTTGCTTTGAAAAATGAATGTGAGAAATACTTAGAAAAGCAAATGGATTTGTATGTAGCATTTATGGATCTGGAGAAGGCATATGATAGAGTTGATAGAGATGCTCTGTGGAAGGTATTAAGAATATATTGTGTTGGGGGGAAAGTTGTTAGAAGCAGTGAAAAGTTTTTATCGAGGATGTAAGGCATGTGAACGTGTAGGAAGAGAGGAAAGTGATTGGTTCTCAGTGAATGTCGGTTTACGGCAGGGGTGTATGATGTCTCCATGGTTGTTTAATTTGTTTATGGATGGAGTTGTTAGGGAGGTGAATGCAAGAGTTTTGGAGAGAGGGGCAAGTATGCTGTCTGTTGTGGATGAGAGAGCTTGGGAAGTGAGTCAGTCGTTCTTCGCTGATGATGCAGCACTGGTGGCTGATTCGTGTGAGAAACTGCAGAAGCTGGTGACTGAGTTTGGTAAAGTGTGTGAAGGAAGAAAGCTGAGAGGAAATGTGAATAAGAGCAGGGTTATTAGGTACAATAGGGTTGAGGGACAAGTCAATTGGGAGATAAGTTTGAATGGAGAAAAACTGGAGGAAGCGAAGCGTTTTAGATATCTGGGAGTGGATTTGGCAGCGGATTGAACCATGGAAGAGGAGGTGAATTATAGGGTGGGGGAGGGGGCGAAAGTTCTGTGAGCTTTGTAGAATGTGTGGAAGTCGAGAACATTATCTCGGAAAGCAAAAATGGGTATGTTTGAAGGAATAGTGGTTCCAACAATGTTGTATGGTTGCGAGGCGTAAGCTATAGATAGAGTTGTGCGCAGGAGGGTGGATGTGCTGGAGATGAGATGTTTGAGGACAATGTGTTGTGTGAGGTGGTTTGATCGAGTAAGTAACAATAGGGTGAGAGAGATGTGTGGTAATAAAAAGAGAGTACTTGAGAGAGCAAAAGAGGGTGTTTTGAGATAGTTTGGTCACAGGGAGAGAACGAGTGAGAAAAGATTGACCAAGAGGATATATGTGTCAGAGGTAGAGGGAAAGAGGAGAAGTGGGAGACCAAATTGGAGGTGGAAAGATGAAGTGAAAAAGGTGATCGAGGCCTGAACATGCAGGAGGGTGAAAGGCGTGCAAGGAATAGAGTGAATTGGAACGATGTGGTATACCGGGGTCGACGTGATGTCAATGCATTGAACCAGGGCGTGTGAAGCGTCTGGGGTAAACCATGGAAAGTTTTGTAGGGCCTGAATGTGGAGAGGGAGCTGTGGTTTTAGTGCATTATACATGACAGATAGAGACTGAGTGTGAACGAATGTGGCCTTTGTTGTCTTTTCCTAGCGCTACCTCGCAAACATGCGGGGGAGGGGGTTGTTATTTCATGTGTGGCGGGGTGGCGATGAGAATGAATAAAGGCAGACAGTATGAATTATGTACATGTGTATATATGTATATGTCTGTGCGTGTGTATATGTGTATACGTTGAGATGGATAGGTATGTATATTTGTGTGTGTGGACGTGTATGTATATACATGTCTATGTGTTTGGGCTGGGCCACTCTTTCTTCTTTTTCCTTGTGCTACCTCGCTAACGAGGGAGACTGCGACAAAGTAAAATAGATAAATGATATATATATATATATATATATATATATATATATATATATATATATATATATATATATATATATATATATTAAAGTGCGTAAGACAAGGGAACAAATGGGAACTTCAGTGAAAGGGGCTAATGGGGAGGTGATAACAAGTAGTGGTGATGTGAGAAGGAGATGGAGTGAGTATTTTGAAGGTTTGTTGAATGTGTTTGATGATAGGGTGGCAGATATAGGTGTTTTGGTCGAGGTGGTGTGCAAAGTGAGAGGGTTAGGGAGAATGATTTAGTAAACAGAGAAGAGGTAGTAAAAGCTTTGCGGAAGATGAAAGCCGGCAAGGCAGTGGGCTTGGATGTTATTGCAGTGGAATTTATTAAAAAGGGGGGTGACTGTATTGTTGACAGGTTGGTAAGGTTATTTAATGTATGTTTGACTCATGGTGAGGTGCCTGAGGGTTGGCGGAATGCTTGCATAGTGCCACTGTACAAAGGTAAAGGGGATAAAAGTGAGTACTCAAATTACAGAGGTATAAGTTTGTTGAGTATTCCTGGGAAATTATATGGAGGGTATTGATTGAGAGTGTGAAGGCATGTACAGAGCATCAGATTGGGGAAGAGCAGTGTGGTTTCAGAAGCGGTAGAGGATGTGTGGATCAGGTGTTTGCTTTGAAGAATGTATGTAAGAAATACTTAGAAAAGCAAATGTATTTGTATGTAGCATTTATGGATCTGGAGAAGGCATATGATAGAGTTGGTAGAGATGCTCTGTGGAAGGTATTAAGAATATATGGTGTGGGAGGCACGTTGTTAGAAGCAGTGAAAAGTTTTTATCGAGGATATAAGGCATGTGTACGTGTAGGAAGAGAGGAAAGTGATTGGTTCTCAGTGAATGTAGGTTTGCGGCAATGGTGTATGATGTCTCTATGGTTAATTTGTTTATGGATGGGTTGTTAGCGAGGTGAATGCAAGAGTTTTGGAAAGTGGGGAAAGTATGCAGTCTGTTGTGGATGATAGAGCTTCGGAAGTGAGTCATTTGTTATTCGCTGATGATACAGCGCTGATGGCTGATTCGTGTGAAAAACTGAATGAACTGTAGTAAGTGAAGTGTTTTAGATGTCTGGGAGCGGATTTGGCAGCGGAGAGAACCATGGAAGCGGAAGTGAACCATAGGGTGCGGGAGGGGGAGAAACTTCTTGGAGCGTTGAAGAATGTTTGGAAGTCGAGGACATTATCTCGGAAAGCAAAAATAGGTATGTTGGTTCCAACAACGTTACATGGTTGCAAGGCGTGGGCTGTAGATAGAGTTGTGCGGAGGAGGGTGGATGTGCTGGAAATGAGATGTTTGAAGACAGTATGTGATGTGAGGTGGCTTGATCGAGCAAGTAATAATAGTGTAACGTAATAATAAAGGGAGTGTGGTTGGGAGAGCAGAGGAGGGTGTTTTGAAGTTGTTTGGTCACGTGGAGAGAGTGAGTGAGGAAAGATTGACCAAGAGGATGCATGTGTCAGGGGTGGAGGGAACGAGAAGTGGGAGACGAAATTGGAGGTGGAAAGATGGAGTGAAAGAGATTTTGAGTGATCGGGGCCTGAAGATGCAGGAGGGTGAAAGGATTCCAAGGAATAGAGTGAATTGGAACGATGTGGTATACCAGGGTCGACGTGCTGTCAATGGATCGAACCAGGGCATGTGAAGCGTCTGGAGTAAACCATGGAAAGTTCTGTAGGGCCTAGGATGTGGAAAGGGAGCTGTGGTTTCGGTGCATTATTTCATGACAGCTAGAGACTGAATGTGAATGAATGTGGCCTTTGTTGTCTTTTCCTAGCACTACCTCGCGCACATGAGGGGGGAGGGGGTTGTTATTTCATGTGTGGCGGGATGGCGATGGAAATGAATAAAGACAGACAGTATGAAATATAACAGTCAGTTGATATACGATGTATATCAACTGACTGTTATATTTCTCTCTTGTGTCTCCCCTGATGATGTGATTATTACACGAAAGTGCACTTGGGAACTTTTCGTGTTCCATTTTCCCCGTGGACTCATAGGAATATCTTGATCACGCGCAAAATTGTGATCCTTTCCAATATACATATATATATATATATATATATATATATATATATATATATATATATATATATATATATATATATATATATATATATATATATATATATATATATAATATATATATATATATATATATATATATATATATATATATTGGAAAGGGTCACAATTATGTGCATGATCAAGTATATTCCTATGAATCCATGAGCAAAAATGAAGTGACGTAGCTAGGACGCTATTTGGTAAACACGTGATTGTCCAAGACAGACAACGAGCATATCATAAACTTATGTGGACAAGAAAGTGAATTGTTCACAAATTTTATCAACAATAAAGTGTTCCAACTTTTAAAGACCTTCACTAATATTAGGGTTAAAATTCTTTGTGTATTTGATGATAGAAGATTCAATGATATTTCTCGCGGTATTGGAGTTAGAGTTCATAACTGAAATGGCATTACTCTAGTCAATACAATGATCATAGTTTTTTACGTGATTAAACAAGTAATTATATTCTTGTCCCGATCTTATACTATATTTATGTTGCTTAAGTCTAACAGAAAAATCCTTGACTGTATGCCCAACATAAAACGTATCACAATTTCTACATGGCACTTTATAGATGCTACTGGGAGAATTTTCCGGTGAGTTCCCGATTAAGATATTCTTTATAGTATTATTGTTGCTGAAGGCAACATTTACATTAAAGGATTTGAGCAACATGGGAAGTAAAGTGAAATTATTATCAAAAGGGAGAACTAAAAGTTTCTTGGCGTCAATGGGAGGTTTGGGCTCAACTATCTAAAATGATTTTTTTTTGTTATCTTAAGGGATTCATCAATGAAAGATCTAGGGTACTTTAACTTAGATCCAATAGAACATATCTTATCAAATTCATCATCACTAAACTCTGGACTGCAAATGCATAATGCCTCGTTTAATCACGTTAAAAACTATGATTATTGTATTGACTGGAGTAATGCCATCTCAGTTATCAACTCTAACTCCAGTACCACGAGAAATATCATTGAATCTTCAATCATTAAATACACAAAGAATTTCAATCTTGATATTAGTGAAGGTCTATACAACTTGGATAACTTTGTTGTTGATTATATTTGTAAACAATTCACTTTTTAGTCCACATAATTAGTTTATGATACGTTCGTAGTCTATCTTGGACAATCACATGTTTACCAAATGGTGTCCTAGCTATACGTCTCTTAGTTGTATATCAAATGACTGTTATATTTCTCTCTTGTGTCTCCCATGATGATGTGATTATTACACGAAAGTGCACTTGGAAATTTATCGTGTTTCATTTTCTCCAAGGACTCATAGGAATATAACTGATCACGCGCAAAATTATGATCCTTTCCAATATATAAATATATATACATATACATATATATATATATATATATATATATATATATATATATATATATATATATATATATATATATATATATATATATATATATATATATATATATTCCATGAATGAGATGGCCTTGATTAGGGCATTCAGTTGCCCGTACCGTCTCAACAAACAGAAAATAAAAATTCTTATAAAAGTATTAAACCCAGGGTGTCTTGTTCCTGTTTATTCACCATATTCCTTGCTATTTATCTAATTCTGTTTTATAGTCTCTTTTATCAACCTCTGAATATTTTTTCCTTCGAATTCTCATTCAAATGAATCTTGAGTAGTATTTATTCAATTCATTTGATCGTAAAGTCTCTGGTATGGCGACCACCAGGGTAGTCAGTCCCGAGCGTTTACTCTCATACTCGTCTTTATTGTCTGAGCACATTCTCTCTCTCTCTCTCTCTCTCTCTCTCTCTCTCTCTCTCTCTCTCTCTCTCTCTCTCTCTCTCTCTCTCTCTCTCTCTCTCTCTCTCTCTCTCTCCCCATCTTAACCCTGTCCCGTCCCTGCCGTCTTTCCCACTTCGCCTCGTACGACTCCCGGCGCGGCGCCTGGACGTGACCCCTGGGGTAGGTGGGTGGTGCAGCAGCCTCCACATGGCCTGGGTGCTGGCCGCAGGTGTTGCCCGGGTAACGGGGCTACGGTCGTCTGCCTTGCAGCTCCTCCATCCTCTGCTCACTCTTCGGCCATCCCAGCCCCCCAAATCCACTCTCCCATATCCAGCCCTACTAGCCCACAACACCTTCCTAGCACCCAACCTTCCAGATCTAGCCCTCCTTGCCAACACCACCTTCGTAGCCTTTACCGTTCCAGATCCAGCCCTCTTAGCCCACACCTTCTTTGCCCCCATCATCCTAGCTCCCATCCTTCCATATCCAGCCCTCCTAGCCCATACCCTCTCAGCTCCAATCATCCTAGTTCCCACCCTCCGCCACCAACTTCGTAGCGCTCACCTGCCTTTGTTCCTCCCACCCTGCCCCGTCCCTCCTCGCCTGACCTGCCCATCCCGTCTCTCTTCTCTCCATCTATTTACCCTTCCTGTTTGACGTCCCATCCCGCCTTCCCTCCGTCTAACCGTCCAATTCCACCTTCACTCTGTCTAACCGTTCCATCTACACCCCTCAGTCCCTTCCCACCTTACCATGCCTTCTCCTTATTCCTCCCCATTTAGTCAAATAATCTAAGTACCTCCACATTTATCTCCCAGCTCAGCCTCTTCCCTTCCCAACTAACACCCTATTCATCTCCCTTACTCCCCACTAATCACCCATTTAACTTCCTCCCTCCCCGGCTATGACCACAGTCAATCCCCTTCCTTTCCATCCAAAACCCCACTTAGCTCCCTTCCCACCCCAGCTGGCTCCCTACTCGGCCTCACCCCATCCTACCCATCACAACAATCAAACCCCTCCCTCTCGACCCGTCTCCTCGCTCACCCTCCTCCCAATTAACCCCCCCTCCCCCCGACGTCTCTCCGGAACTATCCCCACAGTCGGACCCCATCCTCCCCGCCTGTCACCCAACTCAGCCTTCGTCCCTCCTTAGCTATCACCCTATGAAGCCTCCCCTCTCTCCCCCATCTATCACCCCATTCAGCCCCTCTCTACCCATGTATTACCCCATTCAGTCTCCTCCCGCTTCATCTATCACCTCACTCAATTCCCCTCCTTCTTCACCTGCTACCCCACTAACCTCCCCCCCCTCCCCACCTATCACCCCAATCAACCTTCCCCCTTTACTCAGCTCACCCAGCCAGGGCTCTGACCTGCTGCCCTGCTGCCTTCCCCCCAAAGTCGCCCTACCCAGCCAACCCCTTCCCCATACAGTCATCTTACTCAGCCACATCATAACCCACACAATCATCCTATCTAACTTCTCCGTCTCATACCCTCCCCTCCATATTTCCTCCCCACCTCCACCAGCAGCAGGACTAGTGGGAAAGAAACGAGCAGCAGCAGCAGCAGTAGAAACAGTCAACAACAGCACTCAGAAGCAGCAGTGGCAGCAACAGTAACACCAGCAGTAGCAGAAACAATAACAGTGGCAGCAGCAACAGTAAGGAAAACAGTGTCACTATCAGCAGCAACAGACAATGCAGGAGTAGTGGAAACAGCAGTTTCTGCAGTGACGGAGGAAACAGCAAAAGCAACAGCGGCAGCAACAGCACGTTTAAAAGCAACATCATCAGTAGCAGCAGCACCAATATTGAGTAGACTCACCACAAACAACAATAGCAGAAGAAGCAGCAATAAGCAGCAGCAGTAGTAGAAGCAGCATGGTAGAAAAGACATTAGCAGGAGAAGCAGCAGCTACTGCTGCTACAGTAGCAGCAGCTGCAACAGCAGCGTGCAGCAGCATTGGTAACAACAGCGGGAACAATATCAGTGGTACCAACAACACTAACAAGAGCCACGGGATCGGATACAGTAGCAACGAGGGACAACAACAACAGAAACAAAGAGGGCAACAGATACAGCAACAGAAATAACTACATCAACAACAACAACAATAGCAGTAAGAACAAGGACAACAGCTGGAACGTTAGGACCAACAGTAGTAGCAGATGTAGCAACAACATTAACAGTGTTGGTAAGAAAAATATAAGATAGCTACAACTACAACTAAAGAAGATAAGATAGCTACAACTACAATTAAAGAATATAAGATAGCTACAACTACAACTAAAAGGTATAAGATAGATAGCTACAACTACAACTAAAAGGTATAAGATAGATAGCTACAACTACAACTGAAGAATATAAGATAGCTACAACTACAACTAAAAGGTATAAGATAGATAGCTACAACTACAACTAAAGAATATAAGATACCTACAAATACAACTAAAAGGTATAAGATAGATAGCTACAACTACAACTAAAAGGTATAAGATAGATAGCTACAACTACAACTGAAGAATATAAGATAGCTACAACTACAACTAAAGAATATAAGATAGTTACAACTACAACTAAAGAATATAAGATAGCTACAAATACAACTAAAGGTATAAGATAGATAGCTACAACTACAACTAAAAGGTATAAGATAGATAGCTACAACTACAACTGAAGAATATAAGATAGCTACAACTACAACTAAAAAAAAGCAACATCAATATCAACAACAGCAACAATAGTTACACCAGCGACGAGAATGTTAACTGCACCAAACACAGCAACAACGACAGTAACAATGAAAATAACAATGAAAATAACAGGATAACCAACAACCGCAAAAACACAAACAACATTAACAATGATAATATCAACACTTGCAGTAAACACACCGGCACCAGAACAAAAATATAAGATAAAGACTGAACGAGAACACCAACAACGAACAACAAAAACATTAGCAATACCAACAACAACAAAAGCAGCACCCGTTCCCACCCCCGACCACCATGTGACCCTTCCTCCAGCACTGCGCGACCCTCCCTCCAGCATCTCTTTCCACTCTCCCTCTTCACTCTCACTTTCTCCATCTCGCCCACCTCTTGCCTTACCAATCTTGCGGTGGCTCCTGCTGCTGCTCCTGCTGCTGCCAAGTGCCTCCCAGGCTACCTGTGGTCACGTCATCACGGTGAGCATTATGCCTCCTGCCACCACTCGTGCTCCCGAGGGAAACCACAATGCAACGCCTTCATTGGTGGCATGGACCACCTCGCCGTCGACCTCCGGCTTCCCCACACAACCCCCATGGGGACCTTAGCAGCCTCCACCCAGAGCAGACTTGCTAATGGCGCTTGTTGAGGCGAGAGGCTGACTGACTCTTACCACACAATAATATGCTCTGGGTTATTGCAAGTATATCACTGGTAGTATCTGCTTAGAATGAATCTTAAAGCTAATTGAACACGTATGTGGAACGTAGTGTTTAGATTTTTTCTTTCATGTATATATATATATATATATATATATATATATATATATATATATATATATATATATATATATATATATATATATATATATATATATATATATATATATATATATTTATATATATATATATATATATATATATATATATACGGACAAAGTGCATATGAACGAGCACCTTCATAGAACATACAAACCTCCAACAGCCAGGATCAAACCCGGGACCCCTGTGCAAGAGCCAGGAATGCTAACCGATAGGCTATGGGCCTATAGATCCCGTTGCTCACCAGTGTGAGACGATGGGTATTCGAGTACTTAGTATTCGAATAGTTGTTTCCTATCAGCCAGGCCTATAGCCTAGCGGTTACATCCCTGCCTCGCGCACAAGGGTCCCGGGTTCGACCCTGGTTGTTGGAGGTTTGTATGTTCTCTGAAGGTGCCAGTTTCTATGCACTTTATACGTATTCATATATCTCTGCGTTGTACAGTTAGGTTCAGTAGAATGCTATCAGCTGGCTATTTGCGCCTGTTGAGAAATAACCGGTATAGACCCCGTTGCTCAAATTTGTGAGACGAAAGGTATTCGAGTACTTAGTATTCGAATAGTTGCTTCCTATTAACCAGGCCCATAGCCTAGCGGTTACATTCCTGCCTCTTGCACAGGGGTCCCTGGTTCGACCCTGGCTGTTGGAGGTTTGTATATATATATATATATATGTATTTGCATAAAACCACGTGGAAAATGAAACATGATAAGTTTCCAGGTGCAATCTCATGTAATGTTCACATTGTCAGGGGTAATACAACAATGAGACCAGTCAGTTGATACTCAAGGATAAGACGAAGCTAAGACGCTATTGGTAAACAAGCTTTACCGGATGGTTGTATTCGGGTTGGTGGGGTTCGAGTCTGGCATCATGCCTGTCATAAGATTTTATTATGTGGACAGGAAAGGGAACTGTCTGCAAATTTTGCATACGACAAAGCTCTCCATTTTATAAAGACCCTCACTAATATTGATGCTATAATTCTTTGTGCATTTAATAGTATAAGTTTCAATGATATTTCTCGTGGTAAAGGAGTTACAGTTGATAACTGAATTAACGTTACTCCTGTCAATATATGGCAATAATTTTCAAAATGATTA
>NC_092246.1:12137064-12264564 GCF_036320965.1 Panulirus ornatus
TTATAGAGGCCAGAATGCCTTTAACACAGAGCAATATAAACGAATACAAAGGAATCCAAACAGTAATAGACCACTGGGTCCCTACGAGACTGCTTGTGATAGCGAAAGATATCAGAAACTAACAGATTAGTGTGGTAGGGATAGAATGGCATAAAGATGATTCGTAGAGAAAAACCTGTAGACTATTCACATGATTAAGAAAGCGCAAATAACGCTAGTCGTGGACTTGATGTCTACTCTGAAACGTATCTTTAATACCGCTTTGAACCACTCTAATTAGTAAATCACTCCATGTCTCACAATCCTGCTGAAGAAAAAGTACTTTGCTTTATTCGAGATAAGAAGTGTCTCCACGAGTTTGTATCCATTACTTAGAGTAATATCAGTCGAATCAAGACATAGGTTGCTTGTTAGACCAAGATTTACGAGACCTTTGATAATCTTGAATACCTGCATTAGGTCAAATCTTAACCTTCTCTTTTCTTAGTCAGATATATTTATTTAAGTCGCTTAGGTGGCTCTCATAAGATTCGTTTCTCAGTCCGGGAATGATCTTGGTAGCTCGGCGCTGTACAGTTATTCATTCTGTCTAAGACTGTTTTTTCAAGCAAGGTAACCAAGACTGACGACAATACTCAGAATGAAGATGCAGCCACAATGAACTGTAAAACATAAGGATGATTTTCCTATCTTCAAATTCGGAAGCGCTACCCATAAATTCGAGGATCTTTTTCACTCTTTTTGCTCCTTCTCTCCATTGCTTACTTGTGTTTAGTTCGCTAGAGATTATTACACAAAAGTCTTTTTCCGCCTTTACCTTTCATAGCTCAAGAGAATTCGTACTGAAGTGTATCTTCCCGCGTTTACCACCTCTATATAAAACTTTGCACTTCACGTTATGTAATATCATTTACCACCTATGACCCCAATCCAACAGTTTGTTTATGTCAGTTTGAAGCTGCAGATATTCATGTACATTTAGAGATTTATCTCCCACCTAAGCATTATTTGCAGATTTTGATATCTTAAAATGCAGCCCATTATCAATATCATCATTATATCACATAATGCCCTCCAGGAGCAAGGATTCGAACCCCGTACCATTTGTGTGTTAGCTAGGTACGCTAACCACCTGCCACAGAAATAGAACGGGTTCGAAGCCATACTTTTGTAGGGCATTATGTGTTCTATGAAAGTGCGGATTCTTTTGCATTATAAATCTGATCATTGATATATCTGAGAAAGAGAAACGGTCTCAAGACTAACCCCTTTTGGCACACTTTTGGTTACGTCCAACCATTCCAATCTTTGATCCTTAATCCACCCAAGTATGTACATACATTCCCATCAATGCCATGTGACTTGATTTCTGCAAATAACCTCTGATACAAGATCGTATGGAATGCTTTCAAAAATCTAGATAGACGACACCACATCAAGGAAAATTGTTGGAAACGAGCGATTTCGTTGAAAACCATGCTGAGAATCGTTTATCAAGCAGTGAGCTTCAAAATGATCTACAGTTTTACCGCTAATGATGCTTTTGATAAGTTCTCCAACTACACAGGTTAAGATAATTGAGATATTATAAGGGCATTAACTAATTACCTTTTTCAAATATCAATGTTGCTTTAGCAAACTTCCATGCCTCTGAAAAGAGCACCCTAGGATTAACTACCTCATTTTTCGCCTCTTTCAATACTCATGGATAAAACTTATCAGAACCTGCCTGTTTTGTTTACTATTATTCAGTCTATTGGCCATGATACGTCTTCACACTTCAATGTCAATTGATTGCAGAACATTATCTCTTATCAGTGAAATTGGATCCAGGACATGGGTTGTGTCTTCTATCGTTGGCTTGAGCCAAACCATCGTGATCCGTATTTAATGGACCATTGGCGTTGTTGGTGACTCTTTTGCTTCCAAAATAACTACACAAGTCTTTAGAGTTTCCTTTGTTGTTATTTTATGTGTGGCGTGGTGTTGATGAGAATGATTAAGGGCAGATAGTATGAATTATGTACATGTGTATATATGTATATGTCTGTGTGTGTACATATATGTATACGTTGAGACGCATAGTTATGTATGTGTGCGTATGTGGACGTGTATGCATATACACAAGGAAACAGACGAAAAAGTGGCCCAACCCACCCACATACACATGTATATACATACACGTCCACACACGCACACACACACACACACACACACACACATATATATATATATATATATATATATATATATATATATATATATATATATATATATATATATATATATATATATATATATATATGTATATCTTGTAAGAATGACCACATGATTCTTTTTATCACAGTCTGATATTTTCGTTATTATTTTTTTCTTTTTACATGGTTAGGAGGTTGTGTAAGATACCTCCTCGATATGAATCCATCAATTCATCTTCAGGAACGTGCGGAGAGGTCTGTGGAGCAGGTGGGTAACAAGATGGGTGAGGCTAAGTAATACCTATCTCGGATGTGGTTCGCCCTCATGGGTTGCAACGCTGTGTTGTGGCATGTAGCTGTAGTATCCTGTCTAGGCTAGTGTTGTGGTTGTTAAGTTTTGGTTGTTGTTTCTGGACAATTAATGCTTTGCTCATGGTGTAGTATCACTGTAGTTTAATAATCGTCTCTCGTATGAGGGCAGTGTTATGTTACGTAGTTTGATAGAGCCTTCTTGTAAGTGTAGAGTAAGTCTCCTGGATAGTATACAGGTTGAGCTTCGCGCGTAGATCATATTGTTAAAGAACTCGCTGTCTCCTTGTCGACATTTGCATTCTTGTAATGTATATTGTCTTATGTATAGCTGGCTGTTCATGATGAGCTTTTATTTTTTTTTCCTTTAGTGAGTATCTAGTTTGACACTGTGGCCTTGTGTTGTGTGGTTGATTTTTCTGAGGACGACGTCTCGTAGTACACGTTCATCTGTCTTGTATGCTGATGGCATCAGGTTGCAATGATATATTTGGTGTGTTGTTGTGCTGCTTATAGTCTCTACGCTGAGTTTGTTTTTTGTGAAGTATTCTCATTGTTTGTCGAAGCCAGAGTTCTTTTAGCATAAAATCATTTATATTTTCATATATATATATATATATATATATATATATATATATATATATATATATATATATATATATATATATATATATATATATATATATATATATATATATATATATATATATATATATATATATATATATATTTATATTATTTCATTTATTCATTTTATCTATTATACTTTGTCTCCCGCGTTAGCGATGTAGCGCAAGGAAACTGACGATAAAATGGCCCAACCTACACACATACACATGTATATACATAAACGACCACACACACACATATACATACCTATACAATTCAGAGTATACATACATATACATACAGAGACATACATATATACACATGTACGTATTCATATATACACATGTACATGCTGCCTTCATCCATTACCGCCGCAACCCCTGCCACACGTGAAATGGCACACCCCTTCCCCCCGCGTGCGCGCGAGGTAGCACTAGGAAAGAACAACAAAGGCCACTTTCGTTCACACTTTTCATTACCCCACATCTCTCTTACCCTTTCATTACTTACTCAATCAAACCATCTCACACCATTTTGTTCTCAAATATCTCATTTCCAACACATCCACCCTCCTCCGCACAACCCTATCTATAGCTCACACTTCGCAACCATATAACATTGTTGGAACTACTATTCCTTCAGACATACCCATTTTTGCTTTCCGAGATAATGTTCTCGCCTTCCACACATTCTTCAACCTCCCAATTTGCCTGTCCCTCAGCCCTACTGAACCTGATAACCTTGCTCTTATTCACATTTACTCTCAGCTTTCTTCTTTCAGATTCTTTACCAAACTTTGTCACCAACTTCTGCAGTTTCTCACCCGAATCAGCCACCAGCACTGTCATCAGCGAACAACAACTGACTCACTTCCCAAGCACTCTCATCCACAACAGACTGTATACTTGCCCCTCTCTCCAAATTTCTTGCATTCACCTTCCTAACAACCCCATCCATAAACAAATTAGATAACCATGGAGACATCACGCACCCCTGCCGCAAACCTACATTCACTGAGAACCAATCACTTTCCTCTCTTCCTACACGTACACATGCCTTACATCCTCGATAAAAACTTTTCACTGCTTCTAACAACTTGCCTCCCACACCATATATTCTTAATACCTTCCACAGAGCATCTCTATCAACTCTATCATATGCCTTCTCCAGATCCGCAAATGCTACATACAAATCCATTTGCTTTTCTAAGTATTTCTCACATACATTCTTCAAAGCAAACACCTGATCCACACATCCTCAACCACTTCTGAAACCACACTGCTGTTCCCCAATCTGATGCTCTGTACGTGCCTTCACCCTCTCACTCAATACGCTCCCATATAATTTACCAGGAACACTCAACAAACTTATACCTCTGTAATTTGAGCACTCACTTTTATCCCCTTTGCCTTTGTACAATAACAATATGCAAGCATTTCGCCAATCCTCAGGCACTTCACCATGAGTCACACATACATTAGATAACCGTACCAACCAGTCAACAATACAGTCACCTCCTTTTTTGATAAATTCCACGGCAATACCACCCAAACCCGCTGCCTTGCCGGCTTTCATCTTCCGCAAAGCTTTTACTACCTATTCTCTGTTTACCAAATCATTTTCCCTAACCCTCTCACTTTGCACACCACTTCGACCAAAACACCCTGTATCTGCCACTCTATCATCAAACACATTCAACAAACCTTCAAAATACTCACTCCATCTCTTTCTCACATCACCACTACTTGTTATCACCTCCCCATTAGGCCCTTCACTGAAGTTCCCGTTTGTTCCCTTGTCTTACGCACTTTATATACCTCCTTCCAAAACATCTTCTCCCTAAAATCAAATGATACTCTCTCAACCCCAAATCTCATTTGCCCTCTTTTTCACCTCTTGCACCTTTCTCTTGACCTCCTGCCTCTTTTGTTTATACATCTCCCACTCATTTCCATTATTTCCCTGCAAAAATCGTCCAAATGTCTCTCTCTTCTCTTTCACTAATAATCTTACTTCTTCATCTCACCACTCACTACCTTTTCTAATCTGCCCACCTCCCACGCTTCTCATGCCACAAGCATCTTTTGCGCAAGCCATGCCAGAATCGAACCCGGGACCCCTATGCGCGAGGCAGGTGCGCGTTTCTATGCACTTTAGTCGTATTCATATACCTCCGCGTTGTACAGTTAGGTTCGGTAAAATGCTATCAGCTGGCTATGTGCGCCTGTTGGGAAAAAACCGGTATAGACCCCGTTGCTCACCAATGTGAGACGAAGGGTATTCGAGTACTTAGTATTCGAATAGTTATATCCTATTATCCAGCCCCATACCCAAGCAGTTAGCATTCCTGTCTGGCGCACAGCGGTCTCGGGTTCGATCCTGGCTGTTGGAGGTTTTTATTTTCTATGAAAGTGCGCGTTTCTTTGCACTTTATTCGTATATATATATATATATATATATATATATATATATATATATATATATATATATATATATATACATATATTATCCCTGGGGATAGGGGATTAAGAATACTTCCCACGTATTCCCTGCATGTCGTAGAAGGCGACTAAAAGGGGAGGGAGCGGGGGGCTGGAAATCCTCCCCTCTCGTTTTTTTTTTCTTTTTTAATTTTCCAAAAGAAGGAACAGAGGGGGCCAGGTGAGGATATTCCAAAAAAGGCCCAGTCCTCTGTTCCTAACGCTACCTCGCTAACGCGGGAAATGGCGAATAGTTTAAGAAAAAAGAAAAGGATATATATATATATATATATATATATATATATATATATATATATATATATATATATATATATATATATAAATATATATCCATATATATATACATATATATATGTATATATATATATATATATATATATATATATATATATATATATATATATATATATATATATATATATATATATATTTTTTTTTTTTTTATTATTTTGCTTTGTCGCTGTCTCCCGCGTTAGCGAGGTAGCGCAAGGAAACAGACGAAAGAATGGCCCAACCCGCCCACATACACATGTATATACATACACGTCCACACACGCAAATATACATACCTATACATCTCAGTGTACACATACATATACACACACAGACATATATATATATACACATGTACATAATTCATACTGTCTGCCTTTATTTGTTCCCATCGCCACCCCGCCACACATGAAATAACAACCCCCTCCCCCCTCGTGTGTGAGGTAGCGCTAGGAAAAGACACCAAAGGCCCCATTCGTTCACACTCAGTCTCTAGCTGTCATGTAATAATATACCGAAACCACGACTCCCTTTCCACATCCAGGCCCCACAGAACTTTCCATGGTTTACACCAGACGCTTCACATGCCCTGGTTCAATCCATTGACAGCACGTCGACCCCGGTACACCACATCGTTCCAATTCACTATATTCCTTGCACGCCTTTCAACCTCCTGCATGTTCAGGCCCCGATCACTCAAAATATTTTTCACTCCATCTTTCCACCTCCAATTTGGTCTCCCACTTCTCCTCGTTCCCTACACCTCTGACACATATATCCTCTTGGTCAATCTTTCCTCACTCATTCTCTCCATGTGACCAATCATTTCAAAACACCCTCTTCTGCTCTCTCAACCACTCTCTTTATTTCCACACATCTCTCTCACCCTTACATTACTTACTCGATCATACCACCTCACACCACATATTGTCCTCAAACATCTCATTTCCAGCACATCCACCCTCCTGCGCACAACTCTATCCATAGCCCACGCCTCGCAACCATACAACATTGTTGGAACCACTATTCCTTCAAACATACCCATTTTTGCTTTCCGAGATAATGTTCTCGACTTCCAAACATTCTTCAAGGCTCCCAGAATTTTCACCCCCTCCCCCACCCTATGATTCACTTCCGCTTCCATGGTTCCATCCACTGCCAGATCCACTCCCAGATATCTAAAACACTTCCTCCAGTTTTTCTCCATTCAAACTTACCTCCCAATTGACTTGACCCTCAACCCTACTGTACCTGATAACCTTGATCTTATTCACATTTACTCTTAACTTTCTTCTTTCACACACTTGACCAAACTCAGTCACCAGCTTCTGCAGTTTCTCACATGAATCAGCCACCAGCGCTGTATCATCAGCGAACAACAACTGACTCACTTCCCAAGCTCTCTCATCCCCAACAGACTGCATACTTGCCCCACTTTCCAAAACTCATGCATTCACCTCCCTAACAACCCCATCCATAAACAAATTAAACAACCATGGAGACATCACACACCCCTGCCACGAACCTACATTCACTGAGAACCAATCTTTTTCCTCTCTTCCTACACGTACACATGCCTTACATCCTCGATAAAAACTTTTCACTGCTTCTAACAACTTGCCTCCCACACCATATATTCTTAATACCTTCCACAGAGCATCTATATCAACTCTATCATATGCCTTCTCCAGATCCATAAATGGTACATACAAATCCATTTGCTTTTCTAAGTATTTCTCAAGATACATTCTTCAAAGCAAACACCTGATCCACATATCCTCTACCACTTCTGAAACCACACTGCTCTTCCCCAATCTGATTCTCTGTACATGCCTTCACCTTCTCAATCAATACCCTCCCATAGAATTTACCAGGAATACTCAACAAATTTATACCTCTGTAATTTGAGCACTCACTCTTATCCCCTTTGCCTTTGCACAATGGCACTATGCAAGCATTCCGCCAATCCTCAGGCACCTCACCATGAATCATACATACATTAAATAACCTTAGCAACCAGTCAACAATACAGTCACCCCCTTTTTTAATAAATTCCACTGCAATACCATCCAAACCTGCTGCCTTGCCGGCTTTCATCTTCCGTAAAGCTTTTACTACCTCTTCTCTGTTTAGCAAATCAATTTCCCTAACCATCTCACTTTGCACATCACCTCGACCAAAAACACCCTATATCTGGCAATCTATCATCACACACATTCAACAAACCTTCAAAATATCCACTCCATCTCCTCACATCACCACTACTTTTTATCACCTCCCCATTAGCCCCCTTCACTAAAGTTCCCATTTGCTCCCTTGTCTTACGCACTTTATTTACCTCCTTCCAAAACATCTTTTTATTCTCCCTAAAATTTAATGATACTCTCTCACCCCAACTCTCATTTGCCCTCTTTTTCACCTCTTGCACCTTTCTCTTGACCTCCTGCCTCTTTCTTTTATACATCTCCCACTCATTTGCATTTTTTCCCTGCAAAAATCGTCCAAATGCCTCTCTCTCCTCTTTCACTAATAATCTTACTTCTTCATTACACCACTCAATACCCTATCTAATCAACCCACTTCCTCCACTTCTCATGCCACAAGCATCTTTTGCGCAAGCCATCACTGCTTCCCTAAATACATCCCATTCCTCCCCCACTCCCCTTACCTACTTTGTTCTCACCTTTTTCCATTCTGTACTCAGTCTCTTCTGGTACTTCCTCACACAAGTCTCCTTCCCAAGCTCACTTCCTCTCACCACTCTCTTCACCCCAACATTCTCTCTTCTTTTCTGAAAACCCCTACAAATCTTCACCTTCACCTCCACAAGATAAATGATCAGACATCCCTTCAGTTGCAACTCTCAGCACATTAACATCCAAAAGTATCTTTCGTGCACCTATCAATTAACACGTAATCCAATAAAGCTCTCTGGCCATCTCTCCTACTTACAAACGTATACTTATGTATATCTCGCTTTTTAAACCAGGTATTCCCAATCACCAGTCCTGTTTCAGCACATAAATCTACAAGCTCTTCACCATTTCCATTTACAACACTGAACACCCCACGTATACCAATTATTCCCTCAACTGCCACATTACTCACCTTTGCATTCAAATCACCCATCACTATAACCCGGTCTTGTGCATCAAAACCACTAACACACTCATTCAGCTGCTCCCAAAACATTTGCCTCTCATGATCGTTCTTCTCATGCCCAGGTGCATATGCACCAGTAATCACCCATCTCTCTCCATCAGCTTTCAGTTTTGCCCATATCAATCTAGAATTTACTTTCTTACATTATATCACATACTATATATATATATATATATATATATATATATATATATATATATATATATATATATATATATATATATTAATTCGAAATCACAATTCAATGAGAGTTCAAAGAACTTTATTTACCTTTTCACATGTCTATTTGATACATAATACACTACGTTTCACCAAGACAATTCGCCTCATCAGGTGGAAACAGTTCATAAAGTTTTGCCTCCCAACACCAGGAAATAAACTTGGGCATCCTGTTGCCGCCATGTTAATGCATACACTGGTCCGACCGTTAAAGGTTAAGTGGGGTTGCGTGGGAGGTGTTTGACCTGAGTAGCCAGAATGCTGTTCAATTACTCTTTCCATGTTATCATGTCTTGATGATATTTTTCATGATTATCTGGTTGATAATAGGATGTGCTTTAACGTTACTCGAGGACAAATTAAAGTTCATAGTATTAGCAAGTAAGACGGATTCAATGTGTTATTGGTAGCATAATCAGATGAGGAGTACAATATGACTAGGTTATTAAGGTCTACATGGTAATAGTCTCCTTTGCTGGAGTTTAGCGATCGCAATCCTGTGGTCACCTCTGCCTACTGAATGACTGTGCTAATAGCACCTTTCAGTCTCGGTTTTACCTGTCTGATCAATTCCTCTATTCCACACATACATATGGTCTCCCCAGAACTCACAAAGGTGGAAGTCCCCTTAGACCAGTTAACTCTGTTAATTCATTCGTTATAAATTATCCAAATGGTTAGCTAAACACCTTAGCTGAGTTCCAAGGGAAAATCTCTCCGTCGTATGCTATAAAATAGCTTAGATTTTGTAAACAAGGCCAGGAATATTAATCTATCTGACACTAACTCATTAGTTTTGATGAGAGTTCCCCACACACCAAAGTCCCTATTAAATTAACCATCACTTACCTAAAGAAGAAATTTCCCTGATCTCAGTCTTGCCTTGCCCCCTCCCCTTAAACACTTTCTTTGACTTCACTGAGCTTTGTGTTTTCAATAATGTTTCGCAAGATGATGAAGATGATCTTTATAAACAGAAAAATTGGTCTAGTCATGGGAAATTCCCTTAGTCCCATTCTCAGTAACTTATTCATTGAATACTATGAGACCGAGATTATAACTTCAATCAGTAATCATTGAAAAATCTGGCGTAGATACGTTGATGATGTGTGGTCCTTGCAGCCATCTTCTTAAGACTGTGATGTTTTCTTGAATAAATTGAACAACATTCACCCCACCGTCACATTCAAGAGTGAACGAGAGAAAGAAGGCAGATTGCCGTTTCTCGCTTTGTCGATAACTAGGTAATTTGAACACTTATCCTTCAAGATCTACCGGAAAGCTACCAACGCTTAGAGGTATATTCATTTCCTAGCAGTACGTGATCAACCAAATCATTAATCATTAAGTAAGAATGATCGAGACAAGATAACAAGAAAAGAATAGCTGAGCACGCATCTCGCTGCCCAGGCTAACCAGCCCTCACACAACCCCGCCCTTAACAACAAGGCACCCCCCCCCTCTCTCCCAATTTCCCACCCCACTTTCCCTGTAACGGTCAGACCAATGTATAGACTGATATGGCAATAACAGGATGTACAAGCCTATATGCTCATTGAGGTTTAAAACTTTATGAACTGTTCGCCCCTGATGAGGTGGATAGTCTCTAGAAAATATGTCGTGCATCATGTATCAATGATACATGTGGGAAGTAGATAAGATCATCTGAACTACTGAATTGCGATTTCACCTTCCTAAATTTCATCACGGACTTTTGTGATCATCATATATATATATATATATATATATATATATATATATATATATATATATATATATATATATATATATATATATATATATATTGGAAAGGATCACAATTTCGCGCGTGATCAAGATATTCCTATGAGTCCACGGGGAAAATGAAACACGAAAAGTTCCCAAGTGCACTTTCGTGTAATAATCACATCATCAGGGGAGACACAAGAGAGGAATATAACAGTCAATTGATATACATCGAAGAGACGAAGCTAGGACGCCATTTGGTAAACATGTGATTGTCCAAAACATACAACGAGCGTTCATAAACTTATCATTTTACAAATCTTATCAACAATAAAGTTATCTAATTTGTACAGACCATGACTAATATTAAGATTATAATTCTTTGTGTATTTAATGATAGAAGATTCAATGATATTTCTCTTGGTAATAGAGTTAGAGTTAACAACTGATATGGCGTTACTCCAGTCAATACAATGATCATAGTTTTTAACATGATTAAACAAGGCATTTGATTCCTGTCCCGTTCTTATATTATATTTATGTTGCTTAAGTCTAACAGAAAGATCCTTACCAGTCTGACCAACATAAAATTTATCACAGTTTCCACAAGGAACTTTATAGATGCAACCAAGAGAATTTTCTGGTGAATTCCTGATTAAGATATTCTTTATAGTATTATTGTTGCTAAAGGCAACATTTACATTAAAGGATTTAAGCAACATGGGAAGCAAAGTGAAATTATTATTAAAATGTATGCTCATATATCCATTATTACTCATCTCAACGTGACAGAGTTAAATTATCATCATTTCAATCTATGTTCCTAAGGGCATTACGTATTTGCAGTCCAGAGTTTATTGATGATGAGTTTGAGATGATATATTCCATTGGATCTGAGTTAAAGTACCCTAGATCTTTCATTGATAAATCCCTTAAGTTAGCAAAGAAATCATTTTATAGAGTTGAGCCCAAACCTCCCATTAACACCAAGAATCTTTCAGTTCTCCCTTTTAATAATAATTTCACTTTGCTTCCCATGTTGCTTAAATCCTTTAATGTAAATGTTGCCTTTAGCAACAATAACACTATAAAGAATACCTTAATCAGGAATTCACCAGAAAATTCTCTTGGTTGCATCTATAAAGTTCCTTGTGGAAACTGTGATAAATTTTATGTTGGTCAGACTGGTAAGGATCTTTCTGTTAGACTTAAGCAACATAAATATAGTATAAGAACGGGACAGGAATCAAATGCCTTGTTTAATGTTAAAAACTATGATCATTGTATTGACTGGAGTAACGCCATCTCAATTGTTAACTCTAACTCTATTACCAAGAGAAATATCATTGAATCTTCTATTATCAACTACACAAAGAATTATAATCTTAATATTAGTGATGGTCTGTACAAATTAGATAACTTTATTGTTGATAAGATTTGTAAAATGATAAGTTCATGAACGCTCGTTGTATGTTTTGGACAATCACATGTTTACCAAATGGCGTCCTAGCTTCGTCTCTTCGATGTATATCAACTGACTGTTATATTCCTCTCTTGTGCCTCCCCTGATGATGTGATTATTACACGAAAGTGCACTTGGGAACTTTTCGTGTTTCATTTTCCCCGTGGACTCATAGGAATATATATATATATATATATATATATATATATATATATATATATATATATATATATATATATATATATATATATATATATATATATATATATATACACATTCCTATGAGTCCAAGGGGAAAAATGAAACACTATAAGTTCCCAAATGCACTTTCGTGTAATAATCACATCACCAGGGGAGACGCGAGAGAGAGATAACAGTCACTTGATATACAACAAAGAGACATAGCTAGGACCCATTTACCAAATGGCGTCCTAGCTACGTCTCTTCGTTGTATATCAACTGACTGTTATTTTTCTCTCGTGTCTCCTCTGACGATATGATTATTACACGAAAGTGCACGTGGGAACTTATCGTGTTTCACTTTTCCCTGTGGACTCATAGGAATATACTTGATAGTGCGCAAAATTGTGATCCTTTCCAATATATATATATATATATATATATATATATATATATATATATATATATATATATATATATATATATATATATATATATATATATATATATATATATATATATATATATATATATGCAGTAAGTTTGGAGTGTTATGCCCTCAGGTCGCAATACTGTAGTTATAACATAGAGCATAATTGCCTGAGTAAACAGAACCCAAAGGGGGATCCCCAAGGCTATTCCATCTACTTGCTGGTAAAGCTTGCCTTGTGGACAATTGGGAAGTACTTCCATGGTGCAGGCACGTAACATTTGTATTTTTGGGTATCTTCAGGGGAAGTAAGACATGGTGTTGGTAAGCATAATGATGCCTATTGTCCTCTCTACTGGTGCATTGTGAAGAGAGACTCCACATCCAGGGAAGCTGTGATGTCATATGGTTCTTTATTCCTGAGGATGTCAATAAACTGTTCAGTTGGTCGTAGGGAGTAAGTTGTGGAGATGCATGGTGAGATTAATTGGTTTAGCTTCTTGGCTAACGTGTAGGTAGGGGAAGGGATCTGGGAGATGATCGGCCGTAAGGGACTTCCAAGTTTCTGCATTTTGACGTTTCCGTAGAAATATCCTGGTCGAAGTCACCCTTTAGAGCGTGTGTGTGTGTGTGTGTGTGTGTGTGTGTGTGTGTGTGTGTGTGTGTGTGTGTGTGTAGTTTGTTAAGTTGTACGCTGAACTCGGTCACTCCTTGCGTAAACATGTCGGACCAGGCGACAGTCAGATCTGATTACAGGAAACATTGTTGACATGTCTGTCTAACTCTACACGACCCTTTGGCAGGCTCAACATGTAGCATTTAATTTCATCATAGGGATTTAATGACTGTGAATTAGGAATTTAGTTTTATAAGAAACAGTAATTTGGAAACTTATCGAGTGGTCAAAAAAAGCGCTGCCTTTGTTGCTGGGTTATGAATCATCCAAGCATGTGGTCATACCACGCCTTACTCACACATCGAGAGGATTCCGATCTTTATTTTATGTTGAAAGCTCCAGTTACGGCCAGAAGTCCACGTCAAGGCTGGGCTACAATCAGAATGCAGAAAGAATAATGAAAGGGAAAAATAAAAGACAAGGGACAGTAATTACGAATTTCAGAGGAAGTGAAAAACCTATCTTTTATAATTAGCCAGGTCATGCGTACTGGGAAAGATAAGAGGAGGTAGGGACTCTAAAGCTTTGACATGTAGGGAAAGAAGCAGGTATCAAAACGGCCCACCCTTGAGCTGCCGATGGACATATAGTAATCATGTGATGTAGCAGCTTGCCGATTATTGCGTGGTCTAGCTAGTGGTGAGGACACACAAAAAGCTAGCTCCCGGGAGCAAAAACCAAAGTAATACCTATAGGAGAGGGAAAGTGAACCAAAATTATGGCGTAGGGCAAGAATGTCAAGCATGGAAACTAGCCTGGGATTGTTTATAACTCGGACCGCTTTCGACTCAACTCTGTCAAATAAGGATGCAGAGCTAGAACCACCTCAGCTGTTAGAGTAGTGATCCATACAAGAACGAATCAGTCCTTTGCATAAACGGAGCAGCTGTTCAGAAGATATGAAGTTTCGACCTTTAAACGGTATACCCAGTTTTCAAGAGGAAGACTTTGTTAGTCCCTTCATATTGGGTTTCCATGATCAAACGGATGTTACAGTATTACCAAATATATTTACTGAGTCAAGATGTGGAATTACAGAACCGCTAAAGGGGAGGCGAGACTTATGAGTTTTCGATGGAGGCATTAAACTTGATTAGATTACGTCTACCCCAGTGAGATATCCTGTCCAAATCTGAGTTTATTGAGGAAGCTATGTCAAGACGAGATGCAGATCAAGCGATAGAAGAAGCAGAACTGAAGGATGTAGATGAATGCAGTGTTGAGTTATCAGAGTATGAGAGTATCTTATTATTTTTGGAGAGAAAATCGTTAAAAAAAGAGGAAAGGTGTAGGGGACGGAACAGAACTCTAAGGGAAACCGTTTTTAATGGAGAAAAGGGGGGGAGGTTGATCGATCAACAACCACAGATATAGATCGGCCCGAGAGGAAACTAGATGGAGGAGCAAAGTGAGGGAGGGAAGACAAAATAGGGGAACTCCCCAAAATCTATGAGAGACGTTGGCCAGGCATTAGTAAGATAGGAAAGAATATCACAAGTGGATCTTTAAGGTGTCTAAGGATATGGGAGTTGGTAGATGTCAAAGCAACAGGACGATAGTTAGAGGGGCCAGAACGGTCACCCCTCTTAGGGATGCGATGTATCAATGCATGCTTCCTAGAAGAAAGGAACAGACAGGCGAGCACAGGTGCAAGATCAGAAGCACAGTCCTTCAGTACACGGAGATGGATGCCATCAGGACCATAAGCCTTGTTTGTCTTCAGAGAAAGGAGCTCTTTTCGGACAGTCCTAAAAGAGATTACGGGAAGGGGCATAGAATTAGTAAGAAGAGCAACAGGGGGTGAAGAAATGTTAGAGTCATCCAATATGGAATAAGAAGAGAAACAGGCCAAAGAGGGTTGCTGTGTATACGACAGAAACAGCTATAGTACGGTCAAAACGGAAAAATGAAGGAAAAGAATAACGACAAAAGCTGTTTGAGATGCCTTTAGCTAAAGACCTACCAGGAGATGACGAAGAGAATCTATCACATTTACGTTGAGTAAAGGAACGCTTTGCCTCACGGATAACGTGCTTGCAGTGATAAAAGCTGAATGGGAGCCATAGGAAGGAGAGTTTTGCAAGCCCGATACACCTGATCCCTTGCCTGAATGGCCTCATAACAGGAACGGTTGAACCATGGATTGGATGAAAAGGCCGTCTTGGAGGAATAGTGAGCATTTCCTTCCAATCCCACATAAGGGATAGCAATTTACCCAAGGAAAGTCAGAAAAGAAGCTACGTAAGTTATTCCAGTCAGGTTTGTTGATGTGCCAGTAATTACGCTTAATAAGGGCTGCTGGAGGGAGATGCCGTTAGAATACTTTTATGTGGGTGCAATCAGATGTCAGATAAAACAAGTTGGGCGAAATTGTGTACTTACAGCGGATTGGACTGAAGATGAAATATAAATCCAGAATATTAGGAGAGTTGTTACAGCGGTCAGAGATGTGGGTAGGGTGAGAGATGATTTGCTCTAGATCATTGAGAATGGGGAAAGTGAGAGCTTCAATTCCTCCATCATCCATATGGGAGGAATTCAACCATTCCCTATGGTGTTAAAATCCCCGATATTGTCTTAAATTTCTTTTCAGTTATCAGTGAAGAAAACATCAGATTGTAAGAATTACAGATGTGAAGTAGTGTTGTATGCACTTTCATAGTTTATATCAAGATTTTAACTGTAAGTTAGTAGTAAGAGTGAAGATGTTAAACTCAGAAGACTTCGCATCGTCCATAGCAGGTCTCATATAGGATTATATAAATAATTTGTGAAAGGGAATATTCGAGGTGTTTATATAAGGAAATACAAGAAGAAAGTGACAACGAATATACTTCGAGTGTGGAAAAGTAAGTTAGTGCGATAGTTAACCAGGGAAACTGAACTAACTACCTTGGTAATACAACAAACGGCATCCTGTTGGATCAGTTAGTATCAGATCAGCAAATAGGCAGCAGCCTGGGACTGCCTGCCTAGCCAGAGGGGCAAAACGCTAACATCCACCACGAATCCCGTAAGGCATGCCTCGCTCTGCCGCAACAGGATGTCGTTCATGCGTCAGGTTCGTTCCCTTTGAGGGGTTATGAGCCAATAATATGCTTACAGGGAATCTTATAACTTCAATCTCAACAAGGTAACAGTAAGGGCCAAGCGCCAACAGGGGCCTAGCACCAACAGGGGTCGTGCTCCAACAGGGGCCCAGAGTCAATAGGAGCTGAGAGAGAATCTAAGCAGTGTGGAAACGGAAACGGTGAGCCGTACCAAGGTCGTATGCAAGGCGCGCCTCGCCGCTGCGAGCAGTGCACGTCCATGCCGACCTGACCCGGGGAACGTGGGCCGTCGCTAAGCATAAACTGCCGCACGACCAGACTCCCGTGCACTTACAGACCATCCTGACCATAATAAGGACATGTCCCGTCGCTGAGGAAAGACTCCCGCACGCCCGGAATCCCGTGCAGCCAGTCGTCTATGCAGCTAAGATCATATCTTAAGGACATGTGTAACCAGTTGATTCTCCCTTGAGTGAAAGTTTAACACTAGAGACCGAGCATATCCACCAGTAATTATTATACTGTGTGGTAGGAGTTACAAGCTACAGCTTGCTTTGACTTGAACTTCAGTTGAAGTGCTTTACTATATATATTTTTTCCCCATGTCCAGCAGTTCCATACTAAAAATACAAACCCATTTGTGTCTAACAAAAGAAAGTGTTCTTACACGTCTTATGGATCTATTTCCACTAAATCTTTCCCTTATACTTGTGAACTGGGATGTTTCATTTATCATTGCCACACTTGTGAATTAGGATGTTCTAGTTATCATTTCCAGCATATTTGCATTTTGACGTTAACATACGATCACTGATCTCTTTTTTTTCCCCACTGAGTTGGTCAATATATCGACAGTCACTACAAAGCGGCATTACAATTTGCTATTTGGCTAACTTGGATTGAGGCTACTTCAAGAGCAAATCCTTTGGCTAACGAGGAAAGACAGAATGCTTTCTTAAACTCCTTAAATATCTTAGCTCATCCTCGAGACCAGAGCATCAAATTCCGTCTTTGTGGTAGATCACTCAGACAAATTGAAATTCAACCAGACAATTTTAATTGTAATTATGACAGACTTCCTAGATTTGTCCAGTGAATAGGTATGTTCTGATTGCTTCTCATTTAATTCATGACAATGATTATGAGGTTGCGTTGTGTGATATCCAAATTTCCAGACCGCACTAAGCTGGAAAATAAATCTACAGAAGTTCATTATCTGCAACTTCAGACTTGCATAGAGAAACGAGGGATTGGGCTTACAGGAGATGAATGAGTTTGGAAAACAATCAGCGTAAAGATATATACATCAGGAGTAATATTAAGACGTCAAACTACCGTAAGGATTCTGTTCAGCTACAAAAGGTGTATGAAAAGAAAAGAAAAAAGGTGTAACAATCTTGGATGACCTAAAACTATGTAAGCTGTGGACAGAAGCAGCAAAAGAAGTCTAAAAGAATTTCAGAGCATTCGAATTTGTCTAAAACAACTAATGCTCACTCTTCTAAAGTTCACACATATTTCCTCACCGCACCTATGCTCTGGTTTGGTCACCCGAGCCGGATAGATGCCTTCAACTTATCTGGCTTAGAAGAGAGAAAGATAAGGGGTGATTTGATACTGATATTCCAGATTATCAAAGGATTGGATAATCTCCATTGAAGCTGCTATTTAAAGCTAGATTTGACTGATTTAACTCCTAATAATGGACGCAGACTCGTGGGATAACGCGCTTTAAAACATCCAACACAGCGAAGTAATTTTTCTTCATTAAGTTTGTTAACACATGGAATAACTTCCCAATTAGAGTAGTTGAAAGCAACACCATAAATTACGTTTAAGAACAGACCTGACAAATACTTCGCATCTGCTGCATGACCAACATCATTTACGCCTCTCTGGTTTTCTCTGGATTTAATACCTCTTCTTACATCAGTTGTCTGTTTGCTTTTCCTCTTCTTTCCACACTAACTTCTAGATTTCTGATCTCTCCTGCCATCACATACGGCCTCGCAAGGACCCAACGGTCCGTCACTATTTGTATTTTGCTTCCTTCGTAAGTTTTCGTATGATATAGTGACATATGACGATGGTATGTGGTGTTTGTGCTAGAGGGAGATGCTCACTCCCCAGCGAAGTTATGGTACTGACATGATCTTCCACCAGACGGGGCTGTTCACCCACTTTGCTATTAGTATCTTCTCTGCCTTCCTGTTAGCATCTGCCGGGAAAGGAATTCGAGATCCAAGATTCTTTTCTTAACGCCTTCCTTGCCCAAGATTATCATCGGGCTGCGTCATTCCTAGGGCAGCGTTCTTCAACCTATCATTGGCCAAGAAATCCTATCTACAATGTGTATTGTTTTCTGGAGCCCAGATCCTCCTCATCCATTCTTTCCCTTTCATAAAGCGAATCTTTATAACTTCATAAGCAATTTTGTGGCAGCCATTAGCCAAGCTCAAATTCAAAAAGTTCCGGTCATAAATCATGATTAAGTGGGCTTTTATGATTTTTTCTTTTCTTCTCATTATGAACCCCAGTGGACGCTCTCAGAACCCCGGTTGTAAAACACATCATGGCATCTGGGGCCGTGATGCGAAGGACCAGCGACACAAGTATACGTGTGTGTTTGTGTCTGTCGATGGATGTACTATAGCCCAATCTTGGCCTTGTCGATCAGTAATCCACAAACTGTGCCATGAACGTGAACTAGTAGTATGTTAATCATGGATGACCAACAGCTTACAGACTCTCATTGGAGAGAGATGACTTATCACAGACATTTCAAACTATTCTTATTATATTAGTTGATTCTGCTTCATTCATATAAGTCCACCATACTTACAAAGAAAATGAACAGAAGATAGATAGATCAGAATTATATTTCTAAGCTTCAAGTTGTAGTTTCAGGGTAGACAGATATAGTTAGAAAATTTTTACTTTTCCTTTCCTAAGAAATTCGTGGGTCACACTGGAGGGATATGATAGAGTTGTCGTAACACATTCACAGCATTTGATACAAGTAGACAGAAGCATATGAGGACCAGTATATATATATATATATATATATATATATATATATATATATATATATATATATATATATATATATATATATATATATTTTTTTTTGCCGCTGTCTCCCGCGTTTGCGAGGTAGCGCAAGGATGTAGACGAAAGAAATGGCCCAACCCACACCCATACACATGTATATACATACGTCCACACACGCAAATATACATACCTACACAGCTTTCCATGGTTTACCCCACACGCTTCACATGCCCTGATTCAATCCACTGACAGCACGTCAACCCCGGTATACCACATCGATCCAATTCACTCTATTCCTTGCCCTCCTTTCACCCTCCTGCATGTTCAGGCCCCGATCACACAAAATCTTTTTCACTCCATCTTTCCACCTCCAATTTGGTCTCCCACTTCTCCTCGTTCCCTCCACCTCCGACACATATATCCTCTTGGTCAATCTTTCCTCACTCATTCTCTTCATGTGCCCAAACCATTTCAAAACACCCTCTTCTGCTCTCTCAACCACGCTCTTTTTATTTCCACACATCTCTCTTACCCTTACGTTACTTACTCTATCAAACCACCCCACACCACACATTGTCCTCAAACATCTCATTTCCAGCACATCCATCCTCCTGCGCACAACTCTATCCATAGCCCACGCCTCGCAACCATACAACATTGTTGGAACCACTATTCCTTCAAACATACCCATTTTTGCTTTTCGAGTTTGGTAAAGTGTGTGAAAGAAGAAAGTTAAGAGTAAATGTGAATAAGAGCAAGGTTATTAGGTACAGTAGGGTTGAGGGTCAAGTCAATTGGGAGGTAAGTTTGAATGGAGAAAAACTGGAGGAAGTAAAGTGTTTTAGATATCTGGGAGTGGATCTGGCAGCGGATGGAACAATGGAAGCGGAAGTGGATCATAGGGTGGGGGAGGGGGCGAAAATCCTGGGAGCCTTGAAGAATGTGTTGAAGTCGAGAACATTATATATATATATATATATATATATATATATATATATATATATATATATATATATATATATATATATATATATATATATATATATATACTATACCTAATCACCGTTTCCCTCATCAGTGAGGTAGCGTAAGGAAAACAGACGGAAAAAAATCCCAAACACCCACATACACATACATATACCTAAACGCCCATACACTCACAGATACATACATATACATTCCAACGTATACATACATATACATACCCAGACATATACATATATACATATGTACATATTCAAACTTGCTGCTCTCTTCCAATCCCGTCGACGTGCTGTCAGTGGATTGAACCAAGGCATGTGAAGCGTCTGGGGTAAACCATGGAAAGTTCTGTGGGGCCTGGATGTGGAAAGGGAGCTTTCACAGATGTTCCCTTGTAAACCAAAGCTGATGGAAAGTGTCGCTTCGTGCAACAGGAATCAAGTCCACTCAGTGTATTACTGATGTTTCATAGGGAAATCATACCAAAATGTGCTACTTGTCTTTCGATCCCTTTGTTCGTTGGTTATTTGGGCTTTAGTCCTACCAACTGCTAGGGTCATTATGGCCCTCAGCGTTAACTTATAACAACCGTTCTCATATATAGTATTTATAGAGCACAGAGGATATCGGCTGGCGGCAATTAATGGGCTTTCGCACACATCAGTTGATATAGAGTGAATTTGTTCTCTTTCCAGTATGAAGACCATAGTACTAGATATAAATCTAATTCACATATGTTTACTGTTTATGATTACTATTTGTGTTTTACGGAGAAAGAGGCTTACACTCGTGCCTCCTTGTCTCCTAACCTTATACATACGTACCACGTCTATTCCATATATACACACATATATATATATATATATATATATATATATATATATATATATATATATATATATATATATATATATATATATATATATATATATATATATATATGAATATATATATATATGTATATATATATATATATATATATATATATATATATATATATATATATATATATATATATATATATATATATATATATATATATATATATGAATATATATATATATATTATATATGTATATATATATATATATATATATATATATATATATATATATATATATATATATATATATATATATATATATATATATATATATATATATATATATATATATATATCCAGTACATTTAGAAATATCATTGAATAATCCTGTATCATTAGATACACAAAGACTTGTAACCCTAATATTAGTGAAGGTCTATACAAATTGGATAACTTTATTGTTGATAAAATTTGTAAACATTTCCCCACCTTGTCCACATAAGTCGATACGCTCGTTATCAGTCTTGGACAATCACTTGTTCACCAAATGGCGTCCTATCTACGTCTCTTCGTTGTATACCAGCTGCCTCTCATATTTCTTTCTTGTATCTCCCCTGACTATATATATGAATATATATATGTATATATATATATATATATATATATATATATATATATATATATATATATTTTTTTTTTTTTTTTTTATACTTTGTCGCTGTCTCCCGCGTTTGCGAGGTAGCGCAAGGAAACAGACGAAAGAAATGGCCCAACCCCCCCCCCCATACACATGTATATACATACATCCACACACGCAAATATACATACCTACACAGCTTTCCATGGTTTACCCCAGACGCTTCACATGCCTTGATTCAATCCACTGACAGCACGTCAACCCTGGTATACCACATCGCTCCAATTCACTCTATTCCTTGCCCTCCTTTCACCCTCCTGCATGTTCAGGCCCCGATCACACAAAATCTTTTTCACTCCATCTTTCCACCTCCAATTTGGTCTCCCTCTTCTCCTCGTTCCCTCCACCTCCGACACATATATCCTCTTGGTCAATCTTTCCTCACTCATTCTCTCCATGTGCCCAAACCACTTCAAAACACCCTCTTCTGCTCTCTCAACCACGCTCTTTTTATTTCCACACATCTCTCTTACCCTTACGTTACTCACTCGATCAAACCACCTCACACCACACATTGTCCTCAAACATCTCATTTCCAGCACATCCATCCTCCTGCGCACAACTCTATCCATAGCCCACGCCTCGCAACCATACAACATTGTTGGAACCACTATTCCTTCAAACATACCCATTTTTGCTTTCCGAGATAATGTTCTCGACTTCCACACATTCTTCAAGGCCCCCAGAATTTTCGCCCCCTCCCCCACCCTATGATCCACTTCCGCTTCCATGGTTCCATCCGTTGCCAGATCCACTCCCAGATATCTAAAACACTTCACTTCCTCCAGTTTTTCTCCATTCAAACTCACCTCCCAATTGACTTGACCCTCAACCCTACTGTACCTAATAACCTTGCTCTTATTCACATTTACTCTTAACTTTCTTCTTCCACACACTTTACCAAACTCAGTCACCAGCTTCTGCAGTTTCTCACATGAATCAGCCACCAGCGCTGTATCATCAGCGAACAACAACTGACTCACTTCCCAAGCTCTCTCATCCCCAACAGACTTCATACTTGCCCCTCTTTCCAAAACTCTTGCATTTACCTCCCTAACAACCCCATCCATAAACAAATTAAACAACCATGGAGACATCACACACCCCTGCCGCAAACCTACATTCACTGAGAACCAATCACTTTCCTCTCTTCCTACACGTACACATGCCTTACATCCTCGATAAAAACTTTTCACTGCTTCTAACAACTTTCCTCCCACACCATATATTCTTAATACCTTCCACAGAGCATCTCTATCAACTCTATCATATGCCTTCTCCAGATCCATAAATGCTACATACAAATCCATTTGCTTTTCTAAGTATTTCTCACATACATTCTTCAAAGCAAACACCTGATCCACACATCCTCTACCACTTCTGTCACCACACTGCTCTTCCCCAATCTGATGCTCTGTACATGCCTTCACCCTCTCAATCAATACCCTCCCATATAATTTACCAGGAATACTCAACAAACTTATACCTCTGTAATTTGAGCACTCACTCTTATCCCCTTTGCCTTTGTATATATATATATATATATATATATATATATATATATATATATATATATATATATATATATATATACTATCCCTGGGGATGGGGGAGAAAGAATACTTCCCACGTATTCCCTGCGTGTCGTAGAAGGCGACTAAAAGGGGAGCGAGCGGGGGGCTGGAAATCCTCCCCTCTTGTTTATTTTTTTTTGTTTTTTTTATCTTTCCAAGAGAAGGAACAGAGAAGGGGGCCAGGTGAGGATATTCCCTCAGAGGCCCAGTCCTCTGTTCTTAACGCTACCTTGCTAATGCGGGAAATGGCAAATAGTTTGAAAAAAAGAAAGAATATATACACACACACACATATATATATATATATATATATATATTAGGTACAGTAGGGTTGAGGGTCAAGTCAATTGGGAGGTGAGTTTGAATGGAGAAAAACTGGAGGAAGTGAAGTGTTTTAGATATCTGGGAGTGGATCTGTCAGCGGATGGAACCATGGAAGCGGAAGTGGATCATAGGGTGGGGGAGGGGGCGAAAATTTTGGGAGCCTTGAAAAATGTGTGGAAGTCGAGAACACTATCCCGGAAAGCAAAAATGGGTATGTTTGAAGGAATAGTAGTTCCAACAATGTTGTATGGTTGCGAGGCGTGGGATATGGATAGAGTTGTGCGCAGGAGGATGGATGTGCTGGAAATGAGATGTTTGAGGACAATGTGTGGTGTGAGGTGGTTTGATCGAGTAAGTAACGTAAGGGTAAGAGAGATGTGTGGAAATAAAAAGAGCGTGGTTGAGAGAGCAGAAGAGGGTGTTTTGAAATGGTTTGGGCACATGGAGAGAATGAGTGAGGAAAGATTGACCAAGAGGATATATGTGTCGGAGGTGGAGGGAACGAGGAGAAGAGGGAGACCAAATTGGAGGTGGAAAGATGGAGTGAAAAGGATTTTGTGTGATCGGGGCCTGAACATGCAGGAGGGTGAAAGGAGGGCAAGGAATAGAGTGAATTGGAGCGATGTGGTATACAGGGGTTGACGTGCTGTCAGTGGATTGAATCAAGGCATGTGAGGCGTCCGGGGTAAACCATGGAAAGCTGTGTAGGTATGTATATTGCGTGTGTGGACGTGTGTATGTACATGTGTATGGGGGGGGTTGGGCCATTTCTTTCGTCTGTTTCCTTGCGCTACCTCGCAAACGCGGGAGACAGCGACAAAGTATAAAAAAAAAAAAAAAAAAAAAAAAAATATATATATATATATATATATATATATATATATATATATATATATATATATATATATATATATATATATATATATATATATATATCGGTGAAAGGGGCTAATGGGGAAGTAATAACAGGTAGTGGTGGTGTAGGAAGGAGATGGAGTGAGTATTTTGAAGGTTTGTTGAATGTGTTAGATGATAGAGTGACAGATATAGGGTGTCTTCGTCAAGATGGTGTGCGTAGTGAGAGGGTCAAGGAGAATGGTTTGGTAAATAGAGAAGAGGTAGGGAAAGCTTTGCGGAAGATTAAAGCTGGCAAGGCGGCGGATTTGGATGGTATTGCAGCGGAAGGTATATAAAAACGGGGTAATTGTGTCGTTGACTGGTTGGTGAGGATGTTCAATGTATGTATGGCTCATGGTGAAGTGCGTGAGGATTGCCGAAGTGCATGCATAGAACCAGTGTACAAAGGCAAATAGGATAAAAGTGAGTATTCAGATTACAGAGATATAAGTTTCCTGAGTATTCCTGGGAAATTATATGGGAGGGTATTGATTGAAAGGGTGAAGGCATGTACAGAGCATCAGACTGGGGAAGAGCAGTGTAGTTTCAGAAGTGGTAGAGGATGTGTGAATCAGGTGCTTGCTTTGAAGAATGTATGTGAGAAAAACTTAGAAAAACAAATAGATTTGTATGTAGCATTTATGGATCTGGAGAAGGCATATGATATAATTGATAGAGATGCTTTGTGGAAGGTATTGAGAGTATATGGTGTGGGAGGCAAGTTGCTAGAAGCAGTGAAAGGTTTTCATCGAGGAAGTAAGGCATGTGTACGAGTAGGGAGAGAGGAAAGTGACTGGTTCCCAGTGAATATCGGTTTGCGGCAGGGGTGTGTGATGTCTCCATGGTTGATAAATTTGTTTATGGATGGTGTTGTTAATGAGGTGAATGCAAAAGTTTTGGAAAGAGGGGCAAGTATGCAGACTGTTGTGGATGAGAGAGCTTGGGGAATGAGTCAGTTGTTCTTCGCTGATGATACAGCGCTGGTGGCTATATTGGGGTGAGAAACTGCAGTTGCTGGTGACTGAGTTTGGTAAAGTGTGTGAAAGAAGAAAGCTGAGAGCAAATGTGAATAAGAGCAAGGTTATCAAGTACAGCAGAGTTGAGGGACAAGTCAATTAGCAGGTAAGTTTGAATGGAGAAAAACTGGAGGAAGTGAAGTGTTTTAGATATCTGGGAGTGGATTTGGCAGCGGATGGAACCATGGAAGCGGAAGTGAATCATAGGGTGGGGGAGGGGCTAAAGTTCTGGGAGCTTTGAAAAATGTGTGGAAGTTGAGAACGTTATCTTGGAAAGCAAAAATGGGTATGTTTGAAGGAATAATGGTTCCAACAATGTTATATGGTTGCGAGGCGTGGGCTATGGATAGAGTGGTGCGGAGGAGGGTGGATGTGCTGGAAATGGGATGTTTAAGGGCAATATGTGGCGTGAGGTGGTTTGATCGAGTAAGTAATGAAAGGGTAAGAGAGATGTGTGGTAATAAAAAGAGTGTGGTTGAAAGAGCAGAAGAGGGTGTTTTGAAATGGTTTGGTCACATGGAGAGAATGAGTGAGGAAAGATTGACCAAGAGGATATATGTGTCAGAAGTGGAGGGAACGAAGAGAAGTGGGACACCAAATTGGAGGTGGAAAGATGAAGTGAAAAAGATTTTGAGTGATCGGGGCCTGAACATGCAGGAGGGTGAAAGGCGTGCAAGGAATAGAGTGAATTGGAGCGATGTGTTATACCGGTGTAGACCCCGTTGCTCACCAATGTGAGATGAAGGGTATTCGAGTACAAAGTATTCGAATAGTTATTTCCTATTAGCCAGGCCCATAGCCTAGCGGCAGCATTCCCGCCTGTGGCACAGGGGTCCTGGGTTCGATCGTGGTTGTAGGAAGTTTGTATGTTCTATGAAGGTGTGCGTTCATATGCACTTTATTCGTATTCATATACCTCCGCGTTGTTCAGTTAGGTTCGGTAAAATGCTATCTGTTGGCTATGTGCGCCTGTTGGGAAATGACCGGTGTAGACCCCGTTGCTCACCAATGTGAGACGAAGGGTATTCGAGTACCAAGTATTCGAATAGGCATTTCCTATCAGCCAGGCCCATAGCCCAGCGGTAGCATTCCCGCCTGTGGCACAGGGGTCCCGGGTTCGATCCTGGCTGTTGAAGGTTTGTATGTTGTATGAAGTTGCGCGTTCATATTCACTTTATTCGTATATATATATATATACATATATTTTTTTTTCTTTCAAACTATACGCCATTTCCCGCATTAGCAAGGTAGCGTTAAGAACAGAGGACTGGGCCTCTGATGGAATATCCTCACCTGGCCTCGTTCTCTGTTCCTTCTTTTGGAAAATTAAAAAAAAAAAACGAGAGGGGAGGATTTCCAGCCCCCCGCTCCCTCCCCTTTTAGTCGCCTTCTACGACACGCAGGGAATACGTGGGAAGTATTCTTTCTCCCCTATCCCCAGGGATAATATATATATATATATATATATATATATATATATATATATATATATATATCTTTCTGAAACCTTAGAAGCGCTTAGAAAGCCAATGGCATCCACTGTTCTGTATCATAGACCATAAAGTGTAGTGATGTATGTTTTCTATAAGAGCAGATTGCAGGGCATCTCAGTAGTAAGTGTTCGTTTTCTTTACTGTGGTTATTGCATACTGTGCATGAAGTGTCCTGGGATGTGATGAATCGGTGTTTGTACCAATTGAAGGACAGGTGAAGTCCAGAGCGTACATGGAATAATTTCGAATCGTGTTTTTCTGGTGAGTGTGGTTCAGATGAATGTATGTCTGGTGGGATGGTCTTAAAGTCTGAGGCGGATGGTCGGTTGTTTAGTGCTTGTCAAGTCATTACAGTGTGTATGTGTTTTGCCGCGTTACGTTTGCCAGAGACTACCAAAGTGTGAATTAGGAAAAGGCTTCTAATATCTGTTTTGTGGTTTGGTGGTTAGTTAATAGAGTGGTTTGGCCAGAAGGTTCCAAGTGCTGTTGCAAAGAATTAACTGTCGAACATAGCGAAGTGAGATGGTATTGTGAGAGTATTTGTGGTTGCTAAGCAGTTGTGTTCTTCATCTTTTGAGATTTACAGTTTTGCCATATTTGCTTCTGAGAGGGAATAAAACATTGGCAGGTTAGGCGCAGTTTATACTGGAGAGGATAAATTGTTTGTACAGGATGCTATGGATGCATTCTATTCTTTGTTTTTTTGGGGGAGGGGTCCAATTCTCGTGCCAGCTGGAGTTCTGAGGACATTTGATTTATGTGTTGCTTTTGTGTTGGGGTTATCGGTGTGAGGAGTGAATATCGTGTCTGTGACGTTAGGATCTTACGTACTTACGTACTGATTAGCATGAATGGATGCCTGTTCCACATTAGAGTATTCAGCCATTTCTTTTAATCACATTGCAAATGATTCCCTAAGAAAAAGGAGATTAAACTTTATCTTCGTATGTTGTTTACCAAAATGGGACTAAGTGATTAAGTTACTCCAAAAATGTAGCACATTCTTTGTAAAAGGTGATCATTAAACCCTTGCATTCACCTCCTTCACCCACTCAGCCATAAACAATCTAGATGTCCATGATGCCATCACACACCCTCCAGTCTACCTACACGCACATACGCTTTACTCTTTTGATAAAAAGCCTTACTGCTTGTAACAGCTTGCTTCCTACCCTGCATATTTGTAACACCTTCCACTGAGCATCTATATCAAGCATATCATATGCTTTCTCCACGACTATATAAAAGCCACATACAAAATCTTTCTGTTCTGCTATCTCTTAAACGCATTCTTTAAAGGAAACACCTGATCCACACATCTTCTCTCACTCCTGAAGCCACACTGTTCCTCCTCAGCATGATTCACTCTGCATGACAGCACCTTCTCAGTCACCACTCATGTAAAACCTGCCAGGTTATTGACTGTCTTAATTCCTAATATTGATAACTTTAACCCATCCCCAGGTAATTTATGGCAATATCATTATTGTGGTCACCTCTACGTACTAACTGTCTTACTTCCTAATACTGATAAGATTTACCCACCCCAAGGTAACTTTAAAGCCCATCCCGGTATCAACCAAATCATAATGAATGTACGATCATGACAGCATAAGAAAATTAACTGAATACACATCTCGCTACCCAGGTCAACCACCTACCCCCCTTCCTAACCCAACTCCCTCCTGACCACACTCTGCCACCCCCACCTTTACTCCCTTTAACGGTTCTATTACTTCTATCTCTGTATTTGATATATGTCTACAGGTCTGAATATTTTCGCTGGGTGAGGAAACTTTGCAAATTGTATAAACCTGATGAGGTGGATTTCCTACGTGAAACGTGTAGTGTAAGGTAACGTTCAATAAATTGTTAGTGCTCCTGCTGAAGCGTATTTATCCATACATGGAAATAAGTCATCATTACGGATTAGGGTGATTGTAATATCATATGATTTAACACACATATATATATATATATATATATATATATATATATATATATATATATATATATATATATATATATATATATATATATATATATATATATATATATTCTTTCATACTATTCGCTATTTCCCGTGTTAATGAGGTAGCGTTAAGAACAGAGGACTGGGCGGTCGAGGGAATATCCTCACCTGGCCCCCTTCTCTTTTCCTTCTTTTGGAAAATTTAAAAAATACGAGAGGGGACGATTTCCAGCCCCCACTCCCTTCCTTTTAAGTCGCCTTCTAAAACACGCAGGGAATACGTGGGAAGTATTCTTTCTCCCCTATCCCCAGGGATGATATATATATATATATATATATATATATATATATATATATATATATATATATATATATATATATATATATATATATATATATATATATATATATATATAGATAGATAGATAGATAGATAGATAGATAGATAGATAGATAGATAGATAGATAGATAGATAGATAGAGTTGTGCGCAGGAGGGTGGATGTGCTGGAAATGAGATGTCTGAGGACAATGTGTGGTGTGGGGTGGTTTGATTGAGTAAGTAATGTAAGGGTAAGAGAGATGTGTGGAAATAAAAAGAGCGTGGTTGAGAGAGCAGAAGAGGGTGTTTTGAAATGGTTTGGGCACATGGAGAGAATGAGTGAGGAAAGATTGACCAAGAGGATATATGTGTCGGAGGTGGAGGGAACGAGGAGAAGTGGGAGACCAAATTGGAGGTGGAAAGATAGAGTGAAAAAGATTTTGTGTGATAGGGGCCTGAACATGCAGGAGGGTGACAGGAGGGCAAGGAATAGAGTGAATTGGATCGATGTGGTATACCGGGGTTGACGGGCTGTCAGTGGATTGAATCAGTTCATGTGAAGCGTCTGGGGTAAACCATGAAAAGCTGTGTAGGTATGTATATTTGCGTGTGTGGACGTGTATGTATATACACGTGTATGGGGGTGGGTTGGGCCATTTCTTTCGTCTGTTTCCTTGCGCTACCTCGCAAGCGCGGGAGACAGCGACAAAGCAAAAAAAAAAAAAAAAAAAAAGAAAAGAATACTTCCCATGTATTCCCTGCGTGTCGTTAAAGGTGACTAAAAGGGGAGGGAGCCAGGGGTTAGAAATCCTACCCTCCAGTTTTTTACTTTTTCAAAATAAGGAACAGAGAAGGGGGGTAAAGTAAAGATATTACCTTTAAGGCTCAGTTCTCTGTTCTTAACGCTACCTCGCTAACATAGGAAATGGCGAATATGTATGAAAAAAATATATATATGCGTATATATATATATATATATATATATATATATATATATATATATATATATATATATATATATATATATATATATATGTATTGCGCATTACTGACCCATACCATTAAAATTCCGTCTCAGAATAGGTCCTGGGTTATATATATATATATATATATATATATATATATATATATATATATATATATATATATATTTGTCGCTGTCTCCCGCGTTTGCGAGGTAGCGCAAGGAAACAGACGAAAGAAATGGCCCAACCCACCCCATACACATGTATATACATACGTCCACACACGCAAATATACATACCTACACAGCTTTCCATGGTTTACCCCAGACGCTTCACATGCCCTGATTCAATCCACTGACAGCACGTCAACCCCGGTATACCACATCGATCCAATTCACTCTATTCCTTGCCCTCCTTTCACCCTCTTGCATGTTCAGGCCCCGATCACACAAAATCTTTTTCACTCCATCTTTCCACCTCCAATTTGGTCTCCCACTTCTCCTCGTTCCCTCCACCTCCGACACATATATCCTCTTGGTCAATCTTCATAGAACATACATATGCACTTTATTTATATATATATATATATATATATATATATATATATATATATATATATATATATATATATATATATATATATATATTTATATATATATATATATATATATATATATATATATATATATATATATATATATATATATATATATATATATATATATATATATATATATATATATATATATATATATATATATATATATATATAACCCAGGACCTATTCTGAGACGGAATTTTAATGGTATGGGTCAGTAATGCGTCATGAGTGGGGTCTGCCAGGACTGATGCTATAACTGTGGATCCTCTGTAGCGTGCAGCAGAGCTGGTTGCTGTGGATCATTGTGTTCCTCTTCCAGTGATCAGTTCAGTGATGTTGTCATGCAGAGCTTGCACTCTTTTTCTGATATCTGGTGATGAAGAGTGGTGCGTCATTTGTGGGGCAGAAGTTAGGTTGTAGTTCTTTTCCATGCCCTTATAGTAGTTACTTTTTATGCTGGAGTGGTTAGAGATATAGATAAAGTATGAGACTGCATGATATACGGAGACGCGAGGTCACATATTTTGAAGTTCTAAGTATTTGTTTCCATGTGCTTTTTTGAAGGATGGTCAGTCTGCTCTCCTGTAGGTTGTGTAAGTCTTTTTGATGGTTGTGTGGTTTGGGTAGGCCAGTAGAGTGTTGTCGGGATGGGTAGGTGGTTAGAGGACAGTTCGTGCGGCATACTTTTTTTCGACGTTTCCCTAGTTGGAAGCTCACATCCATTCTCTAGCTGTCATGCATAATTCACCGAAACAACAGCTCTTTATCCTTAACCGGGACCCACAGACCATTATGTGTTTTTTCTCGGCTGCTTCATATGCCCTAGTTCAGTCCAACTGACAGCACGTCGTCCCCCGTATACCACATTGTACCATAAATTCTATTCGATCCATGTTTCACCCTCCTGCATGTTTGAGCCAAGAGCACTCAAAACATTTTTCACTCCATCCTTCCATCTCCAGTTTGGTCTCTCCTTCTCCTTGTCCCCTCCACCTCTGATACATATATATATATATATATATATATATATATATATATATATATATATATATATATATATATATATATATATATATATATATATATATATATAACCCAGGACCTATTCTGAGACGGAATTTTAATGGTATGGGTCAGTAATGCGTCATGAGTGGGGTCTGCCAGGACTGATGCTATAACTGTGGATCCTCTGTAGCGTGCAGCAGAGCTGGTTGCTGTGGATCATTGTGTTCCTCTTCCAGTGATCAGTTCAGCGATGTTGTCATGCAGAGCTTGCACTCTTTTTCTGATATCTGGTGATGAAGAGTGGTGCGTCATTTGTGCCGACAGCATAGCATAGCCGAGTGGTGTTAGCGTGACTGTCCGCCACACAAACGGTGCGGGTCTCGAATCCTTGTTGTTGGAGGGCTTTATGTGCTCTATGAAAGCCTTCGTTCATTTGCGCTGTATTTATATCAATATCTGTATACTTATGTGTGTGTGTGTGTGTGTGCGTGTGTGTGTGATCACTGTTTATGTGTTACGGGGAGAGAGATTTACACTACTGCTGTCTCGTCTCATAACCCTGATTATGTGTACCATGTCTTTTTTCAATGTTCGTATATATACATATACACACCTTAGATTAATCCAGGTGTGTGTGTGTGTGTGTGTATCTATATAATTTTTCTGTGTCTTTCCGTAAAACAAAGGGTCTTCCTTTTATCATTTGAATGTTCTTCGAGTATCAAAAGAACTTTAAAACCTTTTTAGAATTTTTTTACGATATCACATTACGTTTGTTTATAATCTGACATTGTGTCTCGTACATTATAATATTGTTCCTTTTTTTAATGGTTCTGGTGTTTATCTGCGTCTTTATTCTCTTTCTATATTCATTAAAGTTCTTAATAATTCACTCTTATTCGTGGTGCAGATGACGAGATCTTATTTTCTATGGAAAATGAAGTAAACCAATGTTATTTACTAACCAGAGAGTCTATGAAGACGAGGGAAAAATATAGTAGTGACAATTCTATTCTAACTTGGGACAGATGTATGGCAAGTAAAGCGAAGATTTTTTTTATCTCTTATTTGAAAAGTAGGTAGAGCAAGGCATGTGGTGCATACAAGTACACACAGACTGTGGAGCAGTGTTTCTGGAAGACGTCACAGGACTTCACTGATTTGTTTCATTGAGGAGGCAGAAGCCAGGATGACTGACATCCCTGTGTACGTTTACCTAAGATGGGAGTAGTTTGAAGAATCTCTCTATCTACATTTGTCTATACGTTAACAAGAGTATCTATACAGTTATCTGGATAATAACGAGAATATCTCTACAGTTATCTGGATAGTGACGAGAGTATCTCTACAGTTATCTGGATAGTAACGAGAATATCTCTACAGTTATCTGGATAGTGACGAGAGTATCTCTACAGTTATCTGGATAGTGACGAGAGTATCTCTACAGTTATCTGGATAGTAACGAGAGTATTTTCTACGGTTATCTGGATAGTGACGAGAGTATCTCTACAGTTATCTTGATGATAACGAGAGTATCTCTACAGTTATCTGGATAGTAACGAGAGTATCTCTACATTTATCTAGATGTTAACGAGAGTATCTCTATAGTTTTCTAGATATCAATAAGATTATCTAGACATTAACGAGAGTATTTCTAAATTTGTCTAGAAATCAACTAGAGTATCTCTACATATCAACAAGATTATCTTTACATTTGTCTAGATATTAACTAGAGTATCGCTACATTTTTCTAGATGTTAACGCGAGTATCTCTAGAGATCAACGATAATATCTCTACATTTGTCTAGATAATAATGACAGTATCTCTACATTTGTCTAGATATTAACGAGAGTATCTCTACATTTGTCTAGATATTAACGAGAGTATCTCTACATTTGTCTAGGTATCAACGAGAGTGTCTCTACGTTTATCTATGATGTTAACGAGAGTATCTCTACATTTGTCTAGATGGTAACTATAGTATCTATATTCAATGATGACCTCTCCATCAACGTTTTTACGTTTATCTAAAAAGACTTTTATTTATGATGAATATGGCTTAAAGATTGTACTCTCTTGACTTCTTCAGTGAAACGTATATTTAGATAAATTGTCTATTTTTTCCAACTTTATCTTGTTCAGGGTTATATGAAAAAACAAAACTGTGTATAAGAATTTCACATTTTATTCAAAAAGCTTGTCACTGTATTATGTATGTACACATTCACAATCTGAAACAATGTACCTTAACATTATCTTTGGCTGACGTAGACTTGAGTACTTATGAGATAACGATTGGTAAAGTCACACAGACCCGTTAACAGTTAAACGAGGGAAGATTCCAATCCTTCCTGGACACATCACCTCTCGTCATCCACAAGTGTTATCATGGCATCACTGCCATCACCACCACCGCCACTGCTCACCCGCTCTGGAGAGTCATCAACTCTGGACACCAATGAATCAACTCAAGTTATACGCACCACCACAACGAGTCAACAGAGGCACCGTGGATTTGGGTTAATTTGTGGGCGGCGTTGTATAGCGACCTGCCCACACTTGAGGGCACAAGTTAGCGGGAGACATGACTGGACATCTTAGCTGGTTCCTTCATTTACTGTTACGTAGAGTCTCTTTCAGATGGACGGGTTCTGTAATGTACATACATACTTCCATGAGCTTTTTAGAGGTAAGAAAAATGTATAGTGAATATAAGCTATGACAGTATAGTAAAGAGATGTTGACATGTCTATGACCATCCGCGCGATAGATATTTAACAAAAGATAGGCATCTAATGTGCTGTTGAAATCGCTGACGTTAAATAAAGACGATTTTTCGTGTGTGTGTGGGTGTGTGTGTGTGTGTATGTGTGTGTGTGTGTGTCTTTCCCCTTTTTCTCCTTCCACTCACCTGACTAGATATCAAGGGTGTGGCTCCTCTGCCGGCGTCACAAACACCTAGTGTAGGAGCTCAGCGAGGGCTGCGATGTACGTCTGGGCCATCTGCAGGGTCTCGAACTTTGACAGCTTCTGGTCCCCACTCAGGGCTGGGATCACCTCTCGCAAGCGGTCGAAGGCGTCGTTTAGTCCATTCATTCGGCGCCGCTCGCGAGCGTTCGCGGCTAACCGACGCTTTCTGAGCACATCACGACACACTGGCTTGGGTAGTTTTCTCCGACACTTTGACTGTCGACCCCGGACAGACGACGGCTGTGCTGGCGATTCTGACGAGGTAGTGACGGTAGAAGAAGAAGGAGCAGCAGAAGCGGCAAGCAGAGGGTGAGTGGTGCCAGGCGCGCCCCACGACCACGAGGCAGGGCCGTTCGATGACGCCGTCCAACCACGTGGTGAGCCAACTTCCAGACTCTCACAACTGCTCATGGGGGAACAGGAGGGGCTTGGCCGGCCCTCAGAGTATGATGACGTGGTGGTGTGTGAGGAAGACCAGGCTGGCGACGATGCGGTGGGTAGAGGTTGGTACTGTGGGCTGGGAGTGGCACTGGAGAGGTCATAGCGAGACATGACACCATAAGACGCGGCGGAACCCAGCTGGCTCGAACCAGTGTAAGCCGTAGGGTAGGGACGGTAGGCTCCTTGGTGGGCCACAGGGTACAGCCACTCAGACACCGACATCCTTGTGGACGCTGTTCGTCTATACTCTTACCCACACCTCTGTCCCACTGCTTTTAAGGGAGCGGGCTCGCCCAGGAGTGGTCACGTGACCCCAACAGCCAATCCGGGTACGGATGGGGAGCAGCGGGGCGGGGCCGGTGGGTGCCCGAGGTCACTGCTGTGGCTGCTGTGCCGCCGCTACCGCCCGGCCCCTCGCCCGCCCTACCCCTCCTCCGCCCGCTCCCTCACACTCGCTCCAGCAGCCACGATCCTCTCAGTCCCTCCTCCAGTATCTGTTATCCCCCTATCCATTCACCTCTTCTTTAAGACATTAATCGTCCAGCTTCTCACCCATTCGTTCGACTTACTCTCGTCTGTGCCCAGACTTGTCCTCCCTCTCTCAACCACATCCATATCATCTCTAGAATCATTCACGCCCTCGTTAATCCATTCCTTCCTCAATTCCCAGCTCGTACGTCCCCCCACCCCCCAATTCTCACGAGTTTATTTTCACATCCCAACAACCAATCAGTAGCTCACTTCTTACTTTCAGTAACTTTAGCTCATCTCTTCGTCTGTCCACGTTTATCCCCTCACAAGTACAATCCTTATTCATTCTAATATTTTACTTTATTTTCTATCAATTGACTGTTCCCGTATTTGTCTATTCCCACCCTGTCTTCATTTGCTTTTGTTCGTGTTCTTCCTTATTTCCCACATTACCTCCGGTAACTCCTTACCTCTCTACCCCTTCTATGTGTCCAGTTTCTTTCCCGTCCAGCCTCTGTTTTATCCTTTTCCATTTTCGTCCTGCTTTCCACTTGCCAAACCTATAGTTCAATCAGTTTCTCACTTGTTCAGTATTTCCTTAGTCCAGCTTCTAACTCGTACAGGATCTTACTAGTCCAGCCTTACACTCGTTCACGCCACAGTCAGCCATCCCCTCATTACTCGTCCACTCTTTATTCTCCTGCCACTTATTCGTCCACCCCTTCACAGACTCCTCATCCTCACTCGTCACACATTCTTTTCGTCCCACGTCAGGCCCTCCATCCAGTCTTCTTCATACATGTAACTCCGTCCCATTAAAGGTTCAGGCAGAACACTCGGGTCTAATCGGGTCTTTTGCGCGCCCTTCCCTAAGACGGTGCGGGTTGTTCAGCCCCTTCTGCCCTGAGAGTCCCCTGGTCGCGACCGCCGCTACTGGCTATTAATTACCTTTTTCGGTTCATTATCAGGGTCAGGGGGATGGTAGTGGCGGCGGCGTGGGGTCTACCTCCACGTGAGCTCTGGTGTCGTTCCTCTCTGCCTCCACACTCTCACACCAAACCACCACCTCCCTCACGCGCCCTCACGTACGAGGTACGAAATATTACATTACGTTCACAATGGAACATATCCCTTTGGTCAGGATGTGTTAATTCGATTCGCTCTTAATAGAACCGGTCCAAATATTGATCATCTGATTGAAAAGAGAGACGTAATCTGCATGCAAACACCATCGGAATCTAAAATGTAATTAGACTGAAGATTTGCGAACGAACATGATCAAACCCGATTATACATTGCACGTATTGTTTCTCACGTTGTCTTCCCTTCTGGACATATAGTCTTCTTTTCTTTCTTACTATAGTTCTCCTTTAAAGCAAATCCTCTAATTCATCTAACCATTATCCTTTCGTCTCACGCACCAAATATAGATTCCTAATTGCCCCTCTTGCCAAATATATCGACATCTGTCTGGGTCACCTCAATGAACAACACGTTTAGCTTTTAGCTGTCAAGACTGTCGACCCATGACCACGCTGCGATGCCACGATTTCCTATAATATTACAAGCTCTTACCTTTTTCCCGCCCTCGCCAGCACATCTCTTTCTTCCTTCTTCTGACAATATTTGGCTCATTTACCCACCTGCCGATAACCCTACTCATCAACACGCAACGTCACTTCCTCGTATTCATATTATACCTTCGTGGGAAAAAGAAATATCTGCCCTCAAAGATCTCACAATCCTAAGAGTTCTGTATTGAAAGTAATTACTTTTTCCCTTTTACGATATTCCAGCCCTCATCACCTATATCACCATATCAAATGTGTTCTCTTAAGCGAATATCTCCCCCTCCACCGAATATCATTTCCCTCCATCATATATCTCCAACTTCATCAAGTATCTCGGCCTCCACCAAATATCATCTCTCTACCAAATAGCTCCTCCTCCACCAAACATCATCATCACCCACCAAATACCTCCACCGCCACCAAAAATCATCCTTCTGCACCAAATATCTACTCTTCAAACAAATCCTTCTCAACCAAATATCATTCTTCTCTACCAAATATCACCCTTTTCTACCAATATATCTTCCTCCTCCACCAGATATCATTCTTCTCCACCTACTGTCTCCTGCGACACTAAATAACACTCTCATCCACCAAATATCATCCTCTTCCACCAAATACCTTCCTCCCTCACCAGATTTCATCCTTCCCCACCAATACTCTCCTTCTCCACCAATCATCCTCCTTCACCAAGTATCTCCTCCTTCATCAACATCAAGTGTCTCTCTCGACGCATCTCTTCCCGTCATGAACTAATGTCTCCCACAGGTGTCTCTCCGTCCTCCCGACCACTCACACATAACCCACACCTCAGGTCTCTCCGTCCACTCACCACACACCCGCCACGCGTCAACCAAAACACAGACACGTCAAGATCTGGAATACCCTCGTCTGTATCACACATGACCCATGTGCCTGTTGTTCCAGGTATTGCTACACGTGTCTCTTAAATTTGTTTGATATCTTCGTGTGTACATTGATCAATGGTTATACATTTTCCTACATTTTAAAATCTTAGACAAGGGAGAGTTATTCTGGGGTCTTCTCTATTCTAATCCATTATTATTCACGTCAAACAAATAATAGTATGACCTAACATAATCTAAATATGAATATAACTATGACCTTTAAACCACATAGAGAGAAGAAGAAAATGCTCTCGTCAGCTCTGTCTGTCATGCCCCAAGCATTGGCCTCACAAAACGACGGAAAAGTACTAACACAGAATCATTGGTTGACAGAGTCTGCCCTACATTTTACCGAGGGGCCGCAAAGTACACAAGATAACTAACTTGTTCATAAAACATCAATAGTAATGGAATCCGTCGTCCATCCATTGGGATAATGAGCTTACGGGCCGCCCTCTGTAGGAGTGAAAGTCCAGGGGACTCATGACAAAGAGATTTTGCTCCTCCGCCCCGGAGCGTCGCTCGCCGTGGTAATCGCCACATCGATAGACCTCCTTATTAAGTCCCATTCATGAGGCTATCCAGGACGAGAGCCTGGAACCATTAGTACCCCCTCACACCGCAGACGATAGTAGATCTGATCACGGAAAAAACCTCGGAGATTGTTCCAAGATTGCTTAGCATATCATGAGAAACGTTCACTGAAGAAATAATGATATAATTAGATGACGCAGTTACCAAATCCTACCTAGAGTATATTTAATGTATTTCTTATATTGCCCGAGTCAAGTTTGTATCTATCTATACAGTTATGTGTCTGGTGTTGTAAAGAGAAATGATAGAATGTCAACAGAGTCGCTGAATCCATGAGGAGGGCGAGGGTAAGATGGTATGCGAGCCGGGAGCACACAGACAACACAAGGAGCTCAGGCGCACCACTGGAACTAACACTGCCGGGGCAAGGGTCAGCCTCACAGTGGCCGCCGCCTGTGTCCCCCTGGCCCTACCCTCAGGTCCCTCCTGCCTGCTGGCCCCATCACGCAGTCTCTCCTGCTTGCTGGCCCCATCCTGCACTACCTCCTACCTGCTGGCCCCAACCTGCCATCTCCTCCGCTTAGTATTGCATCTTGCAGTACCTTCTGCCTGTTGGTCCCGTCCTGCAGTCTCCCCTGCCAGTTACCCAACCCTGCAGTCTCCTCTGCCTGCTGTCCCCACCCTGCAGTTCCTCACCTTGTAGTCTCCCCTGCCTGTTGTCCCCACCCTGCGGTCTCCCTCGCCTGCTGTCCCCACCCTGCGGTCTCCCCTGCCTGTTATCCCCACCGTATAGTTTTCCCGCCTACCGTTCCCACCCAACAGTGTCTTCTGCTTACTGTAACCGCTCAACAGTGTCTCCTGCTTGCTGTCTTCACTCATCAGTGTCACCTGCTTACTGCCAGGGCTCAGCAGTGTCACCTGCTTATTGTTTCAGTGTCCTCTGCTTACTGTTCCCTCTCTACTGTATCTTCTTTCCTCTGTGCGTGTCCTACAGTCTCCTTTTTTTACTGTATCCTGCACATAGCGTGTCCCGCGCCAGTCCTTCATTGTCTGGTAAAGACCTACAGTGCTTCCTGTTTACTGTACCCTCCTGTAATGTCGGCTCCGTGAGGTATCTGCATCGTATTATCCGTTTAATTACCGTGCTCAATTAACCGTGTGAGTGTTTTTGTACTGCATTCGCGCTCCGGTGACCGCTTTTTCCCTCTGTCCGTGTTACACTGTCTGCAACATGCAGTACCCCAGCTACAGTGTCTGCCTCTTACTATGATATTTGCTTTGTGTTGAACCCGAACTACAGTCTCTCTCTCTCTCTCTCTCTCTCTCTCTCTCTCTCTCTCTCTCTCTCTCTCTCTCTCTCTCTCTCTCTCTCTCTCTCTCTCTCTCTCTCTCTCTCTCTCTCTCTCTCTCTCTCTCTCCACTATAGTCTTTCCTGCCTTCTCTTTGCTACAGTGCTTGTTAGTAACTGTGCCCACACAGGAAGGGGGGTTGTCTGCGTATCATTAGTGAGTGTAAACAACAGCGTCTGCTGATGTGAATTAACAGAGTTCTACAAGTGACTGCTATGCCCGCGGCTGACAGAAAAAAGTTGTTGAAGATGAGAGAGAGAGAGAGAGAGAGAGAGAGAGAGAGAGAGAGAGAGAGAGAGAGAGAGAGAGAGAGAGACTATGAAAAAGAGATAACACTCAGACATGAATTACCTGGCCTGGACGGGTAATGGAGACGTAATGATATCAAAAACCCACACAAGGTATGAGGTGATCAAAGCACCGCTAACGCAAAACCTCCAGCCTCGCCTCCCCCAAGCCACCGCCTTACGTTCAAGATGCTACATGAATTCCTTACTAAATCAGCCCTGAAGACAAAGAGAAAAATCCAGTAGTCATTATCTGACTTTTATCGTAGATCTCCGTCAAAGAATATGTACACTACATCACTTCTGTGATTATCAAGAGCATTATGAATAGATTGTGCTTCACATCTGATTATGTAGACCGGTGAAAGTATGGGCCAATAAGTGAATGTGGTACTTCATAGACCACAGTCAAATGAAGCTGACAGGATAAACGTAAGAATATATTGACAGAGGTTGATGTGTGTCTGGACGACTCTCTCTGATATCACTCTAACGACAGAAAACGGCGTTCAGTCTCATTGTGTTATAGGGGACTTGCGAATCCTGTAATTCCACGAAGAGGTTGAGTTTAGTCTCGTCATCGCCAACTTCCCGTTTCTGTTCAATCTCTATTCATTCACCTAATGATAATGGTAATATCAATCTACGGCTTGAAGTCAAATGTCACACGAAACAGTATCTCAAAATGTAAACTCGCAATGGGTGTTCAACTCTTGATTTGTTTAGTCCGTCATGAACGTATAGTTGATGCCCACTATACATCATGTCTCTCATCAAATACAGTACCCAGGAAATGTACGAGTATCCCTGCTACATCCCTTATCAAAAACTCATAACTTTACAGACGGCGCCTTATCAGTGGGATGAAATAATGCACGGTCATTAGGAGACGAAAGTGGTTATCTTATCAGTGACCTGGTTATTAACTCTGATGGCCTCTAACGTGTTTACCTTCGGCCAGTGGAACATATAACACCAGACCGATGAAGAGGACGGAATCGGGTCGTCAACTGTGCCGATGGCGAGGCAACTGAAGAAGGTTGGCAGCTTGTTGGCGTGCCTATCCGTCAGTAGTCTGTCTTTTTTTTTTATCTACATATACATATATCTTTGTCTCTTCCTCTCTTAACTAATAACTGACTTCATTAGTCTTATACTTTTCCTTACCGCTATGACCCGCGCCTGGGCAGTAAACCATCGGTCTCCCATATATGATACTCCTAATAACAGTCATGTCCCGTATTTCTTCATTAACTCACCACAAAAAAAAAAAATACAGCTCCAGCGGCATTAATTACGCCACGGCTATAATAAAACGAGTATCAAAGACTTAAGGACTTATCGGACGCAAAAAAAAAAGACTCTGAATACCAGCGCATATTAATAATCTAATCCCCCGTCCGCCAACCATGTAATCTCATAAAGGGTCAGCGAAGGTATGGCGACCGGGTCTTTCATATGGAAATAAAGGACTCCCAGATTTGACCACACGTTTCAGAGGACTAGGCTGACGATGTGCAGCGTACCGCCGGGCTGGACGATGGTGGGGCCCACACACTGTTGGGTCCACACAGTGAACCACTGGGCGGGGAGGCCCACACACTGTCAAGCTGGCACAATGTACCTCTGGGCGGAGGAACCCACACACTGTCGAACCCACACAGTGAACCGCTGATCTGGGAGGTCCACACACACACACACACACACACACACACACACACACACACACACACACACACACACTGTCAAGCTGGCACAATGTACCTCTGGGCGGAGGAGCCCACACACTGTCGAACCCACACAGTGAACCGCTGATCTGGGAGGTCCACACACACACACACACACACTGTCAAGCTGGCACAGTGTACCGCTGCAGGGGTAGGCCCACATTCGGGCCCACACAGCCTGCCACTGAGTAAGGTGATCTTGGGAGGGATCAGAAGGACGCTCATAAGTGCAAAGTCACCAAACGCCAGGTCTCGTAGCAATATCCATAGTAAAACCTGTGGGGAAGAGTATGTGGGAGTGAATGTGGGCGTGTGAGGTAATTTGGAACCCTTCTAAACGATTCTCAGACTCTCTTTGCTTCGTACACTACACAGTGTGTCGGTAATGACCCATCACTTGCTTATACTCCATCATTTTCTCTCTCTCTGTGTTCCTTTCTACTTCCTTCTTTACCACTTCTCTTTTGTTATACATTCCTCCACTTTTCGTATCTTCCTTTGTTCTTCTCGAATAGTATCATTGTTTACATTTCTTCCCCAGCGTTGCTGTCACTCATCCTATACAACAGATTGCGACTGAAGTCAAACAGCAACAGACCGCTAAGTTCTAACGAGGCTGTTTGTGATAGCGGATGAAAGCAGAAACAGATGATTTAATGTGGTAGCAGTACGAAAGACACAGATTTTTCATAGAGGAAGACCTGGTGTAGTGGTTAGCGTTCCTGACCGTGACGCACTCACGGGCCTCCCAGGGTTGAAGCATAGGTTCGAATCCTGATTGCGGCACCCGGCTCACAGTCAATCCATTCAACTCTAGGGGTTGGTCTATAAAATGGGTACCTACTCAAGTTAGAATATATATATATATATATATATATATATATATGAAGCATCTGGGGTAACCATGGAAAGTTTTGTGGGGCCTGCATGTGGAAAGGGAGCTGTAGTTTCGGTGCATTATACATGACAGCTAGAGACTGAGTGTGAACGAATGTAGCCTTTGTTGTCTTTTCCTAGCACTACCTCGTGCACATGCGGGGGGGGGGGGGGTTCATTTCATGTGCGGCGGGGTGGCGACGGGAATGAATAAGGGCAGACAGTATAAATTATGTACATGTGTATATATGTACATGTCTGTGTGTGTAGATATAATATGTAAACGTTGAGATGTATAGATATGTATATGTGCTGTGTGTGGATGTGTATGTATATACATGTGTATATGGGTGGGTTGGGCCATTCTTTCATCTGTTTCCTTGCGCTACCTCGCTAACGCGGGAGACAGCGACAAAGTTTAATAGAATAAAAAGAAAAAAAAAGAAATATATATATATATATATATATATATATATATATATATATATATATATATATATGTGTGTGTGTGTGTATATATATATATATATATATATATATATATATATATATGTGTGTATATATATATATATATATATATATATATATATATATATATATATATATATATATATATATATATATATATATATATATATATATATATATATATATATATCCTTTCATACTATTCGCGCTTTCCCGCGTTAGCGAGGTAACGTTAAGAGCAGAGGACTGAGCCTTGGAGGGAATATCCTCGCTTGGCCCACTTCTCTGTTCCTTCTTTTGGAAAAAATAAAACGGGAGAGGAGGATTTCCAGCCCCCCGCTCGCTCCCCTTTTAGTCGCCTGCTACGCTACGCAGAGAATACGTGGGAAGTATTCTTTATCCCCTATCCCCAGTTGGATATCTATTTGATGTGTTGGATCATATTCATTTACCTGTTTCAAGGTCTGCTTTCACTGAACTGATAAAATTGTGTATAAAAGACTGTGTATTTCAATTCAATGGAGATTATTATGCTCAAAAATTTGGTATGGCAATGGGTAACCCTCTTTCACCTGTACTAAGAAATCTTTACAAGGAATTTTTTGAAACAAAATTGCTAAAGGATATCTTACCTTCTAATGCAGTTTGGTTTAGGTATGTAGATGATGTTCTTTGTGTTTGACCAACAAATGAAAATTTTCAAACATTTCTCCCCTTAAAAATTTAGTGCGTTCCATCAAATTTACTGTTGAAAATGAAAATAATTATATGTTACCATTTTCAGATTGCATGATCCATAGGCAAGGAAACAAGTTTAAGTTTAGCATATACAGAAAACCTATCAATGTATGCTCATATATCCATTATTACTCATCTCAACATGAGAGTAAAATCATCATCATTTCAATCTATGTTCCTTAAGGCATTACATATTTGCAATCCAGAGTATATTGATGATGAGTTTGAGAAGATATAATCCACTGGATCTAAGTTAAAGTACCTTAGATCTTTCATTGATAGATCTCTTAAGTTAGCAAAAAAATCATTTTATACAGTTGAGCCCAAACATCCCATTGACATGAAGAATCTTTTAGTTCTCCCTTTTGATAATAGTTTTACTTCAATTCCCATGTTGCTTAAATCCTTTAAGGTAAATGTTTCCTTCAGCAACAATGATACTATAGAGAATATCTAAATAAGGAACTCACCAGAAAATTCTCTTGGGTGCATCTATAAAGTGCCATGTAAAAATTATGATAAGCTTTATGTTGGACAGACTGATAAGGATCTTTCTGTTAGACTTAAGAAACATAAATACAGTATAAGAACAGGACAAGAATCAAATGCCTTGTGTAATCACGTTAAAAACTATGATCATTGTATTGACCGGAGTAATGAAATCTCAGTTATTAACTCTTAACTCCAGTACCACGAGAAACATCATTGAATCTTCTATCATTGAATATACAAAGAATCATAATCTTAATATCAGTGATGGTCTATATAAATCAGATAACTTTATTGTCGATAAAATTTGTAAACAATTCACCTTCTTCTCCACATAATAGTTTATGAGACGCTAGTTGTGTGTCTTGGACATTCGCATGTTTACCAAATGTCGTCCTAGCTACGTCTCTTCGCTGTATATCAACTGACTGTTTTATTTCTCTCTTGTGTATCCCCTGGCGATATTATTATTACACAAAAGTGCACTTGGAAACTTATCGTGTTTCATTTTCCCCGTGGACTGATATATATATATATATATATATATATATATATATATATATATATATATATATATATATGTATATATATATATATATATATATATATATATATATATATATATATATATATATATGTTAATTTTTCATTTATTTTACTTTGTCGCTGTCTCCCGCGTTAGGGAGATAGCGCAAGGAAACAGACGAAAGAATGGCCCAAGCCACCCACATACACATGTATATACGTACACGTCCACACACGCAAATATACATACCTATGTATCTCAACGTATACATATATATATACACACACAGCCATATACATATATACACATGTACATAATTCATTGTTCCACATGTAAACAATTCCGTTGAAGAAGTACTTCGCTTCATTCCAGGTAAGACTTTTGCCCACGACTTCAAGTCCATTACTACAAGCGACATTAGACGAATTGATCTTTAAGTTGCTCGTACGTTAAGGTTTTCGAAGCAATTAATGACTATGAATACATAAAAGAAAATACCTCTTAACCTTCTCTTCTCTAAATTAAATAGAATTTATTCTTTGTAGGCAGCTCTTAGAATTTGTTTCCCCAGTCCGGAAATCATCTTGATGACTCACTTCTGTACCCTCTCCATTCTTTTCTGCCTTTCCTTAAGTAAGGTGGCCAAAACTGAACACAATATTCATGATGGGGACACATCAGTGACTTTTGAAGAGTGAGGATAATTTCCCGAGACTCGAATTCGAAAGCCTCACATATAGATCCAAAAGTTTTGTTGGTCCTTTTGACTACTTTTGTGCCCCGCTTACTTGGCCTCGGAGTCCGGAGGTTTTATTATCAGATGGAGGATATCTTTGTAATATCATCAGGTAAACTAAGGGAGACTCTGATTATTGTTTGTGTGTCACAAGGAGAGAGTTCTTTTGGTTTACCTTCTGCAGCTCAATAGAATTCATATCGTGGCTTGTATTTTCATCTTTATCGCCCATAAGTATCGTAAATCTTTGCATTTTTCAATATCAAGAATTATTTGCCTTTTGTTCGATCAGACTATCAGTTAGTTTATGCCAGTTTGTCTGTCTATGGCTGCCGACGTTAACCTTACCTATATTTACATCTTCACCAGTACTCATATCTTTACAAATATGTACATCATCAATATTTACATTTTCACTAGTCTTTACATCCTTATCAGTATTTACATCTTCATCAGGATTCATATCTTCACAATTGTGTACATCCTCACCAGTATTTACATCATCAATATTCATATCTTTACTAGTATTTACATCTTCACTAGTATTTACATCCTCACCAGTATTTACATCACCAATATTCATATTTTCACTAGTATTTACATCTTCACCAGTATCTACGTCCTCACCAGTATTTACATGCTCATCAATGATTACATTTTCACCCATACCTCATCTTCACGAGTATGCACATCCCCACCAGTATTTACCACCCCTTCCTCCCCATCCACACCACCACCTCTCCATTTTTCCCTCCCCTGCTTACATCATCACTGCTCTCTTCTTCCTTCTCCCACCAACAACGCCAACACTACCTTCCGCTCTGCCCCACTCACACTACCAAAGCTCCCTCTTTCCTTCCTTTGTCCACCCAAACCACCACCGCCCCCTTCCTTCCTCTAAATCCCTCCACACCTCTACCTTACCCCTGGATAACATCCCTTCTCCTCTTCTATTTTTGATAACAACCTTCCTCCTCTTCCTCTCCTCTTGATAACGTACTTACTCCTCTTCGTCGCCTTTGGATGCAAAGGAATTCGAACAGCAACAGAAAACTTAGTCCATTCGAGGCTTTTTGTGACAGTGGAAGAAGATCTCAGAGACTCAGAATAGTGTGGTAAACGTTAGAAGGCATGCAAATAATGAAAATCGTGGACTTGAAGCGAAGTATTTATCAAGCTTATTCCTCAACGTATCTATAGTTCTGCTTTCAACGACTCGACTTGACAAATCGTTCCATATGTTAATCGTTCTGATGAAGAAAATGTACTTCGCCTTATTCGAAGTAGATCGTTTACCAGTGAGTCTGTATGCATTGCTACGACTAATATAAGGTGGCTCAAGTCTTAGGTGATTTGATAGATCACGATTATCAAAGCCCTTTATCATTCTAAATACTCGGCTTAGGTCACCTATTACCCTTCTCTTTTCTTAGCCAAAAAAAGCCCAAGTCGTTTAATCTCATCTCATAGGATTTGTTTCTCAGCTCGAGAAATATTTGGTAGCTCGACAAAGTACTTTATCTATCATATGTCTTTCTTTGAGGCAAGGTGACCAAAACGGAAAACCTGAACGCAGTCTTCAAGATATGGACGAACGAATGAGTTGTAAACAGCAATGATGATTTCCCTGGATTCAAATTCGAAGGTTTTGCTCATGAAAGCAAGAATTTTCTTTGCTCATTTTCACTGCTTCTCTGCTCTGCTTACTTGGTTATAGGTCACCAGAGATTATCACACACGTCTGTTTCTTCATCTACATACTGTAGCTTGCCTTCTCGTTTTAACTTCTAGTATGTAAAACTTTAGACTTATCGAAATCAGTATTCATCTGCCACTTACGAGCCCAGTACATCAGTGTTGTTTACGTCAGTTTGAGTCTGTAAACGTTCGAGTACATTTGTAGATTTATTTCTCAACTTTGTATCATTACGAATTTTGATATCTTGCACTGCAGCCCATTATTAGTAATACCAAAATATATGAAAAAGAGAAACGGTCCCAAAACTGATCCTTGTGGCACTCCGCTTACTACGTCTAACCATTCGAAGCTTAACCATTAATCAATAGTCTTTGTTTACGGCCAGTCAACTAATTTTCTATCCACTGAAGTAAAACTCCACCAGTGCCATGCGACTCAATTTTTGCTGGTAAACTTTGACGTGGAACCTTATCGAAAGCTTTCTGAAACTTTAGATAGATAATATCATTTGCTCTACTTTCGTCATATATGTTGATTTTACAAAAAAAGAGGAATCAAGCAGGTTTGTTCAGACATGAGCGACTTCGTCGAAAACCATGCTGAGAATCGTTTATTAAATGGCGATTCTCTAAATGGTTTACAATTCTATCTAAAATGATGGTTTCCATAAGCTTTCCAAGTAAGGCATTAAGTTAAGTAATAAGTCACTTAATGCTTATTGCCTTTTCTGAAAATCGGTGTTACACTGGCAAACTTCCATTCATCTGGAAATTTTCCATTGCCGAGTGACTTATAGAAAAGGGCAGTCGAGAGCTGAACTATCTCATTTTTGCCCTTTCTCAGTGTTCTCGGATAAAACTTAACAGGGCCTGCAGTTTCACATATTCTTTTCATTACGCTTATTGCTTAAAGTACATACGTCTTCGGATTTTACGTCAGTTCGTTGAAGAACGTTCCCATCTCTTATTGATAAAACTGGACTCAGGTCATGTGTTGTATCTTGGGTTGTAAATAAAGATGCAAAAAAAGTCATTTAACATTTTTGCCATAGCTTCACTGACTTAAACATAGTCATCGTTTTCAGTAATCACTGGAAAACTCTTTAGGGTTCTTTTACTACTAATAGCAATATACACTTCATATTGACATTATTTCACCGTTCCATCACTTTAATTTCGTTTTAGAAATGCATCGTCTACTGTGCAATGGTACGTATGTTCCCCCAGCTGCTTTACAGTCTATCGTAGCTTTACCAAGCTACGTTCAAATAATTTTCATTGATTACATCATTCCAGGTTTGGTTGTAAAAGAGCAATGCGAAGATGGCATCCATCCTCCTCTTCCTTTTCTCTAAATAACATCCTTCCTCCTCTCCCTCGCCCCTGTATAGCATCCTTCCTCCTCTTCCTCGCCTCTGGATGACATCCTTTCTCTCTATTTCCCCTTCTGGATAACATTCTTCCACCCTTTCTTCATGCTCCCTTCTCTTTGTAGTCATTGTAGTCACATCCCTCTCCCTTGCTTCTAGGAACTTCATCCATGCTTCCAGCTGACCAAAATATTTCCAGGAGATACGGTTGCGACATAGTAGCAAGTGGGAATAAAAAAAAACGTGATGAGGCGTCCTCACAAAGCGGATGGTGGTGCGCTCCCGGCTCGTGATGTCTCTCCCTGCACCGTCTACCAGGCAAGCTAGCGATGTCCACCCATCTCGACACGCTGAGGTCGAGACCACGTGGGTTGCATCTGCTCGTCCAATCAAAGGAAATGGCAGTACTTGATGAAGGTGGAATGGTAGATTATTCGTAATGAGGTAGTGTGGTGTAGGGCCGGCAGCAGTGGGTGGTACTTAAGGGCAAATAAGATGGTGGAAGGTGGCTGACGTAATACGTTGCAAGACGCGGTGACGATAGTGATAGGTTGCGCTTACGCTTATCGACTCGAAGTCGCCAGTAGAGTCGCTGAAGGAGGAGAGGACGTTGCTAGATGGAGTCTGGAGGTTATAGCGTCAGATGAAGGATATTGTTACTGTGGAGAGACTGTGATTACTATTTGTGTGTTACGGAGAGAGACCTTTACATTCGTTTTGCCCCGTCTCTTAGCCTTGCATATACGTGCCTTTTCTTCCATCACACACACACAAACACGCACACACACCAGCTTGAGCGATAGCTTTCTCCTCCTTCGGTCTTCGGTAGACAGAAGTCAGCGGTGAGAGAAGCGCTCCATCCGTGGTTCATTTTAGGGAACAAAGCTTTATGGGTATTCAAGACACCAGTTCATTTTCGTGTAGGTAGATGTATATTCGTGCTTCCTCCTCCACAAGGATGCAGGTGAAGACAGGTATAAAAATATGATCTGCTTTTCCTGATGAAAGTACTGATAGCAAGTATTGATAGTTCCTAGACCTTATAGCCTGGGGTACTGTTTGCTGCAATCTGAAGCAAAGATATCAGGTCAGAATCCTTGTCTCTGTGGATCATCAAATTCAGATATAAAAAGAGAATCGATGTCTTACATACACACACACACACACATATATATATATATATATATATATATATATATATATATATATATATATACGAATAAAGTGCATATGAACGCGCACCTTCATAGAACATACAAACCTCCAACAGCCAGGATCGAACCTGGGACCCCTGTGCAAGAGGCAAGCATGTAACCGCTAGGCTATGGGACTGTATAATAGGAAACAACTATTCGAAATACTGAGTACTCGAATACCCTTCGTCTCACAATGGTGAGCAACGGGGTCTATACTTGGTTGTTTCCGAACAGACGCACATAGCCAGCTGATAGCGTTTTACCGAACCTAACTGTACAACGCGGAGGTATATGAATACGAATAAAGTGCATATGAACGCGCACCTTCATAGAACATACAAACCTCCAACAGCCAGGATCGAACCTGGGACCCCTGTGCAAGAGGCAGGCATGCTAACCGCTAGGCTATGGGACTGTATAATAGGAAACAACTATTCGAAATACTAAGTACTCGAATACCCTTCGTCTCACAATGGTGAGCAACGGGGTCTATACTTGGTTGTTTCCGAACAGACGCACATAGCCAGCTGATAGCGTTTTACCGAACCTAACTGCACAACGCGGAGGTATATGAATACGAATAAAGTGCATATGAACGCGCAACTTCATAGAACATACAAACCTGGCTGTTGGAGGCTGTTGGAGGTACAGTTAGGTTCGGTAAAACGCTATCAGCTGGCTATGTGCGTCTGTTCGGAAACAACCAAGTATAGACCCCGTTGCTCACCATTGTGAGACGAAGGGTATACGAGTACTCAGTATTTCGAATAGTTGTTTCCTATTATACAGTCCCATAGCCTAGCGGTTAGCATGCCTGCCTCTTGCACAGGGGTCCCAGGGTCTATCCTGGCTGTTGGAGGTTTGTATGATATATATATATATACATATATATATATATATATATATATATATATATATATATATATATATATATATATATTTCTCCCCTATCCCTGGGGATAGGGGAGAAAGAATACTTCCCACGTATTCCCTGCGTGTCGTAGAAGGCGACTAAAAGGGAAGGGGGCGGGGGCTGGAAATCCTACCCTCTCATTTTTTTTTTTAATTTTCCAAAAGAAGGAACAGAGAAGGGGGCCAGGTGAGGATATTCCCTCAAAGGCCCAGTCTTCTGTTCTTAACGCTACCTTGCTAATGCGGGAAATGGCGAATGGTATGAAAGAAAGATATATATATATATATATATATATATATATATATATATATATATATATATATATATATATATATATATATGTAAAATAACCGTCAGGGGAGATACAGGAATGAGATAGAAGACTTTGGAACAGTCAGCAGATATATGCGCAAGAGAGGTGGAACTATGACGCCGTTGGTAAACAAAATTTCTTGTGGTTCGTTGTGTTCGTGTCTGGCATCATGCCTGTCATAGAATTTTATTATGTAGACAAAACAAGTAACCGTTTAAAAATTATGCTGACAATCAAGCTATACAATTTGTATGGACCTCCACTAATATCATTGTTACAGTTCTTTGTATATTGAATAAGAGATTATTCAATGATACTTCTATTAGTCAAGGAGTTACAAGTTATAGCTAAATTAGTACTGTTCCAGTCAGTACTATAGCCATAATTTCTAACATGATTAAACAAAGCATTTGAATCTTGTCCTGTCCGTATACAAGATTCATGTTGTTTACCCCTGACAGAGAGATCCTTACCAATCTACCCAAAACATATTACAGAATTCAAAAGATATTCTGTAAACATCCCGCAGAATTTTCTAGCGATTTATTGATTAAGAAATTCTTAATAGTGTTGTGATTGGTGAAGGCTTCATTTACATGAAAGGATTTAAGTGAGCTGTGGAGTAACATCAAATTGCCACTTAATGGAGGAACTAAGAGATTCTTGGTATGTAGGAGAGGCTTGGGATTAACTCTAGAAAATGTTTTCTTTGCCTCCATAAAGAGATTTATCGATGAAATCATCCAAGATTCTTTAACTTGGATCCAATTGACTATATTTTCTCAAACTCTTCATCGATAGATTCTCGATTACATATACGTAATGCCTTAAGGAACATCAACTAGAATGATAATTGTTTAACTCTATCATGTTGAGCTGAATAGATAATGAATATCAGAACAAACATTAGCGGGCTTTGTGTATATGCTAGATTTAGATATGTTTCTATCCCTATGGATCAGGCAATTCAAAAATGGTAATATACAGTGATTTTCCACCTCTACAGTAAATTTGATAGCAGGTACCTAATTGTTAAGCAAAGGCAAAAATGTTTGTAAATTTTCACTTGTTGGCCAAACCCAAAGAACGTCATTTACATACCTAAACCAGGTTGCCTTAGAGGGTAAGAAATCCCTAGTCATTTCTTTCGAGGAATTCCACGCAGAAATTACTTAATACTAGTGAAAGAGGGCTTATCCATTGCCATGTCGAACTTCTGAGCGTAATATTTTCCATTGAACTGAAATACACAATCTTTTATACACAATTGTATCAGTTCAGAAACAGAAAATTTGCAACACGTATATCAAGAATTCCAAGGCATCCTAACAGATGTTCTGAGAGAACATCAACTTTTGTGAACGTGGATGACATCAAAACTTACAGGTTGGAAATCTCAATCAACTTGGTTATTGTTCAGTTTCATAACTAAATTTACATTGTTCATGATATCAGACTTTGATATACTACCCACTAGTGGACTTGAATAAGGAACTAAACCATTTTGATAATTTATACGAGACTGAGCCCACTGAACTCACTATGGATCTTGTTGAATAGTTTGGCTGATGTGTTTTGATAAGACAATACATATATGACAACCATCAGTTGTGTATTAGAGTGAGAATTAACAGTGTCAAAAGGATTTCCATTACATTCAAATTATGTTGTATTATCATATAAAAGATCATTTATTTTTACAAGTAAAAGATTTTGTCTATAATCACAAATGTGTCGTTAGCCTTACCTGCTATAGTTATGCGTAGTTCACCGTCATTCTTGAAGTCGTTAACAGCACTGATGAATCTTTCTGGACTATTAGGAGCAGCTCGTTCTGATACACATATACAAATGATATTTACATCGATAGATAATTCGCTGTATTTTTCCATATCACGTAACGATCTTACAATATCAACACATAACTTCTTTGTTTGGGCAGACAAAACTAATACCATAACCTAGTGCACACAAAGAATCCTTGTCAAGTTGTTTGTAAGAAAAGGTCACCACAAAGGAAGTGTTTGTCTCCTTAGTCTGATCACTAGCTTCAGTAAGGTGGTCTAACTTCCGGTTCAGCTTCCTTTCATGACTATTTCCGTTCACTTCTCCACCTGTTATAGCAGCACACCTCCACATGGTTCTTCCACGCAGCACACCACAACATGGTTCTTCCACTGTGTGGGTATAGCCATTTGAAAGGCGAATTTCTTCTCTCTTATTATATATATATATATATATATATATATATATATATATATATATATATATATATATATATATATATATATATATATATATATATATATATAAATGAAGGTAAAATTACACTTCAGTAAGAGTTTATAAGATCTCATTCAACATAATTTGTCTATACATATGACACGACATGTTTTCTTGAAGACAATCCACCCCATCAGGTGCCAGTACTTAAAGTTATTTAAATGTCAACATCATAACAGAAGCACCGTACAGTGTCTACCTAACTAGACAACACGCTGGCCTGACCGACAGTAACCGTAAAAGGAAGGGTGGTTAAGGGAAATTACGTCGCGAGGGTTGACCTGGGTAGCTAGGTGTATCAAGGACCACTTTTCTTATATTCTCGTGTTTTGTCAATTTTCTCATAATGATTTGGTTAATGATAGAATGGGCTTCAAAGTTTCCTGGGGACAAATTATAGTTCTTAGTATTAGCAATTGAGATATTCAAATGACGTTGTGGGTAGCATTATCAACGGAAGGGTATGGAATAACTGGATTTTCTAAGGTCTACATGGTGATTGTTATCATGACAATGTTAAGCGATCGCAGTTTTGTGGACATCCCTGCGTACTTCTTGACGTTGCCAATAACATCTCTCCGTAACAGTTTTCCCGGTCTGGCCAATGTATATGCGTATCTTTACATGCCTTAAATTTGACGGCGTAAACATTCCTAATAGTTGAATAATTTGGAATACTTTGTATTAAGGTCTTACTGGTTGTTTTACTATACTTGAAGGCAACATGACAAGCACTGTTTTTAGTATATGGCTAAGATCAGCTAAGTTTGGAGAATAAGTGGCAACACTAGACATTTAGACCTATCCTCATTGGTCACATGTTCAGTGTTGCCCTATTCTCAAAACTTAGCTAATCTAAGACATATGCTAAAGGACAGCGTTTGTAATGCTGCCCTCCAGTATGATAACATAACATCTTTACTAAGACCTTAATGAATAAATATATATATATATATATATATATATATATATATATATATATATATATATATATATATATATATATATATATATATATATATATTTATATATATATATATTTTCATACTATTCGCCATTTCCCGCATTAGCGAGGTAGCGTTAAGAACAGAGGACTGGGCCTTTGAGGGAATATCCTCACCTGGCCCCCTTCTCTGTTCTTTCTTTTGGAGAAAAAAAAAATGAGAGGGGAGGATTTCCAGCCCCCCGCTCCCTTCCCCTTTAGTCGCCTTCTGCGACACGCAGGGAATACGTGAGAAGTATTCTTTCTCCCCTATCCCCTATATATATTATCCCTGGGGATGTGGCAGAAAGAAAACTGCCCATGTATTCGCTGCGTGTCGTAAAAGGTGACTAAAACGAGGTGGCTTAAAATTCTCCCCTCCTGTTTTACTCTTCCAAAACAAGGAGCAGAGATGGGGGCAATCGAGGATTTTTCCCTGTAACGCTTAGTCACCTGCTCTTGACGCTACTTCGACAATGCGGGATATGGCGAATATTTATAAAAAAAGAAAATAATATATATATATATATATATATATATATATATATATATATATATATATATATATATATGTATATATATATATATATATATATATATATATATATATATATATATATATATATATATATATATATATATATATAAAATTCTGTAACAGCAAAGAATTGTCGTCACTGAGACTCCACCATTTCCTAATCTTTTATCTGCTGTTGATATGAACTCCACAAATCTTTATTTTCTTCGAATTTACACAGTAAGTATTGAATTTTGTTATAACTCGTTGAGATGGATTTTCTTCAAAAGGGAATTAGTTTTACTATTCAATTTCCCACAAGAATGTTTAGATGTCATTTGTTCTTGAGAGTGACTGGCTCTTGGCAGCAGAGCATCAGGGAACAAATTTAATTATAAATGTTGTAGTTTAGAGATACTGTAATCTAACCTGAATACTCACTCTATCTATATTCAAAATCCTAAACGATTACATCAAATAAAGTAACATATATTTGGTCTACCTTCGAGGTAGAAGTCAAAGAGGAAAAGGCTATAGGTAGAAGGGTAAGATCGGTCCCCCTTCTCTAGAATAGTTCGCACAAAGTTTATCTAAATGAAAATACATTTTTTGATCGTTCGTGTGTCACGTTCCTCCTCTGGTGTGCTAAGCAACTCTAAGAATTCGTAGATTCTCCGATCATTTACTTCCTACGGAACTTCACTGCCAGGTAAATGAAGCATTATGATCAAACCAAAGCTAAAAAAAAATCCATCTGTTGATGTTATACTCAACGTTGATTGTATAATTAGACAACATGATTTCCTTCATGACAAGAAACCATTTATCCTCTGTTTATACCCATCCTCTACCCGCTCCTCCACTACTCTCCAATCTGTTCTCCCATGTTTTCTTGATAACCGTAAGATAGACGAAGACCGTCCTCAGGGCCTCCTTCCTTCTATAGTATTGGTTTTCAATCAGTCGTGCTAACTAGGGAACCAAAAACAAGACGAGTATTATAAACTAATTTCCAACAAACAATGAGTTCGGGTCGAGCAAACAAATTGAAATTCTGTGCACCTTAGCGTACGGGCAACTGAAGCCCTAATCAAGGCCCTTTCATTAAGGCTATATACATACATACATACATCGTTGCCTGAGCCAGGCACCCAAAGGGGCTGGTGAACAACTGAGTTGACCGTGAACCGCCTGCCGCAACTAGGATTCGAACCAATGCCCTTCGACTCTAGGCGGCCCGTGAATGCATCACGGTCAAAGAACGCTCACCGCAACACCGCAGAGGTCCATGACCACAGTAATCAGTCACGCTCGTGTGGAGACGCTCCCGCCAGGACTGATGGCACTGCGAGGCTGTACAAAGTGTGGTAAGCTCGCCGTCGCTTTCCCAGCGACGAAACCTCCCTCGCCAGATGGGCACAGGAACCTAACCTGGTACGTGCATTAAAAAGATCATCCCTCCCGATCTATCACCAATTCGTCACAGGCTGAGGAGTGCGTCCATAAGCAGGAGGCAACATGGTTGAGGAGCTGGACATGTGTGTTAATCAGTAAACCAGTGTAAAATTCCGATTCGTCGTCCACTCTCTCCCTCCCTCTCTCTCTGCGTGGCTACACCTTCAGTCACTTGTGCGCAGCAGGGATGAGAACACAAGGCAATCTCCTCCTTACACCCAAGTGGCCCATTAACCAATGTGTAAATTTCCCGTCTATTAATTGGTGTATCGAGAGATCCTAATAAGAATTCATCCCATGTCTCGTGAACATAGTGATTTGGGTTTACACCCGAAAAAGCAATTACTCCTATGATACCGGTTAGGTTTTGCCTGGGACAAACATGAACTCCATGCCCAGCACATGACAGGGAATGAGATGATTAATCAACAGGGACCAAGAACTTGCCATTCTAATGTCAGAGGACTGCCATAAGGCCAGGAGCTTCCCAGCGCTGCGTCAGTGGAACTCCAAGAGCCGAGAACTATTGAGGAACACTGGCTCACACAGCTTACTCATGCCTAGCTATTTGGTCATAGGAACATTCTCTCTCTCTCTCTCTCTCTCTCTCTCTCTCTCTCTCTCTCTCTCTCTCTCTCTCTCTCTCTCTCTCTCTCTACCTTTCGGTACCCCATAATCTCCCCCCCCCATTCCAGTGTTCCCCTACGTCCGTTCGTGAGACACTATAGCATGAAAATCTCGGATCAGATTAGTGGCTCTGACGTGATGCGGATGTGGTGAGCTGGCGGCCGTGTATTGGGAGCAGCTCGCCTGTCACTAAGACCATGAACACACTCGTTGCCCCCTCAGCCTGCCTGACGTCCACGATCGTCCTTTACGGTGAACGTAACCAGCGGTCTCTGGCATCGGTAGGGCAGGACTAGGGAGGGAGGAGGAATGGAGAGAGGTAGAGAGAGAGAGAGAGAGAGAGAGGCGGTCTGCCCCTACCACTACTGAAAACGATGCAGTCTCCTTACAAGCTGTTGAAGAGAAGGATAGCAGAGCGAAGGCTCTCTGAAACACAGAGAGAGAGAGAGAGAGAGAGAGAGAGAGAGAGAGAGAGAGAGAGAGAGAGAGAGAGAGAGAGAGAGAGAGAGAGAGGTGGGGGGACTATTAGATTCTCTCACATGCCGTGGTAGCCGAGCGGACGTTCCTTCACTCAGCTCCATCCCGCTTCTGGCCTATGATGCTCTTGCTCTCTCCCCTTGCTTCCTTTTACACCAATGCCTTCTATCGTGGTGTGCACTGCTCGTGTGAGTGCTCAAAACTGTATTCACGATAGTGTGGGGAACACACAAGCACCAGTCTTCTTCCTGCTGGCGTAGGTCTACGTTAGGAACATCTGTGCTACAATTGGCACACTCCACCAGCATGATGGAAGACAGTGGATTATAGCAATGGACAAAGTCAAAAGGAAAGGAAAGTCAGATTATTAGAGCTATTTTTTCAAAGAGACATCCTCTCCGTGGACGTTACAGACAGCTATTAGGAGCAAATCTTTACCTAGATATCCCAAATGATGTGATTCAATGCTTACCAAAAAAAAAAAAAAAATCGCTGAAACATTGGATAAAGAGGTATCTACACTCCACACTCCTCCAGAAATCTCCTCTCGTAAATCCATCATTTTGAAGAACATCAGAATCCTACAGGACTTTGACCAGGAACGCAGAAGAAAAAACAATAACAGAAAGAAATTAAGTTTGGGCAGGTCCCCACTGTATTTAGATTCCCGAGATCAAACACATACTAGATCCTGCTTAGCTCGGTAGGTATGGCAAATCAAACCTACCAGGATGGACTCAAAATATGCTCTCTACACATCTCCGGTCATCAAACTGAACGGGAGCGGTTTATCTCCCTGCTCACTTGCTGTAAGTGCAACATAAGCGATTGAGCTCACACCACAAAGGACTGTGACAGACTTTCTGATTACGAGGTTTGCTCACTACGCTCAAAAAAAATAGGAAACACAGGTGAAGAGCATACCAAGCAAAATTACCAAAATATATGCATTTACTGCTAAAAAAAAATTGAACATCCAGTCACAGCAACGGAAAAAGAAATAGAAAAAAGATGAGGTGAACAGAAAACAAATTATCACATATCAGGAAGAAGTTTAAGGCTAAATAGAGTGAAGAGGAACAAGAAAAATGATTTGGACGACACAGCAGTGTAGCGAGGTGAGGACCCACCACCCTCTGTAACCTGTGCTAGGCTGTATTACCTTAATCTTTAACCTTAGGAATTCAGACTCTATTCCCGACCAGGGTATGTGATGATATATTGTAGACAATCACACTAACAGGTAAGGGTAGTTACCTTCCCCTATAGAATGGCGTGGCCAAATATGATATGAAAAAGTCAATAGATAAGAAGTTGATTGATAATTGAGAAAGAGATAGATGAAAATAAGTGACGCAAATGCTCAAAATAAGAGGTATAAAAAATTAATCAAATTTATTGTGTTACGGGACAGTAAATGTATGAAGAAAACTAACAAATAGATGTAAGAAAAATTATCAGAATATAAAGAGATGACCTGTATGAAAAGAGAGATAAACAAGATAATACAGAGAAGGATTACGAACAGGAAAAAGAGAGATAAGGAAGAAGATATATATAACACTGAAGAGAAATATGTTCAAAAGAACATTGAACAGGAGGAAAAGAGATATTGGTAATGGAAGTCAAGACGGCCGCTTGATTCTGGCTTTCTGAATATTGTACATCTAGTTACCATCATCTGGTTTTCTAAAAATAAACTTAAAAGAGATCTAAAATTTACCGACACTTCTTTTTCAAGGAGTTTGACGTCTGGATATAAATAATGTCATGAACTTATTTTTGAACTTATAAGTATTTTGTAATTCTAAATATCACTGATATTTCACCTGAAAGAAAATTATCTTTCAGACATGTGTGTGTGTGTGTGTGTGTGTGTGTGTGTGTGTGTGTGTCTGTCTGTCTGTCTGTCTGTCTGTCTGTCTGTGTCTGTGTATGGCCTTAGAATTATCTTGATCCCCTGGAGGTGTTGACGAACTTCGACTAGCGGTTATATCATGGCACTGATGGGTACAATAAAACCTTGGCAGTTGATAGGTTTAAAGGTCCCCAGAATAGCCAACAGACAATCGCCGGCTGCAGACTACTCACAACATCTCCAACAGCAACATGAAGGAGGATTTGATGTCGTTTCTCAAGAGTCAGGAATGAATCTGATTCATCTATGTTTTCAAAAATGTTCACAGGGTGTATTTCTGAAGCCATTTAGATTTACACCTCGCTATCAAGTCAATGTATTGCAGGTGTAGCATTTGATTCTGTTGATGTATGTCCTGTGTAGCACTTGGCTTGATGTATCGCATGGGTACTAATTGACTTCTTGACTGCATTGAATGTGTAGCACTTGGTTATCATGATGCGTTGCATGTGTAGGCCTTGGCTATCTTGGTGTAGAACCTGCGTAGGAGTTATCTATCTTAATCTTGAACCTGTGTAGCATTTGCTTATCATGATGTAATGCACGTACAGAGCTGGGCTGTCTTGATTTAGTGCCTGTTTAGTGCCTGAAAAACTTAATGTATTGTATGCTTAGCTCTTCGCTATCATGATCTTCAAGTATAACCTATGTGACAATTATCTCAGTGAACAGTTACACTATTTGGAAATCTAAGATACTATTAATAGCCTATTAGTCAAAACTGCAAAGGGTCTGGATGTGGCAAGACATTTCATCTGCAGATTTCAAAAGCAGGTAATCTCACATTTAAGCTTCGCATTGTTGGATTCGCAGTTGTGTTAACGATAGTGTTTTGAATTATCTTCAGTCTGTATCTCTTTCTGCTGATTAGGCTGCATCCGTTCTGGAAACACACTATTTGATTTGACTGCAAGCACATGTGTTCCTGTGGAGTGTGGTTAAAAATCAAAACTAATGATTTTTGTTTTTATAGTGACGGACATGGCAAGGTAAAATAACATGTCCGAATCAAGGGTGAAAAATGAATAAAAACGTTGAAGAGGAATTAATCATGGGGTCCGCAAGTGTTCGTAGGCCTGGTTCTTAAAGAAAAAATGTTGTATGAAGAGCAAAAGACAAAAGGAGGTAGAGCTTCGCTTAGCTTAGCCAACACTGGAGTAGCCAGTCTCCACACAGAGATGCTGGGTGGGAAGTACAGGCCAAATACGTGTTACGGGTGGAAATGATAATGAATTATAAGATTAATCTTTCCTTTAGTACTCATGGACATTTCCCAGTGGGCTCAGGTTGCAGGAAAGCCTTTTACATGCTACTTAGTGTGACAAAAATGCAAAAATTTGTTACAAAATGGTTGAAGGTTTCAATTCACCTTCATTCTAATTTTTGTAATATACTCTTGTTAGATTAACTGTTTCCACACCTAAGTTCTTAAGGTTTTCAAAGAGCCCCTAAGCACTCTGTTCCCTAAGATCTATCCTTCACTATGGTCCATCTATCTTCGCAACTACAGATAGATCAATCTCTCCCTCTATCACTATAAACAGCATTTTCCCTAAAGATTCAGATCCGATGTCTCACACTGTTTTTCCAAGGACGGTCCAAGTCCTTGGCAGAGCCAGGCACCCTCCAGCCACCATTCCAGTGACCATTTAGTTAGCCAGGTAACATCCAGCGTCCTGGACCGCAAAACCATCATTTAATCTAGACTTGATTTGAAGGGGGACAAAAAAGGGTCCGTCAGTGGAACCTCCACTTTGCACCTGAGATTTTCAATAGAACCAGGAAACCACAGGAGCCTGCGGAGAGGACAAAAAAAAAAAGAATTAGATTTCTTTGCTCCGTTCTGCGAACGGTATTGGAAACCCTATCCTGAAGAACCATGTTGGTCTTGCGTAATTCAGTCGTCTATTGTCAAGGAGACTCTATTGTTCGAGTTGCATAATAACCACACGTCCCACAGCGTATTGGATCCAGGCGACTGACTTAGGACAGCGTTGGTAAATATTGGCTCTGTGCGTGTGTGTGTGTGTGTGTGTGTGTGTACGACAGGGTATTGGCAACAAGACACACTACGTGACGTCCATCCAAGGTCCTCCTTGTCTCTGCCCCGAGCCTGCCAGCGGCAACACCACCACATTTAGTACGGACCGCTACCACCACCGCCAGCACCTTACCTCCACACTGAATCACACAATGTTAATGATTACACACATACACACAGACACACATACATACTATATATATATATATATATATATATATATATATATATATATATATATATATATATATATATATATATATATATATATATATATATAGGGAGCGGGAGGCTGGAAATCCTCCCCTCTCGTTTTTTTTTTAATTTTCCAAAAGAAGGAACAGAGAAGGGGGCCAGGTGAGGGTATTCCCTCAAAGGCCCAGTCCTCTGTTCTTAACGCTACCTCGCTAATGCGGGAGATGGCGAATAGTTTGAAAAAAAAAAAAAAAAATATATATATATATATATATATATATATATATATATATATATATATATATATATATATATATATATATATATATATATATATATATATACTGTTTTTTCTTTTCCTTCTCTTTTGTTGTTTTTGTAATATACCCGCTGTCTCCCGCGTTACCGAGGTAACGCAAGGAAACAGATAAAAGAATGGCCCAACTCACCCACATAAACATGTATATACATAAACGCCCACACAGGCACATATACAGAACTATACATGCATATATATATATATCTAGACTTGAACGCACACTTTCATAGAACACATAATGCCTTCCAACAGCAAGGATTCGAACCTTGTACCAATTGCGCGGTAGCTGGATACGCTGGAAAAAAAACTCGGCTATGGTGCCAATAATAAGTAAATGACTATTCAGTTATAGTGATCGAATACCTTTCGTCACGTCCATGAACCACAGGTCATATACCTCCGCGCAGTGACAGTACGTTCGTTAAATTGCTGATTACTGGGTAGTGTGAGCCTGGCGGGGTTTGACTGGTGTAGACCCAGTTGCTCATGGATGTGAGACGAAGGGTATTCGATTACTAGCAATCAAGAAGTCAGATCCCTAATATAGGCAGCATAGCGGAGTGGTCAGCGTACCCAGCTACCACGCAAATGATACTATACGAGGTTCAAATCCTTGCTATTGGAAGACATTATCTGATATATATATATATATATATATATATATATATATATATATATATATATATATATATATATATATATATATATATATATATATATATATATAAATATATATATGTATGCATATATATATACATATATATATATATATATATATATATATTTTTTTTTTTTTTTTTTTTTGCTTTGTCGCTGTCTCCCGCGTTTGCGAGGTAGCGCAAGGAAACAGACGAAAGAAATGGCCCAACCCACCCCCATACACATGTATATAAATACGTCCACACACGCAAAATATACATACCTACACAGCTTTCCATGGTTTACCCCAGACGCTTCACATGCCTTGATTCAATCCACTGACAGCACGTCAACCCCGGTATACCACATCGCTCCAATTCACTCTATTCCTTGCCCTCCTTTCACCCTCCTGCATGTTCAGGCCCCGATCACACAAAATCTTTTTCACTCCATCTTTCCACCTCCAATTTGGTCTCCCTCTTCTCCTCGTTCCCTCCACCTCCGACACATATATCCTCTTGGTCAATCTTTCCTCACTCATTCTCTCCATGTGCCCAAACCATTTCGAAACACCCTCTTCTGCTCTCTCAACCACGCTCTTTTTATTTCCACACATCTCTCTTACCCTTACGTTACTTACTCGATCAAACCACCTCACACCACACATTGTCCTCAAACATCTCATTTCCAGCACATCCATCCTCCTGCGCACAACTCTATCCATAGCCTACGCCTCGCAACCATACAACATTGTTGGAACCACTATTCCTTCAAACATACCCATTTTTGCTTTCGGAGATAATGTTCTCGACTTCCACACATTCTTCAAGGCTCCCAGAATTTTCGCCCCCTCCCCCACCCTATGATCCACTTCCGCTTCCATGGTTCCATTCGCTGCCAGATCCACTCCCAGATATCTAAAACACTTCACTTCCTCCAGTTTTTCTCCATTCAAACTCACCTCCCAATTGACTTGACCCTCAACCCTACTGTACCTAATAACCTTGCTCTTATTCACATTTACTCTTAACTTTCTTCTTTCACACACTTTACCAAACTCAGTCACCAGGTTCTGCAGTTTCTCACATGAATCAGCCACCAGCGCTGTATCATCAGCGAACAACAACTGACTCACTTCCCAAGCTCTCTCATCCCCAACAGACTTCATACTTGCCCCTCTTTCCAAAACTCTTGCATTTACCTCCCTAACAACCCCATCCATAAACAAATTAAACAACCATGGAGACATCACACACCCCTGCCGCAAACCTACATTCACTGAGAACCAATCACTTTCCTCTCTTCCTACACGTACACATGCCTTACATCCTCGATAAAAACTTTTCACTGCTTCTAACAACTTGCCTCCCACACCATATATTCTTAATACCTTCCACAGAGCATCTCTATCAACTCTATCATATGCCTTCTCCAGATCCATAAATGCTACATACAAATCCATTTGTATGTGAGAAATACTTAGAAAAGCAAATGGATATATATATATATATATATATATATATATATATATATATATATATATATATATATATATATATATATATATATATATATATATATATTATCCCTGGGGATAGGGGAGAAAGAATACTTCCCACGTATTCCCTGCGTGTCGTAGAAGGCGACTAAAAGGGGAGGGGGCGGGGGGCTGGAAATCCTCCCCTCTCGTTTTTTTTTTATAAATTTTCCAAAAGAAGGAACAGAGAAGGAGGACAGGTGAGGATATTCCCTCTAAGGCCCTGTCCTCTGTTCTTAACGCTACCTCGCTATCGCGGGAAATGGTGAATAGTATGAAGGAAAAAAAGAAAGATACATACATATATATACATATATATATATATATATATATATATATATATATATATATATATATATATATATATATATATATATATATATATATATATATATATGTATATATATATATATATATATATATATATATATATATATATATATATATATATATATATATATATATATATATATATATATATATATATATATATATACATATATATATATATATATATATATATATATATATATATATATATATATAAATGTTTTTTTTTTTTTTGCTTTGTCGCTGTCTCCCGCGTTTGCGAGGTAGCGCAAGGAAACAGACGAAAGAAATGGCCCAACCCACCCCCATACACATGCCTTGGTTCAATCCACTGACAGCACGTCAACCCCGGTATACCACATCGCTCCAATTCACTCTATTCTTTGCCCTCCTTTCACCCTCCTGCATGTTCAGGCCCCGATCACACAAAATCTTTTTCACTCCATCTTTCCACCTCCAATTTGGTCTCCCTCTTCTCCTCGTTCCCTCCACCTCCGACACATATATCCTCTTGGTCAATCTTTCCTCACTCATTCTCTCCATGTGACCAAACCATTTCAAAACACCCTCTTCTGCTCTGTCAACCACGCTCTTTTTATTTCCACACATCTCTCTTACCCTTACGTTACTTACTCGATCAAACCACCTCACACCACACATCGTCCTCAAACATCTCATTTCCAGCACATCCATCCTCCTGCGCACAACTCTATCCATAGTCTACGCCTCGCAACCATACAACATTGTTGGAACCACTATTCCTTCAAACATACCCATTTTTGCTTTCCGAGATAATGTTCTCGACTTCCACATATTCTTCAAGGCTCCCAGAATTTTCGCCCCCTCCCCCACCCTATGATCCACTTCCGCTTCCATGGTTCCATCCGCTGCCAGATCCACTCCCAGATATTTAAAACACTTCACTTCCTCCAGTTTTTCTCCATTCAAACTCACCTCCCAATTCAATTGACCCTCAACCCTACTGTACCTAATAACCTTGCTCTTATTCACATTTACTCTTAACTTTCTTCTTTCACACACTTTACCCAACTCAGTCACCAGCTTCTGCAGTTTCTCACATGAATCAGCCACCAGCGCTGTATCATCAGCGAACAACAACTGACTCACTTCCCAAGCTCTCTCATCCCCAACAGACTTCATACTTGCCCGACTTTCCAAAACTCTTGCATTCACCTCCCTAACAACCCCATCCATAAACAAATACATATATATATATATATATATATATATATATATATATATATATATATATATATATATATATATATATATATATATATATATATATATATATTCCTATGAGTCCACGGGGAAAATGAAACACGAAAAGTTCCCAAGTGCACTTTCGTGCAATAATCACATCATCAGGGGAGACACAAGAGAGAAGTATAACAGTCAGTTGATATACATCGAAGAGACGAAGCTAGGACGCCATTTGGTAAACATGTGATTGACAATCTTTACTTTGGCAGTAAAGCTGGGGACTAGGATATGAGGTGGACCTCAAACATATGCTGCAATGTTTGTCCAACAAACCCTCGCATCTGGCTGAAACGCAAAGGCAATCAATGCTTTTTTGCTGTGTCCATGGTATGGAGGGAGCCGACAGAGCACGTTAATGACTGATGCTACTGCAAGATGCCTCCAGTCCAGCAAGGTAACTCCAAGAAGAAAGATTGGACCTTAATCTTTCCGGATATACCGTCTGCTTTGCGCCCAGTACCCCACGGTAAAGAGACTTCCATTTTGGAATCGTAGGACGAACACGATGACGAAATTTGTTGAACATGTGGGCAAATGCATCAAGAGGTCCTGATTTCGCACCTTCAGTGACGTCAGCTTAAACACACAGCCTCATGCAGAATGAATTTGGCGACCTCGTCAGCGATCTGGAACTGTCGAAGAGTAAGGCAGAACTGTTGGGCTCGAGATTGCAACACTGGGATCTCCTTGATGAAAATGTGAGTTGAGTGTCTGTATTTCGTGCCCACCAGAAAGAGTTCGCCCCACTCTGGTAGATGGAGGGTAACCTCGTCGCCTACAACGATGTAGATGGTCTTATCGCAGCCCTCAGTATTAATCATAACCTTGAAGAGTGGAAAGTGATCACAGACTCGTCATAGTTGAGTCTAAAAGCTCTTCTGCTACACGGTACTAACATGCATCCGCCAATTCCAGATGGTCATGCAATCCATACGAAGGATTCATACAACAATATGGAGCATCTTTTGAACTACAAGAAATGCTAATGGCCGCTTTGTGGCGGCTTGAAGCTTGTTGTTATCTTGCTTGGAGTGCAGCAGGGATATACAAAATTTTGCTGTTTCCTGTGTGAATGGCAGAATTGAGCAAAGACTTTCCATTACAGCAGGAGGAGTTAGGCTTCCAGACAGTCGTTGGAACCAGGAACAAATAACATAATGCAATTACCTACCACTGGTAGAATCCAACAAGATTTTCCTACCGCCTCTGCACATCAAACTGGGCCTTATAAAGACCTTCGTTAAGGCTGTGGATGAAAATGGGCCAACGTTTAAGTATCTCGGTGAAGAATTTCCAAGATTCAATGAGGCGAAAATCAGGAGTTAGAAAATGAGGGGAAAAAAATTGTGTATAAAAAGGATGAGATTAGACGAAAAGACAGAACTCTGAGCGACACCTCTGTTGATGGTATAAAAAAGAGACAGTCGCTTCATCACCAACTACCGCAATGGAACGGTTAAAGAGAAAACTATGCATTAGGGAACAAAGAAAAGCAATCAGCCAACTAAAAGAAGTTTAGAAGTCAAAGACCGATACCACACAGTGTCAAGTGCTTTAGATGTGTCGATGACCGCGAAAAGAAATTCACCACAGGTCCGCGAGCTATTCAAAACAGTTCGACTGTATTCCTTACTAGTGAGGAAAAGACAGCGTAGAATGCTTTCCGGCTGGCAACAACCAACTTTCTATGAAATATCAAGGCTGACAGCTACAAGGAACTTGTGAAAAGCCTGTTGTCATCCTATCAGAAAACGGACTGCAATATGTGTTCGAAAAGCCCATTTTTTTCCACATTTCTTTTATCCGGCTAACTGCGGCACAGTGAGTGATGATGAGCTCAGTGAACGTTTCCTTCAAGATATTTCCATGACAGAGAATCGGCACCAGGGCAGATGGAGCTCAGGGAGGTTAGTGGACTATGGCTGCACGGTATAAAGAGATGCTCCAGGACTTGTGTACAAGTGACGGGCGATGAGGCGTCGAGCTTAATCGAAGTAAGCAAGCAAATGTACTCTGTGTCACCAGTATAGTGTGTGATACTTATGAAAAGTAAGGTAGCGAATTTTTCCCGGAAAAACGTTTTTTTATGTTCATTTTCATGTTTAGCGTCAACAAAATCTAACAAAAGTAATGCATTTTATCTCCGAGATACAAAAAAATTATATAATGATGAGTGTAATGTTATTTTCAGGTTCTTGTTGCGAAAAGCGACTTACCACGCTGTTCCAGAAGCTGTGTTGTCAAACCAATATATTCAGAAATATTTCTACAATAAAAAGGATCTCTTCCACAGATTTTGTGTTTTTCTTCATCAAATGTTTTTATTAATATTTCTATCATGTATTCAGCGCTCTGAGGTGACATATCAACAAGCAGTCTCAAGGTGATATCTCATAATTTTTCAGCCCATCCTTTAACCTTCAGGTCGACCTACCATACTTGGTCCATCTCCCACATAATGATATCACCCTGATGCAGTTGTATATATATATGAGATCTAAATCTGTTGAGTTGTATTTGATTACAGGATCTAGATGAAAGTCCAGATTTTATGCGACAGTGCTCGAAGAGTAAGATGAAGCCTTAAACTTGGGTTGGGAGATGTTACTGAAGGGCAGCAGGAGGGAGATGCACGTATGGTGGTGTTCATAATCATGCACCGTAGTATAACGCTATGATGAGAGGACCTGAAGCAGAGGTGAGGCTGCAGAGCATCACCGACGAACTCCTATACCGCCTGATCTTGGCAATTGAGAAGCCTTTGATTTGTGATCAACCACTTAATATATGTAAGAGTGTAGTTCTTTGACATGCATAGAAAACGTATCCAGTGCTTAGAAAACTCATCTTATGCCGCCTTGATGTAATCATATTTTAAATAGTCATGCCTCTCTCTCTCTCTCTCTCTCTCTCTCTCTCTCTCTCTCTCTCTCTCTCTCTCTCTCTCTCTCTCTCTCATCTGACGCGACCCTGACGGCGAATAACAGCGACGTCGCACCTAAGATCCTGCCGTTGACGGGAGGAGTTGGGTCACTACAGAAATCCTTCAAGACAACCCTTTGGATTTAGCCCCCCAGAATGGTGTCAACATCGACGACTCTATGGGGCGTAGCCCTCCAGAATGGTGTCGACAACGACAACTCTATGGGGCGTAGCCCTCCAGAATGGTGTCGACAACGACAACTCTATGGGGCGTAGCCCTTCAGAATGGTGTCCACAACATCTCTATGGGGCGTAGCCCTCCAGAATGTTGTCGACAACGACTACTCTATGGGGCGTAGCCCTCCAGAATGGTGTCAACAACGACAACTCTTTGGACTTATCACTCCAGAATGGTGGTCGACGACAACACCTCCTCTGGTTATCGTCTTCGCTACAAAATAAGTGTTGTCATTCATGGATCTCTCTTGTTTATGATTCATCATTCACACAACGCCTCTTTCTTAGGCAAGGGGCTGAACGACTCCACAGGTATCTGGACTTTGAGACGTGTTCGAGAAGTGGCATGACCCACTGTCTAACTTGCATTACTTTAAGAAGACGAGAGCTGACCACGCTGTTCACAAGCGTTCATCATGTTGTTCACAAGTGCTTATCACTTTTTCAGAGGGGCTCATAGCGTTGTTCATGGGAGCTCACCACTCTGTTCACAGGAGCTCAAAACGTTGTTCATAGGGGCTCACAAAGATGTTCACAGGGGCTCACCACTTTGTTCACAGGGGTTCATAACGCAGTTCATAAGGGCTCACAATGTTGTTCACAGGGGCTCACCTCTTTGTTCACAGGTGCTCACAACATTGCTCACAGAAGCTCACCATTTTGTTCTCAGGGGCTCACAAAGTTGTTCATAGGGGCTCATCACTTTGTTCACTGGAGCGCACAACGTTGTTCATAAGCATATGAGAAGTTATAATGGGAATTAGGGAATTATCTCTGACATTTATGGCTCAATGATGGTAACACTGGGGATGATGGGGTGATGGGGAGGTGGAGGAGGAGGAGGATGCAGAGATGGTAACACTGGCGATCATGACGTGGTGGGGAGGGAGTAAGATGGTGCAGGGATGGTAACACTGGCGATCATGACGTGGTGGGGAGGGAGTAAGATGGTGCAGGGATGGTAAGACTGGCGATCATGACGTGGTGGGGAGGGAGTAAGATGGTGCAAGGATGGTAACACTGTCGATCATGGCCTGGTAGGGGAAGGGAATGATTCATAACACTGGCCACTCCATCTGAAGGTGATGTATGATACTTGATGAATGATGATCCCAGAGACCCTTAGAGAGAGAGAGAGGGGTTGCCATGTGTTCTATATCTCTACCTCCCAGTTACCACATCTCCAGATGGTAGCTGAAGAGGGAGAGTGGGGGAAAAAAAAATGGTCGACACATCCATCCCTGGGAGCTACCAGTGTCCTTCGCTTCCCAGCGATCATTACCTTCAACTTCCTAAGAGTTAAACCAACGTCACCAATAGCAGGCTATTACTCCCACAACCACCATTACCACCATCAGTACTTCCATCGGCAGATGCCCCGGTCAATTAGCCACAATTCACCCCTGTACACCGCTCGTCGCCGTACAGTCTGTCAATGTGAATAATTTTTCTTTCTTTCTTTTATGATCATGTCGACCACCACAGTTATGCAATCGAGAAACAATACAAATAGATCGTCGCTACAGCTCAGGAAGGTGGGTTAGATTGGGTCAGCGTAGGTTTAGAATAGGCTAGACAAAGTTTAGGCTGGGTTAAGATGAGTCATAAATCTATGAAATGGACTTCGGAACAAGAGCTGTCTATTTAAAAGTAAATTTCATTTAATTGATTATGTGTAGTGTTCATTTCAGTCCACTTCACGCCATCAACTGAAGCGTATTCATGTTATGCGCGTTTTTAAGTACGATATCTTAATGAAGTACATATCGCAATGCATTGTACACTGATGTAGCTTTAGCACAATGTTATTATGACGTCACAAAAACTGGAAAGGCGTGAGAGGAAACATGACCAAAGTCTCGATCCATCATCCTTCGTTTGTTGAACATGTGCCAAAAAAACGTGAGAGACGGCGAGGCTCTGTAATGAGTGACTTAAAGAACGTCATATGTCCCAGCTCATGTCCTCACGTCTCTTATGTTCTAGCTCATGTTCTCACGTTTCTTATGTCCTAGCTCATGTCCTCATGTCTCGTATGTCCCAGCTCATGTCCTCATGTCTCGTATGTCCCAGCTCATGTCCTCACGTCTCTTATGTCATAGCTCATGTCCTCATGTCTCGTATGTCCCAGCTCATGTCCTCATGTCTCGTATGTCCCAACTCATGTCCTCACGTCTCTTATGTCCCAGCTCATGTCCTCACGTTTCTTATGTTCCAGCTCATGTCCTCACGTCTCTTATGTCCCAGCTCATGTCCTCACGTCTCTTGTGTTCCAGCTCATGTCCTCACGTCTCTAATGTCATAGTTCATGTCCTCATGTCTCTTATGTCCCAACTCATGTTCTCACGTCTCTTATGTTCCAGCTCATGTCTTCATGTCGAACGTCTTCGCTCATGTCCCCCCATCCTCATGTCCGAGCTCATGTCCTCACATCTCACGTCCCAACTCATGCCCTCATGTTTCATGTCCAACTCATCTCCTCATATCTCATGTCCTAATATGTTCTCACATTTCACATCCCAGCTCATGTCCTCATGTCTCATTTCCCAGCTCATCTCCTCATGTCTCACATCCCAGCCTTCTCCCCATGCGCCAATGTTACATAAACTTGTAGTGAACATGGTAACGCAGTGTCTTTCTCCATGCTTCGTAAGAATCCATCAGAAAAATTTTTAAGAGTATAAATGATTTGTAATAAAGAAGTGGCTGCTCAAACAAAAATAACTTAAAAATGTATAACAAGTGAACGTTTAACAAATTTCCAGTATATGTAATTACAAAAAACATGGTATTGACAATTGGATCTATGCAGACTGATTTTGATTAAGTGGATTTTCATCTCGATATGACTTTCGAAACATCTTCATATAAGACGTAAACAGTTCGTCGAAGATGAGCGTGCAAGCCACGAATATATTCGTAAGAGGATTACCTTCTTTTTCTTATTCAATCAAACTCTAATACCTTTTGGATGTGGCCCACACCATCATGTGTTCCTAGTTTACATAAGAATACTTCAAAGAGATTAGAAAACAAAACACGATTAGTCATCCGTAGCATTAGTAAACTCTTTAATCTTCTTAACATTCATAATCACCACGACCACCGCCAAAGCTACATACAGGCACTGATCAGTTGAACGACCCGACTCATGGTATTCACCACCTGCAGAACTCTTGCCTTAGATGGTTGGCTGGTTAGGTTATCTGGGTTTTGACCAAGTCACTTCAAGGCCATTAAGGTCGCCAGAGTAAAGCTATATCCACCAATTGAACAAAAACTTTAGATAATTCTAAGACCATTGCACATATATATATATATATATATATATATATGTATATATATATATATATATATATATATATATATATATATATATATATATATATATATATATATATATATATATATCTTTCTTTTCTTTCAAACTATTCGCCATTTCCCGCATTAGCGAGGTAGCGTTAAGAACAGAGGACTGGGCCTTTGAGGGAATACCCTCACCTGGCCCAATTCTCTGTTCCTTCTTTTGGAAAATTAAAAAAAAAACGAGAGGGGAGAATTTCCAGCCCCCCGCTCCCTCCCCTTTTAGTCGCCTTCTACGACACGCAGGGAATACGTGGGAAGTATTCTTTCTCCCCTATCCCCAGGGAATATATATATATATATATATATATATATATATATATATATATATATATATATATATATATATATATATATATATATATATATATATATATATATATATATATATATATATATATATAATCACCTGTGATGCAAGCAACATCGTTACTGAAGACCATTTTTGACACCAAGACGTTCATCACCAACACAACGGTCGATACCAGCAATAGCACGAACACCACCACCACACCTACCAGGGTCCTTCTCGAAGAGCTATTTCTCCCACCAAACTGCAGCAAGTAACACCACCTCCAGCACAACCAAAACCCAGCCAGTAACATCATCTCCATCACAACCAAAACCCAGCCAGTAGCATCATCTCCACCACAACCAAACCCCAGCCAGTAACTCTACCTCCACCACAACCAAACCACAGCCAGTATCACCATCTCCACCACAACCAAACCGCAGCCAGTAACATCATCTCCACAAGAACCAACAACGTTGCCTGCCACGTCGATCTAAATACACCCACATTTTTACATTTACCACCACATTTACCATCACAACTGTCAATAACATCGACATTTCCACTACTAATATACCACCGAGACAACATCTCACACTACCACCAGGTCCATCGCTTCCATCATCATCATAAGTACTACGACCACGAATTTGACTCGGATATCCATTTCTCTGCAGCCACTTCCTCACAGACACTTCCACTTTAATCGCCTAACCTACAGATGATATCAACACCATTAAGACCTATGTCAAATGCCACAAAACAATAACTGTAAACAAGGCCTTAAAACGACATTGAGATTCATAATAAAATCTTTGACACCACCATTTCCAGGATCAGAAGCACTGAATCATCATTTTAGGTACTAATGGTGAGGGTTCCTACACGCTTTCTATAAAAGTGAACTCTTTTTTCTTCACTCATCCTCACCATCCACCTCCATGCTTACCATGTTGACCTATACCCGAGCTGCCCATCACCTGCACTGCCCATTACGTTGGTAAACATGTTACCTTTACTTCCCAGTGCTCGAGTTCCTTCCACTCCTCCTCCACCCCACTTATCAGACCTCCTAGTGACCAGGCTTTGTGCTCTTTATGCTTCTTGTTAAATCCAATGATTCCCATCAACTAATCTCTGCAGAGTTTGTCTCCTTATTCACCAAGGTTTTCAGCAGAGATCCCGAGAGTTTGGACGCCCCATCTCCAACTCGACTCGTTGAAGGGGACTAACCTTTCCCCGGGCTTTCCAATGTCAAGGTTTCAACCTTTCGAAATCTTTCGACAACCCGAGTTCCACCATCCAGCTACTCCTGTCTCCTTGTATACTTCTCCCCACATCTTAGGTCCCCATTACTCCACATTACCCTTCCAACCCCGTCCATTGCCTCCCCACAACCCAAGCTCCCCACTACCCGGCAGCGGCAGCAAATTACGGGTGGGACCAACAGACGTTGCCCTTCACCCCTAATCTGAGATCCAAGATCGTGATAAGATCTCCAAGGGCTTTTTTCCTCCCTCTCCCGGGAAGGTTTGTGGGGACGCCCAAGCACCGGTGCTGCCCCTCCTCTGTTGCTCCGGACTGTTGACACCATCGTCAGGATTCCTGAAGGGGGCTGTTGTAATTACTGGCAATTGTCCCTGAACACAGTCATCTTGCCGTTGGCCACTACTCCGCCTCATCTCTCTGGTACCTTCGTTCATTTGTCACCTGTACAGGTTGACACTGTTTGATTTCTGGGTTTCTTATTACTACACGAAGCTGTTGTATACTTGCGTAGTATGATCGCTCTGTAAGTGCTGTGGGTATGAGCCATTGTTGCCTGTGTTGGGCGCGTGCTATGATGTAAACTGGTTTCACTACGTCATCTGAGGTCCTTCACCACTACTGCAGGCTCTTTGCCAAGCCCATAGCTTTGCGTCGTGTCTGGCCAATCGGCCCGCCCAGGCACTGGAACCAGTCATGACAGTAACCCCGGCTTGTCATTGAGAACAGCCTCGTTCCTCCCAGGCATGCGATCGTTTGGTGCGATAACAGATCAAGGCGATTTCATCGAGAGGATCACAAGAGAGACAAAGCAATGGACGGATCTGTAGCACGGGCGTGGCAAGGCCCTTAGGGAAGCATAGGACGAGGGGTACAGCCAACAGTAAACAGACACACTGAGGAAAAGGTAAGCAGAAACGCCGCCACTTGTGAGCCAATGCAACATGATCCCTCCGTACTGTCACTCAAAGGAGTCAGCCTCAAACGCATCTTCACGACAACTTCAATAAACCAAAAGTCATTTCACCCTCGACAAACGCAACGGAGATACGCTGCAATGTCGTTTTTACTGCACTCTCGACATCACTAGGGCCCTTTGACCTGAACCGTACGGATCAGGTCACTATACCATCATTACTACACCTTGGAGAAACGTGTCTTCACAACAACCTCAACCTATACTAAACCCTCGACACTATTGGCCTCTTGACCTGACCCTTACTGATCAGGTCAAAGGCAAATGTTAAATTGCTGATTTTTGGAAAGAAAAAGGAAAAATAGAAACTAAGCATAGTGTCATGCCATCCTCCTACACTGGGAAACATAATAGTCCAGTATTGTGTAAAAGGTATCTAATATGAAAAGTATGACATTTGTACATTTTGAAACCCTCTGCTGGCAAGTACCAGTATTGTGATCTTTATAGAATGCACAAAGACTTATTACATAGATGAATGCAAGCCCCTTTAAAACATCAGAAAATAGCCGACAGATAGAATATAGAATAATCAAAATCTTCCCTTGCAATCTTAAGAGAACTAATTGCTTATGAGCATCTTGTCACTGTGGCGTGAGAAAATTTAAGATTTAGGTAAGCTAGCGACATCGATTTCATATCCATCTCAGAGGCTTGAATCCACTTCTTCCAGCTAGAGTTCCTTAAAAGAAGTTTTCTTGAGTATCTTACGATTAAACAAGATACTCAAGAACCACGTCAGCTATAGTAAACTGAATGTTAGTAGGTCGGCACTGTAGTACACTGTAGGCAGATACGGTGTAGAATGGTGTGGTGAAGGTGGACTGATGTGGTGGGTGTAATTATGATGTCAAGATGAACCAAAAGTGGCTTTCTTCTCTTTTTTTTTTTGGTGCTGGTTGGCGGGTTGACAGTGGGTGAGAAGGAGGTTGGAGTTGTGTGAAGCGAGTGTCAGTGTGGAGGATTTGGTAGAGATCGAACGAGACGGACCTGGGTTTTGGCAGAAATAATCATTATATATATATATATATATATATATATATATATATTTATATATATATATATATATATATATATATATATATATATATATATATATATATATATATATATATTTTTTTTTTTTTTTTTTATATTTTGTCGCTGTCTCCCGCGTTTGCGAGGTAGCGCAAGGAAACAGACGAAAGAAATGGCCCAACCCCCCCCAAACACATGTATATACATACGTCCACACACGCAAATATACATACCTACACAGCTTTCCATGGCTTACCCCAGACGCTTCACATGCCTTGATTCAATCCACTGACAGCACGCCAACCCCGGTATACCATATCGCTCCAATTCACTCTATTCCTTGCCCTCCTTTCACCCTCCTGCATGTTCAGGCCCCGATCACACAAAATCTTTTTCACTCCATCTTTCCACCTCCAATTTGGTCTCCCTCTTCTCCTTGCTCCCTCCACCTCCGACACATATATCCTCTTGGTCAATCTTTCCTCACTCATCCTCTCCATGTGCCCAAACCACTTCAAAACACCCTCTTCTGCTCTCTCAACCACGCTCTTTTTATTTCCACACATCTCTCTTACCCTTACGTTACTCACTCGATCAAACCACCTCACACCACACATTGTCCTCAAACATCTCATTTCCAGCACATTCATCCTCCTGCGCACAGCTCTATCCATAGCCCACGCCTCGCAACCATACAACATTGTTGGAACCACTATTCCTTCAAACATACCCATTTTTGCTTTCCGAGATAATGTTCTCGACTTCCACACATTATATATATATATATATATATATATATATATATATATATATATATATATATATATATATATATATATATATATATGTATTTTCCCTGGGGATAGGGGAGAAAGAATACTTCCCACGTATTCCCTGCGTGTCGTAGAAGGCGACTAAAAGGGGAGGGAGCGGGGGGCTGGAAATCCTCCCCTCTCATTATTTTTTTTTTTTTTTTAATTTTCGAAAGGAAGGAACAGAGAAGGGGGCCAGGTGAGGATATTCCCTCAAAGGCCCAGTTCTCTGTTCTTAACGCTACCTCGCTAATGCGGGAAATGACGAATAGTTTGAAAGAAAGATATATATATATATATATATATATATATATATATATATATATATATATATATATATATATATATATATATATATATATATATCTTTTTCTTTCTTTTATACTATTCGCCATTTCCCGCATTAGCGAGGTAGCGTTAAGAACAGAGGACTGGTCCTTTGAGGGAATATCCTCACCTGGCCCTCTTCTCTGTTCCTTCTTTTTGAAAAAAAAAAAAAAAAACAAGGGGAGGATTTCCATCCCCCTGCTTCCCTCCCTTTTAGTCGCCTCCTACGACACGCAGGAAATACGTGGGAAGTATATATATATATATATATATATATATATATATATATATATATATATATATATATATATATATATATATATATATATATACTACATAATTTCTTATCCTGATCACATCTCTCATAAAGAGGAACAGGCCTAAATTTTTCTAGGGCTGGCTGGTAACATGTTGCTGAAAATCTAAGGGGCAAAATGGAAAGTAAATTTGTAAATATATATATATATATATATATATATATATATATATATATATGTATATATATATATATATATATATATATATATATATATATATATATATATATATATATATATATATATATATATATATATGTATATATATATATATATATATATATATATACATATATATATATATATATATATATATATTTTTTTTTTTTTTTTTTTTTGGCTTTGTCGCTGTCTCCCGCGTTTGCGAGACAGCGCAAGGAAACTGACGAAAGAAATGGCCCAACCCACCCCCATACACATGTATATACATACGTCCACACACGCAAATATACATACCTACACAGCTTTCCATGGTTTACCCCACACGCTTCACATGCCCTGATTCAATCCACTGACAGCACGTCAACCCCGGTATACCACATCGATCCAATTCACTCTATTCCTTGCCCGCCTTTCACCCTCCTGCATGTTCAGGCCCCGATCACTCAAAATCTTTTTCACTCCATCTTTCCACCTCCAATTTGGTCTCCCACTTCTCCTCGTTCCCTCCACCTCCGACACATATATCCTCTTGGTCAATCGTTCCTCACTCATTCTCTCTATGTGCCCAAACCATTTCAAAAAACCCTCTTCTGCTCTCTTTTCTTATCGTGACCAACATGAAACGGGCAAAGCATACCCCAATCATTGACCATCAAAGATGAAAGAAATAACGTGAGACGCGAAGAGAGTAGAAAATAAGCAGGGCTCCGTAAGTGTCTGTAGACCTGACTCTTAAAGGTGAAACGGTTATGCGAAGAAGGAAAGACAGAGGGAGAAACTCCCAGTGCTTAGCTGTTCGAGAGAAGAAGGTCTCATAACGGTCTACTCTCGAGTGTCTGCTTTCAACAACAGAAACTGAGAAGCAGCAGTCACCCTTGTACCTTTCCCTCATCCAACTCTTGATGAACAGGGACACTTGCATTCACCTCACGAGAACAGTGGTCAAGATAGTACCTGTAGAAAATAGAGAAAGCAACAAAATCGAGGCGTAGAGAAAGAGATGGTTTAAGAAAGGTGATCCTTGGAGATTTAATGAAAAGGAAGGCTTTTGATTCTACTGTAATTAATAACAGTGTGGAAGAGCCACCCTAAACATGTGAACACGACTCCATACTAGGACGTATAAAACACTTAAAGATAGAAAATAGCCGCTGTCAAGAAAAATAGTTATGGCACCTATAGAATATTCTTGGTTCATGTGAAGCAGACTTTGGGACGTTGATTACATGCTGTTTCCAGAATAGAGCGACGGGTATGATTACATCCCTCCTATTTTTACTATTCAAGGCTTGAATTGTGGTGTAAGACTGTTCGGTGGGAAATAGATGGCATAGACTCATAGAATATTGCTTTTTATCGCTGTTAAGTCTGACTAGTCTACCAATGTTTCCCCATTCTGTGATGCTGCTCCGGTCTTGACTGAGAAAGAAAGCATTTACTGAAAGAAAACAAGTGTTAGAAGGAGAGTGGGAGGGGAAAATGGGTTGAGGTATGTAAAGTGGAATCATCAGCAAAGGAATGGATTGGACTAGAAGTAGAAGAGAGAAGATCATTCACGAAGAGAGCAGGTGATTAGACGGAACCCTGACGAACACCACTGTTGGGAGGATGGGAAGGGGCACTTCGCTCCATCGACGGCTACTGCCATCTAACGACTATAGACTTAACTATGCAAGAGGAAACGGAAAGGAGAAGGAAAGCGAAGAGTAGGGAGTTTAAGAAGCAAAGACTAATGCTTCACCCTGTCAAATGCTTTGGAGACTCCGAAGACTCCAATAAAAGTTTCAATAAAATCTGTGTTCGAGAAAGACCAGAAGGAACCACATAGGGAAGGAGATCACTAGTAAGTAGACCCAACACTACAAAATCCCTTTTGGTGATGAGAGAGAAGAGAATGGGATTCTAAGTGCTTAAGAAAGTGCGGTCTAAAAAAGAATTTCGAAGACTTTAAACATGCTTCCATCCGCTGCTAAGTCCACTCCCAGATATCTAAAACACTTCACTTCCTCCAGTTTTTTTCCATTCAAAGTCACATCCCAGCTAACTTGTCCCTCAACCCTATTGAACCTAATAACCTTGCTCTTATTCACATTTACTCTCAACTTTCTCCTTTTACACACTTTTCCAAACTCAGTCACCAACTTGTGCATACGGGAAAAATGATATTTCTCCTGTCATCCCTGCGTGTCGTAGAAAGCGATACAGAAGGGGAAAACCCTTCCACTTCTTGTATTTCAGTTTCCTAAAGTTGGAACAAATGAAGGAGCCAGGTGAGGAGTGTTTATCCTTCAAACAGGCTGAGGTTTTATTTAGATATAACCGATATCAGAAGAAGGGAGATATAGATAGTACGTTTGAAGGAAGGAATTTGCGTGCTCTGATTCTGAGTGAAACATAGCTTATGGAACAGGGGAGTGAATGGCTTGGGGATGTCTTAGGGACGAAGCCGGAGGTAAGTGTATCGTCGAGAGCTGAGGGAATGGTTGTGAAAGCTGTACAAGAGTGTAACGAAGGGAGCCCCAAATTAATGTGGGTAAAAATGAAAGTGGATACCGAGATATGAGTGGTTATTAGTGTTAACGCACCTGGCTACGAGGAGAATGAGGAAGGGAAACAAGTGTCTTAGGAGGAGCTGAATGAGTGTGTCAGCAGTTTTAATGGGAAAAACCGCGTATTAGTGATGGGTGATATCGCAGTTGAGGGTATAGTTAGAAGGCATGGGGTATTAGGTGATGGGGAAATGTGGAGTGCTGCAAAAGAATCGGTGGGTTTTGGATTACAAAGAAATCTATAGACGTGCAAAAGAGACACTCTTGGTTGTAAATGCTCTGAGAGGGCCGACTGGCGGGATGTTCGATCACTGTTTGGTGGAAGCGAATTGAAGATTTGTGGAGGCTTTTGGGAGAAAAGAAATTCATGACGAGTACAAGAGGTTGATGTCTGAAAAGAGAGGCCTATGTGAAGAGATCCCATGAGAGATTGAGTATAGAATGGCAAATGGTTAGTGTAAACCTAGCTAGGAAAGTGAGTCGGGAATGGGAGGTTTTTACGAAAGCAGTGTGGGATGCGTAAGGTGGGATGTAGGTATTTGAGAATGGATAGTGAGTGGTGGGATGGCGTAGCTAATTTGCTAGCAAAAAAAAAAAAAAGAGAAGTGTATGGGCGATATTTAAAGAGAAAGAGTGCGAGTAAGTGGGAGATGTACAAGAGAATACAGAAGGGGTCGAAGAGGAAAGGTGCAGGGACTGAAAAATAGGGTAATGAGAGTTGGGTGTACAAAAATCAGCAAACTTTAAGGTGAAGAAGGAAACGTTTTGGATGGAAGTTAATAGTATGAGAAATACAAGAGAGCAAATGGAAACTTCAGTTAAGGTGACATATGGGAAAGTGGTAACAGGAAGAAATGAGGTGAAAAGGAAATAGACTAAGTACATTGAGGAATTCTTAATGTTTTAGATGATAGGATGGCAAATATAGAAAGGTATACGAAGTAAGAGAGTCATGGCGAGTGATTTCGTGAAAAGAGAAGAGGTGGTGAAGGTCTTTCGTTAAATGACATGTAGCAAGGTGACTTGAGGAGATGTTATTGCGGTTGAATTTCTCAAGAAATGGGGTAATTGCTTGTTGATTTATTAGACAGGATTTTCAATGTATGTATGGATCATATTGAGGTACCTGGAATGCATGTATAGGAAGTAAGTGTCCGAGCTAAAGTAGTCTACGCTCATTGAATGTACTTGGTAAGTTGTATAGAAGAGTGGTAATTCAAAGGTTGGTGACATACACAGAGCATCAAACTGAGGATGAATACTATGGTTTCGGTAGTGGTAAAGGCTGTGTAGATTAGGTGTTTGGTTTAAAGAACGTGTGTGAGAAATAGTTAGAGAAACAGAAGAATCTATAAGTGGTATTTATGAATCCGGAGAATGCTCGTAATAGAGTTCACAGATAAGCTTTGTGGGATGTGTTACGAATGAATACGTGAGGAGAGCCATTACAAATAGTATGATTTCATGAAGAGAATAATGCGTATGTATGAGTAAGGAGAGAGAAGGATGAGTTGAAAGTGGGCCTGCGGCAGGGTTGCGTGACGTCACCATAGCTGTTTTATCTGCTTATAGATGGGGTGGTGAGGGAGGTAATGCAAGGGTTTCGGAGAAAGTGGCAGGTATACAGTCACAGTCTATCAGGGGTGGGGATGGGGTGACCGGGAGTTGAGTCAGTTGTTGTTTGCTGATGACACGGCGCTAGTGGCAAAATCGAGTGAGAAACATTAGAAGTTGGAGACTGAGTTTGGGAGAGCGTGTAAAAGGAAAAAGCTGAGAGTAAATACAAAACAAAGAGTAGGGCGAATAAACGTTAGCTGGGGATGTGAGTTTGAATGGAGAAAACTTGGAGGACGTGAAATTCTGTAGATACCTAGGAGCGGACATGGTATACCAGCAAAATCTGTGCTAGTGATTGGAGAAAAAAAAAACCGAGATAAAAAAGGAGATTCAAAGAGATTGGAAAGACCAAAAGTGAAGCGAAAGTTAGATGGATCAGAATGGTCTCCTTTCTTAGGGATGGGCTGCACCGAGGCGTGCTTTCAAGAGAACGGGAAAGTCTGTGCTTATATACTCAGGTGATGTGGACGAGCAAGGATCGAAACTAGCTCAGAGGTACACTCCTCTGAGACTCGAGAAGATATGCTGTCTCGGACAGGGAACTATTGGAAATACCTTTGGCTCATTATGGAGAAAGTGGTGTGGACGATTAGAGATTATAAGATCAGAGGAAAGTATGATAACAGAAACAGAAGATTTGTCAGTTCGAGAATCACCGATAGACTGATCAGGTCGAAAGAGAGGAAGGAGAGATAGATTACAAAATCTATTGAAAATATGTGTCGTTAAGGATCAAAGAAATCTGTCTGCAGAAGAAATTAGAGCACACTCTCCTCTAGAGGATGTGTTCGGCTCTACAAAGAACAGCTTTGCAGTGAGTCCGAGTAGAAACTAAAGGGGAGTCAGTTTCCGGGGAAGGGTAGAGTTTTACGTCCTTGATGCGACAGCCATCAGAGCAGCCGCGATCAAATCTTGATTAAGGGAAGCTAGATCAAATGGATAACGAGATATATGACGCCATCCCAGCCAAGGTAATCTTTGCTAAGCGTTCAGCCCAACAGAGGTATCCACGACAGAGAAGCAGTACCCATCCCAGAGAAAATTATTTAGGAAGCTGCACGGGGGTAGCCACTAAGCTCTCCCAAAACGCCAAAGCTGATGTTTCGTGGAGGGAATAGAGGTTGAGCGTGCCCACTTAGGAGTAATAGAAATAATATTGTGGTAGGAAGACCCTAAAGGGACAGAGATAGTGTATGAATAGCGTGAGGATTCAAAGGTAAAAAGAGGTCAAGTGTGTTGGTAGAGTGTTATTAGTACTACCCGGTGAACAATTTCGGGCTATTCCAACACCATGGTATGGGTGGGCGGTCAGTATCATTTATCTGCTTGATTATTAGTTTCGTCGTCTGTGTCATAACTTACAAATGGATGAAGGGAGCATCACCAAGCCTGGACGGTAAATTCATCTTGACGACCTTGTTCAGCAGCTGTGCGAAACATACGAGTCTAGTCATGATCACTGGCTCAGCTTGTATTATTCCTAAGATATCTCTGCTCTATTTGATGCCACTTAGAACAGCTGAGCCATATACGCAGTGAGTGTATACGATCTTATAGTTTTCTTTAACACCTGAAGAAGATGTTGAAGATTTTACTGATCGTGGCTATACCTTTCCCTCGATGTCCTCGCTGTACCTTGGTAGCTGAAAGCCCTATAGCCTAAATATCCAACATGCCAAACAAAGAAGCGCGCCTTAGTGATTCAGTGAACATCTTCCTCGAGTGGACTCTAATTTTAGTGATTCTCTCAACAGCCTGTGTGATGTGGGCGAGCAGTCGATGTACGCGTTATGTCTGTTCTTCGACTGATGGCGCAAAAAGAAATCACCAGACTTGCTTCACAAGTTCTCACCGCCATCATCTGGACTTCACATACCTCACGTATGTGAAGTATGTAGTCCACATGCAGCTGTCAACTCGAGTTTACTGTATTTGACTTCATAGACAACTATACTTTCTCTACTATTATTGTGATTTGAATGGTATTGGATGGCTATTCGAGGTTTGAACAGGCTCGGAAATTTGTCTTTGTTATGGTCTATAGACAGCAGTTTCATGTGCATAGAAATATATGTACATAGAACATTATTGTACTTTACTGTATCGAAAATGTGGAATCCAGTAGACTCGCCACCTTTACCCCACGTTGGTAAAGGTAATTCAAGATAAAGAGTCTTAAAGCCCGCCTCACTCGCCTGTCATCTCGGCATCGGGGTTTAACTGGAGAGGAAAAAATGTAAGTGTCGCCTGTTTAGTTGGTCCCTCTGATTACAGGATGATTGATCATACGTGGCATCATCGCTGTTATAGCAGAGATGTGTACAGTACAATATTGTCTGATCAGAGCTCCGTGGTTCGCAGCAGAGGGTTAGCGTGTGACTTGGCATCGACCCAGCCCGCGATAATGCGGACTCCAAGCAAGTCACCGCCATGAATTACCCATCTAACTTATCTTCTCAAATAGGAGAGAACAGGTGCTATCATTGTCTCTAGATATCTGGGGGAGATAAACAAACAAAGAAGCAGATAAGAATCCGGGAATCGATTATTTGGTCATTCTTTTAGGGAAGGGGGTGGGGTAATAACTACTTAAATACTGAACATTAGCTCCTGGTTATGTACTGGATAACCAGCACCTTCCCAGGACAAATGCGTCACCGGCCCCCTGAAATATAGTGGTGTTGACACATACAGTAATTTGTTCCCGGGTAATATACGACGGGGGAGGACCGTCAAGTAGAGGCTAGGGTTGAGGATCCCGCTACCTGTTGTAATCCACCTCGGGAACAGCTTCCTGGCTCCCTTGTTGAGGAGTGTAGCCTGTATGTCCAGCGGTGGGCTTCGACGATGAGGTTATTGAAACCAAAACGTCTTGTCTTCTCCCTCTCTGTCGTCAGACTTGGAAAAAAAAAATGTCTGAGGGACACGATGATCATCAGGGAGCCAAGGTAAATGACGCCGCATTACGGATGAGAAATGAGAGTCACACCAGACATTACTGGCAACTGCTGGTCTGTACTGCACTGGTCCAACCGAACTTAAGACTTATGGGAAGACCATCGCTCATCGTTCGGGACATGTACTTAGTGCACTGGGACGTGCCCAGCCGTGGACATGTTTATACCGCCCCTCCTAAGCCTAAGGAAAGTTTATTATCCCCTAGCCAGGGCCATGTGTAGGCTGCCGTGATTAAGACCAGATAACGTGTACATTGTCCATTCTGGCATACAGCATGAGCAGGCATCTCCTCACCAACACCACGAGATAACTACGTAACCATGGTCACGTCATGATGTGTTATATAACTTGTTGGTAATCTACCTGAGCAGTGTAAGAGAATCGTTCGAGTCACGCGGGGAGTGCTCATCCTCCTCGAAGGCTCTGACTGGGGTGTCTAAAAGTGTGTGGATGTAACCAAGATGTGAAAAAAGGAGAGATAGGTAGTATGTTTGAGGAAAGGAACCTGGATGTTTTGGCTCTGAGTGAAACGAAACTCAAGGGTAAAGGGGATGAGTAGTTTGGGAATGTCTTGGGAGTAAAGTCAGGGGTTAGTGAGAGGACAAGAACAAGGGAAGGAGTAGCACTACTCCTGAAACAGGAGTGGTGGGAGTATGTGTTAGAAGGTAAGAAAGTAAATTCTAGATTAATATGGGTAAAACTGAAAGTTGATGGAGAGAGATGGGTGATTATTGGTGCATATGCACCTGGGCATGAGAAAAAAGATCATGAGAGGCAAGTGTTTTGGGAGCAGCTGAATGAGTGTGTTAGTGGTTTTGATGCACAAGACCGGGTTATAGTGATGGGTGATTTGAATGCAAAGGTGAGTAACGTGGCAGTTGAGGGAATAATTGGTACACATGGGGTGTTAAGTGTTGTAAATGGAGATGGTGAAGAGCTTGTAGAATTCTGTGCTGAAAAAGGACTGGTGATTGGGAATACCTGGTTTAAAAAGCGAGATATACATAAGTATACGTATGTAAGTAGGAGAGATGGCCAGAGAGCGTTATTGGATTACGTGTTAATTGACAGGCGCGCGAAAGAGATACTCTTGGATGTTAATGTGCTGAGAGGTGCAACTGGAGGGATGTCTGATCATTATCTTGTGGAGGCGAAGGTGAAGATTTGTATGGGTTTTCAGAAAAGAAGAGAGAATGTTGGGGTGAAGAGGGTGGTGAGAATAAGTGAGCTTGGGAAGGAGACTTGTGTGAGGAAGTACAAGGAGATCCTGAGTGCAGAATGGTAAAACGTGAGAACAAAGGAGGTAAGGGGAGTGGGGGAGGAATGGGATGTATTTAGGGAAGCAGTGATGGCTTGCGCAAAAGATGCTTGTGGCATGAGAAGCGTGGGAGGTGGGTTGATTAGAACGGGTAGTGAGTGGTGGGATGAAGAAGTAAGATTATTAGTGAAAGAGAAGAGAGAGGCATTTGGACAATTTTTGCAGGGAAAAATGCAAATGAGTGCGAGATGTATAAAAGAAAGAGACAGGAGGTCAAGAGAAAGGTGCAAGAGGTGAAAAAGAGGGCAAATGAGAGTTGGGGTGAGAGAGTATCATTAAATTTTAGGGAGAATAAAAAGATGTTCTGGAAGGAGGTAAATAAAGTGCGTAAGACAAGGGAGCAAATGGGAACTTCAGTGAAGGGGGCAAATGGGGAGGTGATAACAAGTAGTGGTGATGTGAGAGGGGATGGAGTGAGTATTTTGAAGGTTTGTTGAATGTGTTTGATGATAGAGTAGCAGATATAGGGTGTTTTGATCGAGGTGGTGTGCAAAGTGAGAGGGTTAGGGAAAATGATTTGGTAAACAGAGAAGAGGTAGTAAAAGCTTTGCGGAAGATGAAATCCGGCAAGGCAGTAGGTCTGGATGCTATTGTAGTGGAATTTATTAAAAAGGGGGTGACTGTATTGTTGACTGGTTGGTAAGGTTATTTAATGTATGTATGACTCATGGTGAGGTGACTGAGGATTGGCGGAATGCTTGCATAGTGCCATTGTACAAAGGCAAAGGGGATAAGAGTGAGTGCTCAAATTACAGAGGTATAAGTTTGTTGAGTATTCCTGGGAGGGTATTGATTGAGAGGGTGAAGGCATGTACAGAGCATCAGATTGGGGAAGAGCAGTGTGGTTTCAGAAGTGGTAGAGGATGTGTGGATCAGGTGTTTGCTTTGAAGAATGTATGTGAGAAATACTTAGAAAAGCAAATGGATTTGTATGTAGCATTTATGGATCTGGAGAAGGCATATGATAGAGTTGACAGAGATGCTCTGTGGAAGGTACTAAGAATATATGGTGTGGGAGGCAAGTTGTTAGAAGCAGTGAAAAGTTTTTATCGAGGATGTAAGGCATGTGTACGTGTAGGAAGAGAGGAAAGTGATTGGTTCTCAGTGAATGTAGGTTTGCGGCAGGGATGTGTGATGCCCCCATGGTTGTTTAATTTGTTTATGGATGGGGTTGTTAGGGAGGTGAATGCAAGAGTTTTGGAAAGAGGGGCAAGTATGCAGTCTGTTGGGGATGAGAGAGCTTGGGAAGTGAGTCAGTTGTTGTTCGCTGATGATACATCGTTGGTGGCTGATTCATGTGAGACACTGCAGAAGATGGTGACTGAGTTTGGTAAAGAGTGTGAAAGAAGGAATTTGAGAGTAAATGTGAATAAGAGCAAGGTTATTAGGTACAGTAGGGTTGAGGGTCAAGTCAATTGGGATGTAAGTTTGAATGGAGAAAAACTGGAGGAAGTAAAGTGTTTTAGATATCTGGGAGTGGATCTGGCAGCGGATGGAACCATGGAAGCGGAAGTGAATCATAGGGTGGAGGAAGGGGCGAAAATTCTGGGAGCCTTGAAGAATGTTTGGAAGTCGAGAACATTATCTCGGAAAGCAAAAATGGGTATGTTTGAAGGAATAGTGGTTCCAACAATGTTGTATGGTTGCGAGGCGTGGGCTATAGATAGAGTTGTGCGCAAGAGGGTGGATGTGCTGGAAATGAGATGTTTGAGGACAATATGTGGTGTGAGGTGGTTTGATCGAGTAAGTAATGTAAAGGTAAGAGAGATGTGTGGAAATAAAAAGAGTGTGGTTGAGAGGGCAGAGGAGGGTGTTTTGAAATGGTTTGGGCACATGGAGAGAGTGAGTGAGGAAAGATTGACCGAGAGGATATATGTGTCAGAGGTGGAGGGAACGAGAAGTGGGAGACCAAACTGGAGGTGGAAAGATGGAGTGAAAAAGATTTTGTGTGATCGGGGCCTGAACATGCAGGAGGGTGAAAGGCGGGCAAGGAATAGAGTGAATTGGAACGATGTGGTATACCGGGGTCGACGTGCTGTCAATGGATTGAACCAGGGCATGTGAAGCGTCTGGCGTAAACCATGGAAAGTTGTGTGGGGCCTGGATGTGGAAAGGGAGCTGTGGTTTCGGTGCATTATTACATGACAGGTAGAGACTGAGTGTGAACGAATGGGGCCCTTGTTGTCTTTTCCTAGCGCTACCTCGCTTACATGAGGGTGGAGTGGGATGTTATTCCATGTGTGGCGGGGTGGCGATGGGAATAGATAAAGGCAGACAGATACTATGAATTATGTACATGTGTATATATGTATATGTCTGTGTGTGTATATATATGTGTACATTGAGATGTATAGGTATGTATATTTGCGTGTGTGGACGTGTATGTATATACATGTGTATGTGGGTGGATTGGGCCTTTCTTTCGTCTATTTCCTTGCGCTACCTCGCTAACGCGGGAGACAGCGACAAGCAAAGTAAAATAAAAACATTTAATAAATAAATGAATAAATATATATATATATATATATATATATATATATATATATATATATATATATATATATATATATATATATATATATATATATATATATATATATATATATATATATATATATATATACATTTATATATATATATATATATATATATATATATATATATATATATATATATATATATATATATATATATATATATATATATATATATATATATATATATATATATATATTTTCATCATACTTTGACCTCGCTAACGCGGGAAAAACGACAAAGTATGATAAAAAAGAATATATATATATATATATATGTATATATATATATATATATTTTTTTTTTCTTTGCTTTGTCGCTGTCTCCCGGGTTTGTGAGGTAGCGCAAGGAAACAGACGAAAGAAATGGCCCAACCCACCCCATACACATGTATATACATACGTCCACACACGCAAATATACATACCTATACAGCTTTCCATGGTTTACCCAAGACGCTTCACATGCCTTGATTCAATCCACTGACAGCACGTCAACCCCGGTATACCACATCGCTCCAATTCGCTCTATTCCTTGCCCTCCTTACACCCTCCTGCATGTTCAGACCCCGATCACAAAAAATCTTTTTCACTCCATCTTTCCACCTCCAATTTGGTCTCCCTCTTCTCCTCGTTCCCTCCACCTCCGCCACGTATATTCTCTTGGTCAATCTTTCCTCACTCATTCTCTCCATGTGCCCGAACCATTTCAAAACACCCTCATCTGCTCTCTCAACCACGCTCTTTTTATTTCCACACATCTCTCTTACCCTTACGTTACTTACTCGATCAAACCACCTCACACCACATATTGTCCTCAAACATCTCATTTCCAGCACATCCATCCTCCTGCGCACAACTCTATCCATAGCCCACGCCTCGCAACCATACAACATTGTTGGAACCACTATTCCTTCAAACATACCCATTTTTGCTTTCCGAGATAATGTTCTCGACTTCCACACATTCTTCAAGGCTCCCAGAATTCTCGCCCCCTCCCCCACCCTATGATCCACTTCCGCTTCCATGGTTCCATCCGCTGCCAGATCCACTCCCAGATATCTAAAACACTTCACTTCCTCCAGTTTTTCTCCATTCAAACTCACCTCCCAATTGACTTGACCCTCAACCCTACTGTACCTAATAACCTTGCTCTTATTCACATTTACTCTTAACTTTCTTCTTTCACACACTTTACCAAACTCAGTCACCAGCTTCTGCAGTTTCTCACATGAATCAGCCACCAGCGCTGTATCATCAGCGAACAACAACTGACTCACTTCCCAAGCTCTCTCATCCCCAACAGACTTCATACTTGCCCCCCTTTCCAAAACTCTTGCATTCACCTCCCTAACAACTCCATCCATAAACAAATTAAACAACCATGGAGACATCACACACACCCCTGCCGCAAACCTACATTCACTGAGAACCAATCACTTTCCTCTCTTCCTACACGTACACATGCCTTACATCCTCGATAAAAACTTTTCACTGCTTCTAACAACTTGCCTCCCACACCATATATTCTTAATACCTTCCACAGAGCATCTCTATCAACTCTATCATATGCCTTCTCCAGATCCATAAATGCTACATACAAATCCATTTGCTTTTCTAAGTATTTCTCACATACATTCTTCAAAGCAAACACCTGATCCACACATCCTCTACCACTTCTGAAACCACACTGCTCTTCCCCAATCTGATGCTCTGTACATGCCTTCACCCTCTCAATCAATACCCTCCCATATAATTTACCAGGAATACTCAACAAACTTATACCTCTGTAATTTGAGCACTCACTCTTATCCCCTTTGCCTTTGTACAATGGCACTATGCACGCATTCCGCCAATCCTCAGGCACCTCACCATGAGTCATACATACATTAAATAACCTTACCAACCAGTCAACAATACAGTCACACCCTTTTTTAATAAATTCCACTGCAATACCATCCAAACCTGCTGCCTTGCCGGCTTTCATCTTCCGCAAAGCTTTTACTACCTCTTCTCTGTTTACCAAATCATTTTCCCTAACCCTCTCACTTTGCACACCACCTCGACCAAAACACCCTATATCTACCACTCTGTCATCAAACACATTCAACAAACCTATATATATATATATATATATATATATATATATATATATATATATATATATATATATATATATATATATAAATACTTATATATATATATATATATATATATATATATATATATATATATATATATATATATATATATATATATATATATATATATATATATATATATATATATATATATATATATATATATATATATATATATATATATATATATATATATATATATATATATATATATATATATATATATATATATATATATATATATATATATATATATATATATATATATATATATATATATATATATATATATATAAGTATATATATATATATATATATATATATATATATATATATATATATATATATATATATATATATATATATATATATATATATATATATATATATAAGTATATATATATATATATATATATATATATATATATATATATATATATATATATATATATATATATATATATATATATATATATATATATATATATATATATATATATATATATATATATATATATATATATATATATAAGTATATATATATATATATATATATATATATATATATATATATATATATATATATATATATATATATATATATATATATATATATATTCTCCCTGGGGATAGGGGAGAAAGAATACTTCCCACGTATTCCCTGCGTGTCGTAGAAGGCGACTAAAAGGGGAGGGAGCGGGGGGCTGGAAATCCTCGCCTCTTTTTTTTCAAGAGAAGGAACAGAGAGGGGAGCCAGGTGAGGATATTCCCTCAAAGGCCCAGTCCTCTGTTCCTAACGCTACCTCGCTGATGCGGGAAATGGCGAATAGTATGAAAAAAAAAAAAAAATATATATATATATATATATATATATATATATATATATACATATATATATATATATATATATATATATATATATATATATATATATATATATATATATATATATATATATATATATATATATATATATATATATATAATCTATCATTGTATTTCCATACTTATCTATGTATCTCTCTCTCCCATCAAGACCATATATCCCGACCCAATGCAGTAAAAACTCAAAAAAAGAAAAATGGTCAGGCTTTGGTCATTTGCTCCCTGGCTATCTTAATGACCCCTCATAATCGCTTTATGAATTGGGCCTAATCTCCTTCACTAATCAAGCTGTAGAATAATTCAACAGGAGATTGATATCAGACATCTTCGTCAGCCAGAGTAGAACCTTCTCAGAGGGTGACCACCGCTGCCTACTTATCTTGCCTACACGGGAACACTCTCACATCACACAACAGTAGCTCCCTATCCTACCCTGAACTCTGACCTGTTTCTGCCCTTTCTCACCACACACACACACACACACACACACACACACACACACACACTCGGGTGTAAAACGAGTTTAAACAGGCTCCCAATAACACAAATAGTGATCACAGACTTACTAGTGACACAGGAGGCAGGGTATGAGCTAGGGGAAGATGATGTACTCTCGTTCTGATACGGAGCGAAACAATTTAAACCCTCACCCACCGTTAGAGCGGCCTGGATACACGTGCTCTGGTTGGGAATCGGCCTGCATCCACACGTGTTGTGTTAGGGATCGGCTTCTATATACATATCCTGTGTTGAGGACGCCCAGTATATACACGTCCTGGTATGTTGGTCGGACTGTATACACACGTCCTTGGTTGGGGATCGGCATGCATACACACGTCCTTGGCTGGGGATCGGCATGCATACACACGTCCTTGGTTGGGGATCGGCATGTATACACGCTTCTTGGTTGATTGTTGACCTGCATATGCATATCCTGTGTTGAGGTCGCCCTATGTACACACGTAATGGGATGGAGGTCGACTTGTATATACTCATCCTGTAATGAAGTAGTCTTGTACACGCACATCCTGGGATTGTGGTCGGGCTGTATACACACCTCCTCAGCTCATGGGTTGGCATCGGCCTGTATGCACACGCCCTAGGACGGGTGTGTATATGATAGTATATGGATAGGAGAGATAACAGGACATCAGAGGGTCAATAAGAAGGTTATGTGTAGGAAAAAAATATAAATGCAATGGTAGTAATAGAATGATAAATCAGAAGGCACCGTGCTACCAGCCTCTCCCTCCGGCCCAACTGCTTGGTAAACAAAGAAGAGGTAGTGAAAGCTTTGCAGAAGATGAAAGCCTGCAAGGCGGCGGCTTCGGATGGTATTGCAGTGGAATTTATCAAAAAAGGGGATGACTGTATTGTTGACTGGTTGGTAAGGATATTCTATGTATGTGTGGATCATGGTGAAGTGCCTAAGGATTGGCGGATTGTACGCTTAGTGTCACTGCACAAAGGCAAAGGGGATGAAGGTGAATGTCCAAAACATAGAGGCATAAGTTTGTTGAGTATTTCTGGGAAACTATGTGGGATGGTATTGATTGAGAGGCTAAAGGCATGTACAGCGCATCAGACTGGGAAAGAGTAATGTGGTTTCAGAAGTGGTAGAGGATGTGTGAATCAGTTGTTTGCTTCGAGGAATGTATGTGAGAAATACTTAGACGGATTTGTATGTAGCATTTATGGATCTGGAGAAGGCATATGAGAGGGTTGATAGAGATGCTTTGTGGAAGGTTTTAAGAGTATATGGTGTAGGGGGTAAGTTGCTAGAAGTAGTGAAAAGTTTTTACCAAGGCTGTAAGGCATGTGTAGGAGTAAGAATAGAGGAGAGTGATTGGTTCCCAGTAAATGAAGGTTTGCGGCAGAGGTGTGTGATGCCCCAATGGTTGTTTGCTTTGTTTATGGATAGGGTGGTTAGGGAGGTTAATGTAAGAGTTTTGGAGAGAGGGGCAAGTATGCAGTCCGTTGGGAGGAGAGGCCTGGGAAGTGAGTCAGTTGTTATTCGCCGATGATACAGCGCTGGTGGTTGAATGAGTATGAAACTGCAGAAGTTGGTGACTGAGTTTGGAAAAGTGTGTGAAAGGAGAAAGTTGAGAGTAAATGAGAATTAGATCAAGGTTATTAGGTTCAGTGGGGTTAGCGACAAATTAATTAGGATGTAAGTTTGAATGGAGAAAGACTGGAGGAAGTGTAGTTGTTTAGGTATCTGGGAGTGGACTTAGCAGCGGATGGAACCATGGAAGCGGAAGTGAGTAACAGGTTGTGGAAGATGGCAAAAGGTACTGTAAACGATGAAGAAAATATGGAAGGAGAGAAAAAAATGGGAATGTTTGAAGGAATTGTAATCCAAAAAATGTCATATGGTTGCGAGGTATGAATTACATATAGGGTTGAACGGAGGAGGATGGATGTGTTGGAAATGAAATGTTTGAGGACAGTGTGTGGTGTGAGATGGTTTGATCGAGTACGTAATGAAAGGATAAGAGAGAAGTGTGGTAATAAAAAAAATATGGTTGACAGACCAGAAGAGGGTGTGTTGAAATGATTTGGACACATGGACAGAACGATTGAGGAAATATATATATATGTGTGTATATATAAATATATATATATATATATATATATATATATATATATATATATATATATATATATATATATATATATATATATGTTTTTTTTTTTTTTTTTTTTTTTTTTTTGCTGTCTCCCGCGTTTGCGAGGTAGCGCAAGGAAACAGACGAAAGAAATGGCCCAACCCACCCCCATACACATGTATATACATACGTCCACACACGCAAATATACATACCTGCACAGCTTTCCATGGTTTACCCCAGACGCTTCACATGCCCTGATTCTATCCACTGACAGCACGTCAACCACGGTATACCACATCGCTACAATTCACTCTATTCCTTGCCCTCTTTTCACCCTCCTGCATGTTCAGGCCCCGATCACACAAAATCTTTTTCACTCCATCTTTCCACCTCCAATTTGGTCTCCCTCTTCTCCTCGTTCCCTCCACCTCCGACACATATATCCTCTTGGTCAATCTTTCCTCACTCATTCTCTCCATGTGCCCAAACCATTTCAAAACACCCTCTTCTGCTCTCTCAACCACGCTCTTTTTATTTCCACACATCTCTCTTACCCTTACGTTACTTACTCGATCAAACCACCTCACACCACACATTGTCCTCAAACATCTCATTTCCAGCACATCCATCCTCCTGCGCACAACTCTATCCATAGCCCACGCCTCGCAAACATACAACATTGTTGGAACCACTATTCCTTCAAACATACCCATTTTTGCTTTCCAAGATAATGTTCTCGACTTCCACACATTCTTCAAGGATCCCAGAATTTTCGCCCCCTCCCCCACCCTATGATCCACTTCCGCTTCCATGGTTCCATCCGCTGCCAGATCCACTCCCAGATATCTAAAACACTTTACTTCCACCCGTTTTTCTCCATTGAAACTCACCTCCCAATTGACTTGACCCTCAACCCTACTGTACCTAATAACCTTGCTCTTATTCACATTTACTCTTAACATTCTTCTTTCACACACTTTACCAAACTCAGTCACCAGCTTCTGCAGTTTCTCACATGAATCAGCCACCAGCGCTGTATCATTCACCTCCCTAACAACCCCATCCATAAACAAATTAAACAACCATGGAGACATCACACACCCCTGCCGCAAACCTACATTCACTGAGAACCAATCACTTTCCTCTCTTCCTACACGTACACATGCCTTACATCCTCGATAAAAACTTTTCACTGCTTCTAACAACTTGCCTCCCACACCATATATTCTTAATACCTTCCACAGAGCATCCCTATCAACTCTATCATATGCCTTCTCCAGATCCATAAATGCTACATACAAATCCATTTGCTTTTCTAAGTATTTCTCACATACATTCTTCAAAGCAAACACCTGATCCACACATCCTCTACCACTTCTGAAACCACACTGCTCTTCCCCAATCTGATGCTCTGTACATGCCTTCACCCTCTCAATCAATACCCTCCCATATAATTTACCAGGAATACTCAACAAACTTATACCTCTGTAATTTGAGCACTCACTCTTATCCCCTTTGCCTTTGTACAATGGCACTATGCACGCATTCCGCCAATCCGGGTTATAGTGATGGGTGATTTGAATGCAAAGGTGAGTAATGTGGCAGTTGAGGGAATAATTGGTATACATGGGGTGTTCAGTGTTGTAAATGGAAATGGTGAAGAGCTTGTAGATTTATGTGCTGAAAGAGGACTGATGATGGGAATACCTGGTTTAAAAAGCGAGATATACATAAGTATACTTATGTAAGTAGGAGAGATGGCCAGAGAGCGTTATTGGATTACGTGTTAATTGACAGACGCGCGAAAGAGAGACTTTTGGATGTTAATGTGCTGAGAGGTGCAACTGGAGGGATGTCTTGTGGAGGCTAAGGTGAAGATTTGTATGGGTTTTCAGAAAAGAAGAGTGAATGTTGGGGTGAAGAGGGTGGTCAGAGTAAGTGAGCTTGGGAAGGAGACTTGTGTGAGGAAGTACCAGGAGAGACTGAGTACAGAATGGAAAAAGGTGAGAACAATGGAAGTAAGGGGAGTGGGGGAGGAATGGGATGTATTTAGGAAATCAGTGATGGATTGCGCAAAAGATGCTTGTGGCATGAGAAGAGTGGGAGGTGGGTTGATTAGAAAGGGTAGTGAGTGGTGGGATGAAGAAGTAAGAGTATTAATGAAAGAGAAGAGAGAGGCATTTGGACGATTTTTACAGGGAAAAAATGCAGTTGAGTGGGAGATGTATAAAAGAATATATATATATATATATATATATATATATATATATATATATATATATATATATATATATATATATATATATATATATATATATGTGCAGGCAGTGTGAATTGTGTGCATGGGTATGTATGTGTGTGTCTGTGTGTGTATATATATGTGTACATTGAGATGTGTAGGTATGTATATTTGCGTGTGTGGGCGTGTGTGTGTGTACATTGTGAATGGGGGTGGGTTGTGGCATTTCTTTCGTCTGTTTCCTTGCGCTACCTCGCAAACGCGGGAGACAGCGACAAAGCAAAATAAATAAAAAAAAAAATATATATAGATATATATATATATATATATATATATATATATATATATAGATATATATATATATATGTATATATATGTGTGTGTGTGTGTGTGTGTGTGTGTGTGTGTGTGTGTGTGTGTGTGTGTGAGTGTGTTTGGATGGTATTGTAGTGGAATTTATTAAAAAAGGGGGTGACTGTATTGTTGACTGTTTGGTAAGGTTATTTAATGTATGTATGATTCATAATAAGGTGCCTGAGGATTAGCGGAATCCTTGCATGGTGCCATTGTACAAAGGCAAAGGGGTTAAGAGTGAGTGCTCAAATTGCAGAGGTGTAAGTTTGTTGAGTATTCCTGGTAAATAATATGGAAGTGTGTTGATTGGGAGGGTGAGGGCATGTACAGAGCGTCAGATTGGGGAGGAGCAGTGTGGTTTCGGAAGTGGTGGGGGATGTGTGGATCAGGTGTTTGCTTTACAGAATGTATGTAAGGGGTACTTGGGGGAGCAAATGGATTTGTATGTAGCATTTGTGGGTCTGGAGAAGGCATATGATAGAGTTGATGGGGATGCTCTGTGGAATGTATATATGTATATATATATATATACATATATATATATATATATATATATATATATATATATATATACATATATATATATATATATATATATATATATATATATATATATATATATATATATATATATATATATATATATATATATATATATATATATCTTTTCTTTGAAACTATTCGCCATTTCCCGCGTTAGCGAGGTAGCGTTAATAACAGAGGACTGGGCCTTTGTGGAATATCGTCACCTGGCCCCCCTCTGTTCCTTCTTTTGGAAAAAAAAAAAAAAAAAAACGAGCGGGGAGGTTTCCAGCCACCCGCTCCCTCCCCTTTTAGTCGCCTTCTACGACACGCAGGGAATACGTGGGAAGTATTCTTAATCCCATATCCCCAGGGATATGTAGCATTTATGGATCTGGAGAAGGCATATGATAGAGTTGATAGAGATGCTCTGTGGAAGGTATTAAGAATATATGGTGTGGGAGGAAAGTTGTTAGAAGCAGTGAAAAGTTTTTATCGAGGATGTAAGGCATGTGTACGTGTAGGAAGAGAGGAAAGTGATTGGTTCTTAGTGAATGTAGGTTTGCGGCAGGGGTGTGTGATGTCTCCATGGTTGTTTAATTTGTTTATGGATGGGGTTGTTAGGGAGGTAAATGCAAGAGTCCTGGAAAGAGGGGCAAGTATGAAGTCTGTTGGGGATGAGAGAGCTTGGGAAGTGAGTCAGTTGTTGTTCGCTGATGATACAGCGCTGGTGGCTGATTCATGTGAGAAACTGCAGAAGCTGGTGACTGAGTTTGGTAAAGTGTGTGGAAGAATAAAGTTAAGAGTAAATGTGAATAAGAGCAAGGTTATTAGGTACAGTAGGGTTGAGGGTCAAGTCAATTGGGAGGTGAGTTTGAATGGAGAAAAACTGGAGGAAGTGAAGTGTTTTAGATATCTGGGAGTGGATCCGTCAGCGGATGGAACCATGGAAGCGGCAGTGAATCATAGGGTGGGGGAGGGGGCGAAAATCGTGGGAGCCTTGAAGAATGTGTGGAAGTCGAGAACATTATCTCGGAAAGCAAAAATGGGCATGTTTGAAGGAATAGTGGTTCCAACAATGTTGTATGGTTGCGAGTCGTGGGCTATGGATAGAGTTGTGCGCAGGAGGGTGGATGTGCTGGAAATGAGATGTTTGAGGACAATGTGTGGTGTGAGGTGGTTTGATCGAGTAGGTAATATAAGGGTAAGAGAGGTGTGTGGAAATAAAAAGAGCGTGGTTGAGAGAGCAGAAGAGGGTGTTTTGAAATGGTTTGGGCACATGGAGAGAATGAGTGAGGAAAGATTGACCAAGAGGATATATGTGTCGGAGGTGGAGGGAACGAGGAGAAGTGGGAGACCAAATTGGAGGTGGAAAGATGGAGTGAAAAGGATTTTGTGTGATCGGGGCCTGAACATGCAGGAGGGTGAAAGGAGGGCAAGGAATAGAGTGAATTGGAGCGATGTGGTATACAGGGGTTGACGTGCTGTCGGTGGATTGAATCAAGGCATGTGAAGCGTCCGGGGTAAACCATGGAAAGCTGTGTAGGTATGTATATTTGCGTGTGTGGACGTGTGTATGTACATGTGTATGGGGGGGGGGGGTTGGGCCATTTCTTTCGTCTGTTTCCTTGCGCTACCTCGCAACCGCGGGAGACAGCGACGAGGTATAAAAAAAAAAAAAAAAATATAAATATATATATATATATATATATATATATATATATATATATATATATATATATATATATATATATATATATATATATATATATATATATATATATATATATACATATATATATATATATATATATATATATATATATATATATATATATATATATGAAGAGAGAGAGAGAGAGAGAGAGAGAGAGAGAGAGAGAGAGAGAGAGAGAGAGAGAGAGAGAGAGACATGATTGATCTAATTCTTTCACCGGACAGAACTATATTTCCCTTTCTCCCACCTGCTCCAGACCCTGTAACCCAAATTACGCTCTAATTCAAACACCTTGTAACACTGCAGACCCTACCTTGTGGCTGGGAGTAACGAGAGCTTCATCTGGTACACCAAATCTTTTCTCATTTCACACTTTGATGCCATCCATCACTTCGTGCAAGAACTGATGTCTTCATACCGCTTGACCTTCGTGTGAATGCACAGACCTCAGATATATCTTAAGACCTTTGTTCAGTACCCTAACTCAGTAAGATGAACTACCATTTGCGTCTGTTCAGTAAAATGAACATCTAGACCTTGTCTTACGTGAATGTGTGTGTGAGTGTGTGTTGTATATCTCTTGTCCCACGAAAACAGTGTTCTAAAACGTCCTATGTTGGCGCCCAGATGGACTCATTCCATGTATAACTAAATCAACCATGGGAGTCATATGCTGTCTGTAGTCAGGAGCTGGTTTATGTGTCCTGGCAGCCTGCCCAGCAGCCACCTCCTACTCCTCCTACTCCTCAATAATCGTGTGTTTCCCACACTTTTTTTTGCTTTTTTACCACATGCCGTGTCTACCCCCCCAACACTTGGGGCCATTTACTCAATTGATATCCAAAAAAAGAAAGCTCGGAATTATAGTCCAATAAACCAATGGGCAGCCAGGACGTAGAAAAATGCCGGCAATGATAGGATTAGGTGGCGCCATCTCTGATATCTCCGATGGTGAGATTTGATCGAAACAGCAAAAAAACTGCTAAAAATTACAGTTGTTTGCACTAAGCTGTCGACACGGCTCGTTGCCGGCAGCCTAGGGCGACCCTGCAAACCCCCCTTTCACCTGCCCAGATTTGATGCCAGATGACAGCTCACTTGCAATAACTGGTGAGCTGGCTTCTCCCTCTCCTTTGTTAGCGTATTGGCATTACCATTTGTCCCGTGTCAGTCCGCTTGTCAGCTGATATGCCGAACAATTGCTATATCACGGTGAGTGCCAGTTGTGGCCACGCTAGCAAGCATCTGGCCATCACCCGTGAGACATTTATTGGTCTCTGACAAGAGATGTAGCAGCATCATTGACACTTAACACTGTTGCTGAGGAAGACTTCTTTATCTCGTTATATTAGTGAGTCTTCAAGTAAGAGAGTAAGGTCTCTTACTTCTTACGGATGAGCAATACTAACAACACAACTATACTCCTCGCCTCGGTGGTAAACGATGTTAGAATGTAAACATCTTAAATTCCGCTCTTACCTTCATTATTCAGCTGACAACAGTATAGTGCTCTACGGGCAGCCAGATGGCGAACGCATAGTGTTCATGCATGATGTTATCCATTAAGAAACAACAACATTGAAGAAGAAGCCTTGAGTATCACAAGATATCTTAATCAGAGGAGCGTAAATTGAGTTACAGACTGGGGCTGGAGCAGGTGGCAGGTAAGAACAATAGTTATGCCAAGGGAGCAAAATATAGTGAAGTGAAAGAATTAGATCAGTCATATTCTCTCTCTCTCTCTCTCTCTCTCTCTCTCTCTCTCTCTCTCTCTCTCTCTCTCTCTCTCTCTCTCTCTCTGTATGTATGTATATATATATATATATATATATATATATATATATATATATATATATATATATATATATATATATATATATATATATATATATATATATATATATATATATATATATATGTGCGTGTGTGAATGCTTAATTATATACATGTGTATGTGAGTGGGTTGGGCCATTCTTTCGTCCGTTTCCTTGCGCTACCTTGCTAACGCGGGAGACAGCGACAAAGTACAATAATTAGATAAATATAAATATATCTTAGCCTACACCATGTAACCAGTTTATCGATCAGACCCTGGGAGAGGATGAACAGCTGGGTGGACTGTTGACCGACTGCTAGTGACAATGTATTAGACAATCACTCCTTTTCAGCACTTTAGCCGTAGAAAAACTCAGTTATAAACAGAAGCTTCCATGAGCAGCAAAAAGTAATAAAACTGGACGTTGCCTAAGGAGGCAAAGCATTTAGATATGAGTGAAATTTGTGAATGTAATGGGAAATAAATGGTTCGAGATGATCACTTGTGAGTGGTGTAATACAGACTTATCATTTCTTTTTTAGGTAATTGTAATGCGGAAGGTAAGAGATATTTCTCAAGACGTAATCGATTGTTCTGTTTAAGATGTCGGAGCAAAACACAAGCCCAAACATCTACTAATGAGAGATGATGGGTCCAAATTACATTAATATTTTTTGTAGAGACTTATTAGCGACAATCTTTAGGATTACAGAGTGAAGGTCAACATCAGAGTGAACCTACGAGTTCACAAGTGATTATATATGACCATAACCCGGCGCTAGAGCTTATCGCTTGCAAGAACTGGGGCAGCGTTTAGGATGGGGATAGAGCGGGTTGCATGCCACTGCTGGGAGAGGTGTAATAGCTAGTCTTCAGGATGTCTGTACTTCACGTTCGGTGCAGACCAACCACTCTTCTCGGCTCTCCTTTTTTTATGCTTCCTGACCCTTATGGGAATCACATGTATGGCTTAATATCGTCTGTAAACACTGATCTCACAGCTAATGTGTGGATTACCATCTGCCTATTGAAGTCTTGTGAGAGGATGAAAAATGGAATGATAGAATATGTAATCTATAGTATGGTAGATAGTGTCGGTAATGAGCAAGCGCAAAGGAATACAAAGGAGATCAAAGAGAAACAACAATGGTTCCCTATGAGGCTATGTGTGATGGTGGAAGACACCAGAAACTCACACTCTGGTGTGTTCAGAGTAGAAGGGTATAGAGATAACTCAGAGGAAAAATAATGTAAGTCGCGGACTTAAAGCGAAATATTAATCAAGTCTTTTTTTAAATGTATCATTAGTGCTGCTCTCAACCACCCTAACTGGCAAATCATTCCTTATGTTAACAATCTGTTGAAGAAATAGGTACTTGGCCTCATTCAAATTAAAGCATCAGCCGGCGAGTCTGTATCCATTACTAGGAGTAAAATCAGGCGAACCATGTCTTAAAGATAAAGCAGGTAGACACTTTTCACGACCAGAGTCATCATGTATGAGAGAGCTTCCCTATCTTGATCTCTTGATTCCGAGAGAAGGAGGGTAAGAGGCTGCAGTGAATATCCCCAGGACACATCGGTGGTGTGGTTTCATGTCTGACAATTCTGACTACCATTCTATCAATCCAGCTTAATTTTCTGTGGTTTCTAAAGGAGAGCTGAAGTTGTGTTTCGTAAAGCTAATCGAATTTCTACTGACTGACTTGTCGAAGACCTATCCTTTTCTGTTTCCTTATCTATCTCTGGGCTGACAGCTTGGTCATTTTTTATCCCGTCAGTCTCAATAGAATGCCTGAGGAGTCAAGCCGTGATTACTGAAGATATCGTAGATATCTTCAGTAACTGAAGATTATGGGATATCGTAGGCAAATCGGTTGCAAAACATGTGGTGTATGTCGGGAAAATATCATAATGATTCTTTCCTTGTGGGTCGTAGGAGTTCCACCTTTACAGTAGGAAAAGATGTGTCCAAGTTCATCCTTGCATGTACTTATGTTTCTCGAGAACCGTACATCTGTTACGCCACAGGTAAGTGGAGAAGCAGAGGCGCCATCAGCTCTCTGAAGCCAGCAAGCAGATGGCATGACACACATGTCTCCTCCTTCCTGGTCCTTCTGGTGCTTCCTGTACCAGGTGGTGTCTTTGCCATCCACACGACGTGAAATGCATCCGGGCTCAACTCCTGTGAAAAACAGACTGAAGAAATACCTTTCCCTCATGTTTTTACTTATTTCAAAGTACGTTAACGGTGATGACACTAAAGCAAAGACTGTTTGATGTACTGCTCAACACGTTATCACAAGGATGTCGTTTCTTTCATACTGTTAAGCGATATGCTGCAAGCCACGGTAGCATAATGAGCATGCAAACACCATGGTCGAAAAATGTGGACTGTCTCAGACTATATATATATATATATATATATATATATATATATATATATATATATATATATATATATATATATATATATATATATATATATATATATATATATATATATATATATATATATATATATATATGTGTGTGTGTGTGTGTGTGTGTGTGTGTGTGTGTGTGTGTGTGTGTGTGTACACATAAAAGTAAGAACTTAGTACACATATGTAAGTTTAAGAAACGGGGCAACACGAGAGCAAAGCTCTCTCCCGGTGACACAAAAATAGTAATCACATAAACGCACACAAACTCTTTTCTTGTGTGCGTGACTCATGTACTCGTAGAGTATTTGCATTCAGTTGACAGACACATTCTCTCTCTCCATGTAACGTATAACACTCAACTTACCATATGAAGGCTGGAAATTTTAAGGGCTAGGCTTTGGAGTCATAATAAGAAACGACAATTCCAAGTTATCAAATATTCTTCTTTTTATACATGAGCTGAGAGGTCATATCTCATCAGGCACATTATAAGCAGCGAACGTTTTTACTGACCATACTGTCAAACACAAAGGTATATCAATGAATGTGACCACTGTGCACAATAAAAGCGCATCCGACAGTAGCATTGGAACCGCTGTAGAGCACCATAGCCTCGTTTTAACAATCCTGTCTTCTATACAAACTGCAGAGGTTGGAGTTCTGCCATCGGAGGATATTGTACATAAAGATTAGAAAAGAAAACTGAATTATGCAACTCGAATCCTTCCACAGCTCAAAAATCTAATGGAGAGGGTTTCGAGAGAATCAAATAAGATGGCATTTTGATCTGAGTTATAATGAGATGCTAAGGATTATAGATTTGTCCACAGTGTTGGAAAGAAGAGGGATGGTGATGACTGCAGTCGTCAGGTTTCAGAAATTGTGAATGCCGTCGATAGTTGACAGTTCCATAAGAGACGCAGCACTAGGGTGATCAAAAGATTTGTTAGGAAGGTCGTACTAAAGTATTGTTTTAGCGTAAGGTTTGTGGATGGTTGGTACACACTAAATAAGAAATGCCGGCAGATTACACATGTATAAAAGGTTACTTGATGGTATAACACGTTCAAGTATCCTTCACTTAACACCTGCTGTATTTGTCGTCTTACGCATTTCTCGCTAATTCGCTGTTCGCTAGTCACTTTCATCCAACACATTATATCATATCAAAGCTCATCGTTCATGTCTCTTATCTGCGTTCTTTTTTTCTGCTCTCGTAGCTTTTCCTTCAGCTTTTCGATGTTTTCTCCTGTACTCCTGCGCTCTTTCCAGTCAGTCCCTGCAGATACCATCCTACTACCACCTCCTTTTTCTTGTTTCAATATCCAAGTGATTTCCTCATCCCACCACTCACTACTCTTTTTTGTATGTCCATATTCCACCTTTTACATGCCACATGCTGCATCCGCACTTGTGAGCATTGCTTCCCTATATATCTTCTCCTCCTCCTCCTCTCACTTTCCTTCGTTTGCCTTCATTCTAGGCCATTCTTCACTAGATTTCCCTTCGTATCTGTGAACACTGGTCTCTTTTATGCGCTCACACGTTGTCACCACCTTCGCATATATCCTTTTCTTCTTTATCCTAAAATCACTACAGATTTTTACATCATTCTCCACCAAAAAAAAAAAAAGACATTTCATCTAGTGCCTCTCGCAGTTGGCTCAAATCCAAGGGCCTTTCCATTGCGCGCCCGTCAAATAGCATACAATGCAATAATGTTTGTTGTCCTCTAACCCTACTCACCTAGGTATAAATATGAATGCATTTTTTCTTTAAAAACGTGGACCCAATCACCACTCCTCTTTCAGAAAACAATTCGACAAACTGTTTCCCATTTTGTTACTTAGGGATTCCATGTCCTCAAATAGCATCCTTAGTTGCCGCATCAGCCACCTTTGCATTCAGATCCAAAGATTCGAGACCTTCATCAAAACTGTCAAAACGCTCATTTAGGTCCTATCAAGAAGCACTCTTCCCTTCTCTCCCTTCTCCACCAGGTGCATGAGCCCTGACAAGCACCCTCCTCCCATTGTCTACTTTCATTCCATCCTACATCAGTTTCTATCTCATTTCCTTATACTCTTTAAAACAGTTTTACAGCTCCTCCTTCATCAGAGGTGCCACCCACACCCTCGCTGTCCCCTCTTACCCTCTTACTAACCCGAGACTTTACCCTTAAATATTCTTCGACCAATTTACCTATTTCTTCTTTGCTCACACACATGCACACACACACACACACACACACACACACACACACACACACACACACACACACACACACACACACACTCACATATGGGCCGCTGTGGTATAGTAGCCAGAGAGGAACTACCATCTTGGTTTCGAGTGTGATAGTGGCGGCGACACAGTGAACCAGCACTTCGGAGTTTGTTACGTATCCACTTGAAGTCCAGATTAGCTGTCCTTTCTTCAACCTTCATCTACATAAGAATTACTGGTATTCATCCACAATCACACATCCTTTTTTATCAAATACAATCCTTGACAACACATGGCTCACACATATATTTGATTTCTTTTCCTGCTTTCTTCGTACCTTATATTTTCTCAAAAGATACTGCAACACGACTACCCAATAATTCTCCGGCGTCGATTTTGAGTGTCGCCTCCAGTTGTGTGGGGCTGGGTGGATTTCAAGGCTCACTTGACCGCCAGCATTCGGTTGGGATTCAACTCATTTTCACAGTTACAGTTCCAAAACCTCGCAATTTTTCTGTACATATTTGCAACATTCGCGGTCTTAATTCTAAACTTGCCTCTAGTGAACACCATCTCTTACCCCCTGCACCTGATATTATTTTTTTTCTATCTGAGACTCAACTGCTTAAGGCTCCTTATCCTTTGGATTATCAGATCTCCAACCAGTATCTCTATCATTGTTTCCGCTCCAAAGGTGGCATTAGTGCTTCCTTTAGTATAAATTACCTATTGCTTGCCACGTGGAACTTCAGTCCCTTAACTCTCACAACATTTGGCTCAAAATCTCTCTATTACCTGTTACCACCTACATTCTCCTTGTGCTAGGTCTTCCAGGTATTCCTCCAGGTAAAGCGTATGGCTCAGATGGTATGTCTTCTTAAGATATGAGTGAGTGTGCAACACTGAGCCAACCTTCCTCGCCTGTTTCGTCTCCGTCTAAAAATTCAAGCTTTTCTTCCGCTTGGAAGCACGCAAGCGGAAGAGCGCCTTGGTTCAATCCATTCCCAAAGAAAGGAGACCTCCCTAACCCCTCTAGTTATTACTCCATTGCTCCCACTTTTGCATCTTCCAAAGTCTCTGAGATTCACTTTAATGCTCACACTCTCAAACATTTAGAGTCCAATTCCTTTTTTTCCCTGAGCACTCTTACCTGCTAACCTCTATGAGCTCTACCTACTAAGTTGTAGAGCTCATAGATTCCACATGCTAACCCTTGATATTCATACAGGTGCTCTACCAGCAGGCCAGTTGAGTTAGTACGATTCCACTTACTAACCTCAAGTGTTGATGTAGAGGCTACCTGCAGTGTTTTAGTGATGGCGTCTGAGTTGATTCTTCTTGTTGCCTGTACTACTGGTGTCTGGGTTTCTCTTGTTGCCTGTACTGCTAGTGTCTGAGTTGCTCCTGCTGCCTGTATTACTGGTGTCTGGGTTTCTCCTGCTGCTTGTACTGCTGGTGTCTGGGTTCCTCCTGCTGCCTGTACTTCTGGTGTCGAGGTTCCTCTTGCTGCCTGTACTGATGGTGTCTGAGTTCCTCCTGCTGCCTGTACCGCTGGTGTCTGGGGTTCTCCTGCAATCTGCTGGTGTTGACTTCCATTCCGAAGATTTCATTGGTAATGCTCGGAAAATTCTCTCTTTTTCGTCCACCAGTTTATTACTTAAGATTATCTGTTCATTCCACTTTATCTTTCACCTTAAGTATTTTTCAAAACTTATCTTCCTCTGAGATCCATTTTTTCCTGTCATTCAAAAGTTTTCTCATCTTCAGTCCTTACGGACACATTTATCTAAGCAGAATCTTCTACGAATACTATTTACAGATACCTTCTCGACTTCATTTTGTATTTTGTATATCAATATCTTTTAAGATCTGATCCAACTTCTACCTTAGGGTCTAAATACGCACTTAATCGTCAGTAATACAACAGCAATCGACCGTTCCTTCTCATTTTCTCATACATGGGCCACATACGTAATGAGAACGTACGTGGTCATCAGATTTCTCATTTGCTGAATGTAACCGGACGTTGACGGCCTCAACGACCCTGGCAGTTGATAGACCTAAAACCCACCTTAGCCAAAAAAGGCTCGAGGTAACTCAATCAACTTTGCTAACAACACCTTAAGCGAGGTTTACATTTATATCAGTGTTGAAATGTACCACAAGAAGAACAAACAAAGCTGAGTCTATCTACTCTCTCTCTCTCTCTCTCTCTCTCTCTCTCTCTCTCTCTCTCTCTCTCTCTCTCTCTCTCTCTCTCTCTCTCTCTCTCTCTCTCTCTCTCTCTCTCTCTCTCTATCTCTATCTATCTATCTCTCCATCCTGCTTGTTAACATACTTTACAATTAACACTGTAACGTACGCAGATGATGTTAATGGTGCAAGGGAGAAGATGGTGGACACATACTTCTGAGGGGACTATAATGACCCAGCGTAAGAACAGTCGCCTCGCACATTGCTCCTCTCACAGGTACTAATTTACAGACATCTGGCTACAAGTGTCACGGATACATCAGGACTTTACATGCAGGATCCGGTAGTCATAAATGGTACGAAGGCACCCAAAGCACACCCCTCCACTTCCTCCAATTGGTCACGCTTCTAATAGAGTAGTTAGCCGCATCTGGCCTTTTTACCCTTTGTCTTCTTGTTTATTTGGCTTCCCTCTGGCCCCACCTGTCAATATATATCGCATGAAGAACATAAGGCCACTTGTGGATGGACGATAGAAAAAAAAAAGATATCACACCCGCTTCCAGACTGCTTATAAAACGATTGTGATTGGTGCACCGCTACCGTACTTAGTCTGTCTCCATTATCTGATGGCCAATGACTGACAAGGAGAGTGATGTAACCATTTGCTGGAGGACCAATTACTTCACCTCATGCTGTTATATCCGCCCCGGCTCAGCCAATTGGTGCACGCCACCACTCGACAGGTAATATGTTGCAAAGATGGGATAGAAATATCAAAATTGTCCGAGACATTCTCTCTCTCTCTCTCTCTCTCTCTCTCTCTCTCTCTCTCTCTCTGGATGCCCTTCAGAGTTATATATATATATATATATATATATATATATATATATATATATATATATATATATATATATTTGCCTATTTGTAATTATCTTTTTTGCACAATACGAAAAGGGCCTTCTACACTCATGGGGTCCCATCGCTTGAAGTTTCTCTATGATCATTTAATTTCTTAAACCTTTTGTATTATGTCTACTTTCGCTCTTTTTTTCATTTAGTTCATACCATTCATCCAAAAAAGTATTTTTTAAAATCGTTCGCAAAATATCCTGCATAGTTTCATGATGTGTCCTCTGGTTGCTCTATATTTGCGTCTGTTTGTTGTTAAAAAAAGAAATTGGTTTAAAAACCTGAAGGTTGTGATCAAGTTAACCCTTACTCTTTTTCCTTCCATGGTGGAAAATACAATTACCTCTAACTTCTCACTGTAACTCAGCTGTAAATTACGTTACCATCTCTGTTGCCTTCCTCTAGAGCGTGACTTGTTAAGTGCTTGTGTTTACTATATGTGTGGTGACCAAATTACGTTACCATCTCTGTAGCCTTCCTCTGGAGCGTGACTTGTTAAGTGCTTGTGTTTCTATATGTGTGGTGACCAAATTACGTTACCATCTCTGTAGCCTTCCTCTGGAGCGTGACTTGTTAAGTGCTTGTGTTTCTATATGTGTGGTGACCAAATTACGTTACCATCTCTGTAGCCTTCCTCTGGAGCGTGACTTGTTAAGTGCTTGTGTTTCTATATGTGTGGTGACCAAATTACGTTACCATCTCTGTAGCCTTCCTCTGGAGCGTGACTTGTTAAGTTCTTGTGTTTCTATATGTGTGGTGACCAAGCGTGAGAAGCAAATTCTTGTCTCAGTCTGTTGCATGTGAACAGAATACTATATATTTCCTTTTCAACCTACGTAAAAGCGGTTGTGATATTTGCCCATATACACTTTGCCTCCTTTACATATTGTTCCAAAGTTGGGCTACAGAGACAGGGTAGGTACAATGTCGACTCCTAAGTCCTTTTCAAAAACAGATTCCTCCATCTTTTCTCCTGTGAGATAGTACTCGCATCAAAGTTTCCTTTCACTTTGTCGTATTTTCCTTCATTCCCATTTACTTGCACTGAACTTCATCAATCAGTTCCAGACCAATTAGCAAGCTCGTCGAGATTTCCTTGTAAGTTGACGCATCCCTCGTCAATCTTAACTTTGCTCATCATTACCTTATTATCATCTGTATATACATTCAAATTTGAGTTAGGTCCTTAGATTAATATAGACTTAGAAAAGCAATGGTCTCAATACCGAGCCTTGCAGTACGCCAGGTGGTGACCTTAACTCATTTCAAGAATGTCCCTCTGACATGTTATTGGTTTCCTTCCACTAAGATACTTTCCTCTCCATCTTGGGAGTCTACCCTATATCTCTAACTGGAAATCTACCACCCTTCTAAGCAGTTGAGATACACACAATCCACCCATCCTTCTTCTTTTACCTAATAATGAAAGCTCTCTTTCCCTCTTTCATCGAAATCAAAGAGGTTTCTTCCCTAAATCCACGTTGGCTGTTTCATAGGTACTTTCAATTTACTGCAGTTAGTTGGTTTCTGATTACCTTTTTCAGTGTCTTACAACCCACATACATCAGAGCAACTAGTATACCTTTCAGCGATACTGTCAGTCTCCTTTCTTAAAGACAGGGACGACATTTGCTCTTTTGTACTCCATCAGCATCTTACCTTCCTACAGCGTCGAACTGAATAACATATCATATGGTTTGGGATGCGTATCTGCACATTTCTTCATCGCACATTAAGTTTCAGGAGGACAAAGAGCCTTCTGTGGATCAAGTCCCTGTACCACTCCATTCATGTTTTTCTAAAGATTGCAATAATTTCCGAGACCTCCTGCCCATTCCATCCCAATGGTTCTGAGGCTGTAGTGTCGTTCATTGTAAAAATATTTCAGAACGTGTCATTCAGTCCTCTCCTACCTTCACATCATCCTCTACAAATATTTCCCACAGAATTCAGTTGCCTGATTACTTGATCTCTAACAGATAGCTATCTCCTGATGAATTCACTGAAATGCCTGATCCACAATATTCCCTTCAGAGTTTCCATGTCTGTGTGGTCTCCAAGATTACATCTCCTTCTAGTATGTAGCGCCGTATTCTTGTAGATGCGATGATCGTGTTTCTAGTATGAATATGTTTGAAGGACCATAAGGTATCCCTATTTGATACCATTTCATACAATATACTGAAAATCTGAAGCTCGGATCTGACCAAGTTTTCCAATGAAAGTTAAGAATCATTAATACTTTACATGATTTTAGGTTAACCTTCTCAGCCAAAATTTCTCTGAATCAAAAGAGACCAAGGATCAATCAGCTGTGATTACACTGTCCACAACAAAACCTTCAAACACACAGTTATAAAAGCTTTCTGTGAAGGTTCTCACTTTCTCGTTGCCTTGAAAATCTTCAAGTCCAAGTGAGTTTCAAGAGCGCTGAGATCATGTTATACTTAAATTACTTTCGGCAGCAGCCGATAACACACAGAATAACTATGCCTATATTGTGGGAAAGATATATATATATATATATATATATATATATATATATATATATATATATATATATATATATATATATATATATATATATATATATATACATATATATATATATATATATATATATATATATATATATATATATATATATATATATATATATATATATATATATATATATATATATATACATATATATATTCCTATGAGTCCACGGGGAAAATGAAACACGAAAAGTTCCCAAGTGCACTTTCGTGTAATAATCACATCATCAGGAGAGACACAAGAGAGGAATATAACAGTCAGTTGATATACATCGAAGAGACGAAGCTAGGACGCCATTTGGTAAACATGTTTACCAAATGGCGTCCTAGCTTCGTCTCTTCGATGTATATCAACTGACTGCTATATTCCTCTCTTGTGTCTCCCCTGATGATGAGAACGTTAAGTTTCACAGATATATTCTCTGTCAGGTTCTAGGAAGTTGAATGTCTAGACTGAAAGGAAAAAAGGGAAAAAGACGAAGAATCAGCAACTATTTTAGGAAGGAAAATTAAAAATCAGGCGCCAATTTTAGGGTAGGAGATGGAAAAATCAGACACCTATTTCCAGAAAAGAGATGGAAAATCAGGCACCCATTTTAGAGAGAGATGAAAAATCAGGCACCTATTTTAGTGAAAGAGATACATAATCAAGCACTTATTTAAGGAATGGAGATCGAAAATTCATGTGCCCTTTTCAGGGAAGAAGAAGAAACATCAGGTCCCCATTTGAGGGAGGGAGATGGAAAATCAGGCACCTATTTCAGAAAAGGCGGTAGAAAATCAGGCACCCATTCCAGGGAAGGAGGTGGAAAATCAGGTGCGAATTGCAGAGAGGGAGATGGAAACTCAAAACACCCATTTCAGTAAGGGCGCAAGAAAATCAGACACCCATTTCAGGGGGAGGGGGAGATGGAAAATCGGGATCTCATTTTCGGGAAGGAAATGGAAAATTAGGCACCCTTTCCAAGGATGGAGGAACACAAAGAGATGTCCACGAGAATGAGGGAAAGGAAGCAGGATAAGGGGTAGTCGACGTAGTGCAGGGATGAGAGGAAGGGAAAACGACGAGTAAAGGGATAGACCAGAAAGGAGGAGAACAATGGTGGAAGGGATGAGACTGGACAGAAAGGATGAGAGCGGATGGAAAGAAGGGAAACGATGATGGAATGGGTGAGAGAGGTTAGAAAGGAGGGAAATGATGATGGGAGGGAAGAAAGGAGGAGCGATTATGAGGTGGTGTTCAGCAGTGGGTGAAGGGGCGATACACGAGAGAGAGAGAGAGAGAGAGAGAGAGAGAGAGAGAGAGAGAGAGAGAGAGAGAGAGAGAGAGAGAGAGAGAGAGAGAGAGATGTGGGGGGGAAGGGAGGGAGGGAGTTAGGGAGGAGGGGGGAGGAGGAAGGAGGGAGGAGAGGAAGTTGGGGGAGAGGTATAAGTGATGGGGTGGCCGATGAGATGAGGAGAGAGAGAGAGAGAGAGAGAGAGAGAGAGAGAGAGAGAGAGAGAGAGAGAGAGAGAGAGAGAGAGAGAGAGAGAGAGAGCACCAGCTTCGTGGGGCAGGTCAGCCGGCCCGACAGCTTGGGTAATTGTCGTGTATCGTGACGGTCGAGCCACTGCCGGCAGCCCTCTGTATCATTAGTACCACCGTTTATCACACCTGTTGTCCCCGCTTATCACCGCTTCCCGCACGCACTCAGGAGGTGGGCGGACTCGAAGACCCCGTGATGCACTGGGAAGGCGGTCTCGAGACCCCGTAATGTTCTGGTTAAGCGGCCTCGAGGACCTCATCATATTGTGGATGGACGGTCTCGAGGACCTCGTGATGCTCTGGTTGGGTGGTCTGTAGGCCCCCGCGGGTGCTCTGCTTGGGCGGTCTCGGGGGCTCAGTGATGCATTGGGTTGGCGGTCTCGAGGTCCCCCGATGTTTTGGGTGGGCGGTCTCGAGCACCTCGTGATGCTTTGAGGACCTCGCGATGTTCCGGGTAGGTGTCCTCGAGGACAACTTGATGCTGTGGGTGGGTGGCTTCAGGACCTCGTGATGTTCTGCGTGGACAGTTTCGAGCAACCCTGTGGTGTTATGGATGGGCGGCCTCGAGATCCTCGTAATGCTGAGCCGGCGGCTTCGAGGACCCCTTTATGTTCTGAGTTGGTCACCACGAGGGTCTCGCGATGTCCTGGGTGAGCGGCCTCGAGGACTTCGTGATGCCGTGGTTGGGCGGTCTCGAAGACCTCGTGATAGTCAGTGTGGACGGACTCAGGACTCCGTGCTGCTGAGGGTGAGCAGTGTTGAGAATTTCGTGATGTTCTTATGAGTTTCCTCGATAACTACATGATTCCTGGGGTGCACGTCCTCGAAGACCTCTTTGTACTCCGGATTGGCGTCCTCGGGGACATTGTGATGATCTAGATGAGCGACCTCGAGAACCTAGTAATGTTCTTGATGAGTGGCCTCGAGTATCTCTCAATGCATTGGGTTAACAGTCTTGAGGAGTTTCTGATACTCCGGATAGGCGGCCTCGAGGATCTCGTGATGCTTTGGCTGGTGGTCTCGAAGAGCCCATGGATCTGGACTGGATAAACGACTTCGAGAACTTCCATCTCATCTCTACCTCATCACTGTCCGTTACCACTTCCCCATCTGCCCCCATCACCGTGATTTCCACTTGTTTTCTTGTCATTCTCAAGCAATTAACCTCCTTCCAAAACAGTTCTCATCCTCCTTGAAGTTTACTGACCCTTACTCACCTCATCTCTCATTTCCCCTTTTGGCCTCCTGCCCCTTTCTCTTGTACATGTCCCAGTAACTCGCACTCCTTCCTTGTAAGTATTACACTGACATTTTTGTCTTTTTTTCCATAGCAACTTTACTTTGTCATGCCACCAGCCAATACCCTTTCTCACCTAACCATTTCCTAATTTCCACATGCGAGCGAGAGGCGGTGGCTCAGGGTGTAGGTTGTATGTCCATTGCAGTTTATGCGGTGGGGCTGACACTCCTCAATATTACATTGTTACTCATATACCACAATGGTGCGACTCAAACTTCCAGAGCGACCTATCATATTGTTGTTCATTGCGAGCGAACATGTATTCGGATTATTGTAGTATATCATCAGGCTGATATCCTTGTCTTCATCAATCGCTTTGCAGTTTCTGGCCACAAAATCTAGCAAGGCCTTCTCGTCCTTTCGATATGTCTTGCAGACGTGTTGCTGTAGTAAACTTTTATGCTGTCACGTTGAGGCTGTCTGCCACAAGATGCTGCTCTTGCATGTTATTCACAATGGCATCAAATTCAGCGTTTGAATATCCACTATTAATCAAAAATAGTGTAGGAGTTGCCAATATGAGCACACTTTGATCGCTCTCCTCATATATGTAAGCATGAATGACACCCCTCCTTTAATTTTGAGTGCATTCATATATTCCGTTCATACATTAACACTGGTTGGTGGGTTTTTCTGTAAATGTCGGTGACGAAAGATCCTGGTGTAACACTAACCATCTACATCTAAAAAAGGAATCTTAGCATTGTTATTCAGCTCTAATGTAAATCTTAAGCCTGAAGCTTCTTGAAGTTTTATCCTGTACATTTCTCTCTGACTCTAAAATCGTGTTAAGTTTACTCCTCATATCAAAATAAAGTATTTTGATATGTGTTTGGATATTCTGGTATGTGTAGAAATATTCTGATATCCTAATTTCTCTCCATTTCATAAACTTGGCACTTAACCAAAAGCAGTAAACCACAAACCCACCAATTTCCAATAACGAAACATCACAGTAACAAAAACAAATGACGTCTACATCAATGGATAAAATTCGATGTTCCCTTACAGTTCCTCAGCCAAAAACCTTGTATGATGAGTCAAAGATTTCAACTGTGTTCATGGTGTTTGTCCACTTGGTTCTCATATGTCTCACCTGAAAATAGGGTACATTATACCCTCTCGGTGCAGTCTTGCTGAAATCTTGAGACACTTGCCCTTATAACCTCAAATGCTTTATAATTAGATATTTCGATCGCTTACCCGAAGGAATTTTTGTTGTCGACTGATGATGTATCCCTTACCATAAGTAGATATCTCGTTTAAGACAAAGGTTCAGCGACTGGTGCCCGAGGTGATTCCTCAGTTGCTACAGTTTGATATAGTAAGCACCAAGGGCAGACATCATAATATTGCTACAGGTAGTCGTCAGGTATATAATTTGTGGTTATTAGGGTGGTGTCAGGTGGACATCTTGGCTGTGCGAGTTGGACATCATACCCAATCAGACAAAGGACGTGAGTGTTACAGATGGACGTCTAGACTGCTACAGGTGAGTCTTGCGCATCTTACAGGTAGGAATTCCGGTTGTTCTATCTGGTCGGACGTATAGTGGCAAGATCTGGTCGTCATGGTTGCTCCATGCGAACATACAGGTGCCAGGTCTGGTCGTTATTTTTGCTACAGGTGGACATATTGGTAATGAACTTGATCGCTATTGTTGATGTAATATGAAGCGTATACTGCTGCAAATAGCAAAAGAAACCCTAAGGGGTGTTACTGCTATATGCAAAGCAGGAGAGTCATTACCCAGTCAACTGTTCCATTAATTACAGAAATCGGTGATTTGGTTCAAGAAAACGAAGCCATGGCAAAAATACTGAGTGACTTTTTTACATCAGTTTCTACGATCAAAGACACAACCCATGTCCTGATTTGTTTCACTGATAAGAGAGGAGAACGTTTTTCAACGTAATGACATAAAAACCGACGACTTACTATCAGTAATAAGTGAAATGAAAATAGATAAAATGACAGAGTAAAGAGGAGAAAAATGACACAGCTAAGCCCTTAACTTCTCTATTCAATAAGCCTTTTGCTACGGGAAAAGTTCTGGATAAATGGAAGTTTGCCAATGTGACACCGATGTTCAAAAAAGGTAATACATCCCTGTCCGGAAACTGAATTTCAATCAACTTAACGTCTGTAGCTGGAAAACCTATGGAAGGCATCATTCAATATAGCACTGTAAACCATTAAGAGAACCACTACTTATTAAAAATTCTCAGCGTGGTTTTCGACGAAATCGATTATGTCTAACAAATCTGCTTGATTTCTTTCATGCTATAATCAACATGTTATCTATCTAGAATCGATAAGGTTAACCATCAAGGGATACCAGCACAAAGTAAGTCACATGGTATTGATAGGGTTGTACTTCAGTGGAGTGGAAATTGCTTGACTGTCTATAAATGAAAGGTTGTGATTAAAGGTCAAGCCTAAAGATGGTTAGACGTAAAACGTGGAGTGCCACAGGGAATAATCTTGGGACCGGTTCTCTTTCTCATATACATTAATGATATCGATAATGGGCTGCACTGCAAGATATCGAAATTCGCTGGTGATACAAAGCTGGGAAATAGAAATGAACTTGAACATCTGCAGCTTTAAACTGGCATAGACAAACTGATGGACTGGGCTCATGAATGGCAAATGAATTTTGATTTCGATTAGTGGAAAGTTTTATATATTTGTAGCAAAACCAGAAGGCAAGCTACAGTGTGAATTTTGTTAAAATGTAAAAGGTAAATGAGGAAAAAGCCATTTGCGTAATAACCTGGACGATCTCTTTACACTTGATAATTTCATCCCCATCTTGACTATTGTGCTCAGTTTTGGTCACTCTGCCTAACCAAAGATAGACAGAATGGAGAGAGTACAGACAAGCTAACAAGATGATTCCCGGAAACAAATCGTAAGAGAGCAGATTAAACGAACCAATTTAGCTATGAAAAGAGGAGGCTAAGGTGATCTAATACAAATATTCAAAATTATCAAAGGTTTTGATGATCTATCAAGTTACGTAAGACTCAATTCGTCTGATTTTACCCATAGTAATGGATACAAACTCGTGGGCAAAAGTTTTACAGAATTGTTAATTCATGGAACGATTTGCCAATTAGAGTGATTTAAAGCAGAACTCTAGTAATTTTTAGTATAAAAAGAGACTTACATTATTTTCGCCTCCTTAAGTCATATTAACAATATGCATTATCTGTTTACCTGTATACTTGTATTTGAAATATCTGTGTACCTTCCTAATCTGTATCACACCAATCCATTGGTCTTCTGCTGTTTGAATTCCTTTGTATTACTTTGTATTCCTATGTAACATTACGTTTGCTAAAGTCAGATAAACTTGGTTATTACACAGATGCATTTTGGTTTTTTGCTTAGTCTGAGTCATGTATCAGAGTGTTGGCTACTTTCCACAACCGTGTTAGCTTTTAAGAGAAGCAACTCTGTAGAAAAGTATACAGTCTGGTATTCACATACAGAATAGCCACTGTAGACAAGTACTCAGTCATTCTTTCGTCGTTGAGTTGAGACTTCACATCATACTTTGTGTACTTTAAGCCTATTTTTATCTTTATAATGAATACATAACCTGGCGGTCATTGATTTCGCTGATGAAAGAATAATATACATCAAAATTTTCTGTACTATTAAATAATGATTGACAGAGTTCGTTCGTTTCTATTCTTTCAGTAATGGTCGTGATGCCTAACCCTGACGATGAGCCATTAACATGGTGCAAGAGCTGCACGTTCCTCACTAGACTGGTTCTCAAAGTCTTGTCGGTAACTGTGAACACTGGGTGCAACCCGCTACAGATACACTGCACACAGCGACGTAGCAGAGCCAGTAAGAAAGAAGAGGCTGTTTCTGTGTGTTTGATCGTTTCAGATATCTGCAAGACCCTTCACAGTCGGTCAAGATTATCAAGGTTGTTGAGTTCGATGATCATTGATGCTCCTGCAATGCATGTAATTCCAATCTAAAATCAATGTTTATATAACATTTGTATCTCTATATGAGAGATAGAGATCTCCAAGGAAGACACTTATACCTCCGGACCTTCTCAATTATATTTTTCCCTTAGCCTGTTATTTACAGAGAGGAGGAGGAGGCAGCTCTCACCTCCATCCCCTGCAGTAGTCTATCTTCTTAACCACTTCCGTCCTCCCTTCTGTCCGTGTCCTTTAGTGGCTTCCCGGAACGTTTCCAGTCTGGAGTGTAAGCTTACCCTGCGCGCTTCCGTTTTCTCTTTCTCCTCTCCACCTCACATCACATCCTTTCTCGTTCAACACCACTCTTTTTTTTTTTCATCCCTGCCTCTCAACGACTTTAGTGTTGTAAGCTAAATGAGCTTACTGATAACATCTGTAAAATTACGATATGTGCAACAGCGATGGTATCAGGGGTGTCATTACAGGGTCTGCTTGTCACCTGGGAGTGACGACTTATATATATATACTATATCTATCGCTAATATACGAGTGCATGTGCAGCTGTGGCTGGCAGAAGGTAGTACTGCTAACTCCGACGATATGACAAGGCCTCAATCACTCGTGGACCGAAGTTTGATCCAATCGAGTTAATCCCACATTACCGCTCCCTACGATCATAATGATTCGTCACGATGCATCTGCGGTGATCATCACGTCGTCCAGAAGCAGCTCGCCCGCAGCACTGTAGATACAAGACTCTCATTGAGCGTCAACTCTGCTACGGTGGTGAGGGACTTGACTGGAGCATCTCGGTGGAGCGGCGTTGAGGTGTACGTAATGACTACACTCGTGAGTGTATTTATGCTGAAATATTCTTTGTGACGAGGCTGTCTCTCGTGATTCTCCATTAAGTCTGATAGACCACGACTCTTTAATTGTTCCGTGAATTCAAGCAACAGATCACAGAGTACCTCACTCTTTCATTATGCTCGTCACTGTCTCCATATAACCCGAGCAAAATAAAAGAATTTTGACGATCCTTTTTATTTAGCATTTATTACGTAACGCTGTTGTCAAGTACATGCATTAGAAAGAGGGTAAATTCTCTACTCCATATTTTTCATATTCTTTGGGATATCATTTATCCCAGTATAATCTGTGGTCTAGAATCATGTCGAGAGACAATTTAGCCATTACAGTCAGCAGGAGAAGCAGTTTTGAACCCAATTTCTATAAAAGTTGAATATGAACAAGGAAATGTACTGCATTGGACGACAAGACTTTCCTTGAATGGTATTTACCACTAAGAACTGCAGCGTCTCATTCAGATCTGCGAAAGTACATGAGATCAGTGACACACCTCAGTGACAGTATACCGCCAGTGACATACCTCGGTAAGAACACATAATCAGTCATATACCGCAGTAGGAACATATTATCAGTAGCATACGCTTGGTAGAAATATACCTTCAGTCATATACCTCAATGTAAATGTACTATCAGTCATATACCCCGGTAAGTCATATACCTCGGTAAGAACATACAATAAGACAAATACTCCAGTATGAACATTCCATCAGTCACATACCCCTAATAAGAACATACCATTAATCACATCCGCCGGTGAGAACTTTCCATCAGTCACATACCACTAGCAAGAACATACCTTTTGTCGCATACCCCGGTGAGATCATGCCATTAATCACATACCTCATACCTACTCAAGGTGATGCATTTCTCGAAGCATCACGATTTTGTCGATATATCTACTTTTGTTAGCATGTTTTTTTTTTTTTTTCCAGTGAAGTGATATATATATTTGTTTTTCATACATATTCGCCATTTCTAGCGTCAACATGGTAGCGTTAAGAACAGAGGACTGAGCCTTAGAGAAAAAGCACCACTTTGCCCCCTTCTCTATTCCCTCGCTTGGAAAAGTAAAATCTGGAAGGGAGGATTTCCAGCCCCCAGCTCCTTCCCCTTTTAGTCGCAATATATATATATATATATATATATATATATATATATATATATATATATATATATATATATATATATATATATATATATATATATATATATATATATATATATATATATATATATATATATATATATATATATATATATATGTTCATATGAGTCCACGGGGAAAATGAAATACGCAGAGTTCCCAAGTGCACTTTCGTGTAATAATCATATCATCAGGGGAGACACAAGAGAGAATAATAACAGTCAGTTGATATACATCAGAGAGACGAAGCTAGGACGCCATGTGGTAGACATGTGATTGTTTTTTTGGACAATCACATGTTTACCAAATGGCGTCCTAGCTTCGTCTCTTTGATGTATATCAACTGACTGTTATATTTCTCTCTTGTGTCTCCCTGATGATGTGATTATTACACGAAAGTGCACATGGGAACTTTTCGTGTTTCATTTTCCCCGTGGACTCATAGGAATATCTTGATCACGCGCAAAATTGTGATCCTTTCCAATATATATATATATATATATATATATATATATATATATATATATATATATATATATATATATATTATATATATATATTTTTTTTTTTTTATACTTTGTCGCTGTCTCCCGCGTTTGCGAGGTAGCGCAAGGAAACAGACGAAAGAAATGGCCCAACCCCCCCCCATACACATGTATATACAAACGTCCACACACGCAAATATACATACCTACAGAGCTTTCCATGGTTTACCCCAGACGCTTCACATGCCCTGATTCAATCCACTGACAGCACGTCAACCCCGGTATACCACATCGATCAAATTCACTCTATTCCTTGCCCTCCTTTCACCCTCCTGCATGTTCAGGCCCCGATCACACAAAATCTTTTTCACTCCATCTTTCCACCTCCAATTTGGTCTCCCACTTCTCCTCGTTCCCTCCACCTCCGACACATATATCCTCTTGGTCAATCTTTCCTCACTCGTTCTCTCCATGTGCCCAATCCATTTCAAAACACCCTCTTCTGCTCTCTCAACCACGCTCTTTTTATTTCCACACATCTCTCTTACCCTTACGTTACTTACTCGATCAAACCACCTCACACCACACATTGTCCTCAAACATCTCATTTCCAGCACATCCATCCTCCTGCGCACAACTCTATCCATAGCCCACGCCTCGCAACCATACAACATTGTTGGAACCACTATTCCTTCAAACATACCCATTTTTGCTTTCCGAGATAATGTTCTCGACTTCCACACATTCTTCAAGGCTCCCAGGATTTTCGCCCCCTCCCCCACCCTATGATCCAATTCCGCTTCCATGGCTCCATCCGCTGCCAGATCCACTCCCAGATATCTAAAACACTTTACTTCCTCCAGTTTTTCTCCATTCAAACTTACCTCCCAATTGACTTGACCCTCAACCCTACTGTACCTAATAACCTTGCTCTTATTCAAATTTACTCTTAACTTTCTTCTTTCACACACTTTACCAAACTCAGTCACCAGCTTCTGCAGTTTCTCACATGAATCAGCCACCAGCGCTGTATCATCAGCGAACAACAGCTGACTCACTTCCCAAGCTCTCTCATCCCCAACAGACTTCATACTTGCCCCCCTTTCCAAAACTCTTGCATTCACCTCCCTAACAACCCCATCCATAAACAAATTAAACAACCATGGAGACATCACACACCCCTGCCGCAAACCTACATTCACTGAGAACCAATCACTTTCCTCTCTTCCTACACGTACACATGCCTTACATCCTCGATAAAAACTTTTCACTGCTTCTAACAACTTGCCTCCCACACCATATATTCTTAATACCTTCCACAGAGCATCTCTATCAAGTCTATCATATGCCTTCTCCAGATCCATAAATGCTACATACAAATCCATTTGCTTTTCTAAGTATTTCTCACATACATTCTTCAGAGCAAACACCTGATCCACACATCCTCTACCACTTCTGTCACCACACTGCTCTTCCCCAATCTGATGCTCTGTACATGCCTTCACCCTCTCAATCAATACGCTCCCATATAATTTACCAGGAATACTCAACAAACTTATACCTCTGTAATTTGAGCACTCACTTTTATCCCCTTTGCCTTTGTACAATGGCACTATGCACGCATTTCGCCAATCCTCAGGCACCTCACGATGACTCATACATACATTAAATAACCTTACCAACCAGTCAATAATACAGTCACCCCCTTTTTTAATAAATTCCACTGCAATACCATCCAAACCTGCTGCCTTGCCGGCTTTCATCTCCCTTTCCAAGGGAAGGAACAGAGGGGGCCAGGTGAGGATATTCCAAAAAAGGCCCAGTCCTCTGTTCTTGGCGCTACCTCGCTAACGCGGGAAATGGCGAATGGTTTGAAAGAAAGAAAGAATATATATATATATATATATATATATATATATATATATATATATATATATATATATATATATGGCTGAAAATCTTCCCCTCTCATTTCTTTTTTTTTTTTTTTTCCAAAAGAAAGAACAGAGAAGGGGGCCAGGTGAGGATATTCCCTCAAAGGCCCAGTCCTCTTTTCTTAACGCTACCTCGCTAATGCGGGAAATGGCGAATAGTATAAAAAAAGAATATATATATATATATATATATATATATATATATATATATATATATATATATATATATATATATATATATGTATATATATATATATATATATAACATATATATATATATATATATATATATATATATATATATATATATATATATATATATATATATATATATATATATATATATATATGAAGTTGTTTTACTTCCTATTTATTATCCTCTGTCGCTCTCTCCCGCGTTACCGAGGTAGCAGAAGGAAACACCCACCTGCACATGTATAAACATACACGTCCACACACGCACATATACATACCTACATTCCAACGTACATATATATATATATATATATATATATATATATATATATATATATATATATATATATATATATATATATATACATACACCGATATATACATATATAAACGTGTAGATAATTCATACTTGCTGCCTTTATTCATTCCCGTCACCATCCCGCCACACATGAAATGACAACCCCCTCCCCGGCATGCGCGTGAAGTAACGCTAGGAAAAGACAAGGGCCACATTCGTTCACACTCAGTCTCTAGCTGTCATGTATAATGCGCAGAAACCACAGCTCCCTTTCCACATCCAGACCCCACAAAACTTTCCATGGTTTACCCCAGACGCTTCACTTGCCGTGGTTCAATCCAATGACACCACGTCGACCCCGGTAAACCATATCGTTCCAATTCACTCTATTTCTTGCACGCCTTTCACCCTCCTGCATGTTCAGGCCCCGATCACTCAAGATCTTTTCCATTCCATCTCTCCACCTCCAATTTGGTCTCCCACTTCTCCTCGTTCCCTCCACCTCTGACACATATATCCTCTTTGTCAATCTTTCCTCACTCATATATATATATATATATATATATATATATATATATATATATATATATATATATATATATATATATATATATATATATATATATATATATATATATATATATATATATATATATATATATATATATATATATATATATATATATATATATATATATATATATATATATATATATATATACATACATATATATATTGTGTGAGAGAGGTGAGGTCCGTAAGGGTATTGGCCGCCACCGCCCTTTGGCGACTGGTGTATTATATTAAGTTTTCTATCAGTACTCAGTCTTGACACTATGATTACACGAAATACCTTAACACTTCGTATTTTCTTATTTCTTTGTGGTTTTACTTGCATCTTATGTACACTTGCTACCTGCATACTTTATATATATATATATTTTTTTTTTTTTTTTTTCTTTTTGCTTTGTCGCTGTCTCCCGCGTTTGCGAGGTAGCGTAAGGAAACAGACGAAAGAAATAGCCCAACCCACCCCCATACACATGTATATACATACGTCCACACACGCAAATATACATACCTACACAGCTTTCCATGGTTTACCCCAGACGCTTCACATGCCTTGATTCAATCCACTGACAGCACGTCAACCCCGGTATACCACATCGCTCCAATTCACTCTATTCCTTGCCCTCCTTTCACCCTCCTGCATGTTCAGGCCCCGATCACACAAAATCTTTTTCACTCCATCTTTCCACCTCCAATTTGGTCTCCCTCTTCTCCTCGTTCCCTCCACCTCCGACACATACATCCTCTTGGTCAATCTTTCCTCACTCATTCTCTCTATGTGCCCAAACCATTTCAAAACACCCTCTTCTGCTCTCTCAACCACGCTCTTTTTATTTCCACACATCTCTCTTACCCTTACATTACTTACTCGATCAAACCACCTCACACCACACATTGTCCTCAAACACCTCATTTCCAGCACATCCATCCTCCTGCGCACAACTCTATCCATAGCCCACGCCTCGCAACCTTACAACATTGTTGGAACCACTATTCCTTCAAACATACCCATTTTTGCTTTCCGAGATAATGTTCTCGACTTCCACACAATCTTCAAGGCTCCCAGAATTTTCGCCCCCTCCCCCACCCTATGATCCACTTCCGCTTCCATGGTTCCATCCACTGCCAGATCCACTCCCAGATATCTAAAACACTTCACTTCCTCCAGTTTTTCTCCATTCAAACTCACCTCCCAATTGACTTGACCCTCAACACTACTGTACCTAATAACCTTGCTCTTATTCACATTTACTCTTAACTTTCTTCTTTCACACACTTTACCAAACTCAGTCACCAGCTTCTGCAGTTTCTCACATGAATCAGCCACCAGCGCTGTATCATCAGCGAACAACAACTGACTCACTTCCCAAGCTCTCTCATCCCCAATAGACTTCATACTTGCCCCTCTTTCCAAAACTCTTGCATTCACCTCCCTAACAACCCCATCCATAAACAAATTAAACAACCATGGAGACATCACACACCCCTGCCGCAAACCTACATTCACTGAGAACCAATCACTTTCCTCTCTTCCTACACGTACACACACATATATATATATATATATATATATTTTTTTTTTTTTTTTGCTTTGTCGCTGTCTCCCGCGTTTGCAAGGTAGCGCAAGGAAACAGACGAAAGAAATGGCCCAACCCACCCCCATACACATGTATATATATATATATATATATATATATATATATATATATATATATCATACAAACCTCCAACAGCCAGGATCGAACGTGGGACCCCTGTGCCACAGGCGGGAATGCTACCTATCGGGTATGGACCTAGTGGTAGCATTCCCGCCTGTGGCACAGGGGTCCCTGGTTCGACCCTGGCTGTTGGAGGCTTCTATGTTCTATGAAGGTGCGCGTTCCTATGCACGTTATATATATATATATATATATATATATATATACAAAGTGCCTAAGAACGCGCACCTTCATAGAACATACAAACCTCCAACTGCCAGAATCGAACACGGGAACCCTGTGTAACAGGCGGGAATGCTACCGCTAGGCTACGGGCTAGCTAGCGGTAGCATTCCCGCTTGTTGCACAGGGGTCCTGGGCTGGATCCTGGCTGTTGGAGTATAGAGATGCTCTGTGGAAGGTATCAAGAATATATGGTGTAGGAGGCAAGTTGTTAGAAGCAGTGAAAAGTTTTTATCGAGGATGTAAGGCATGTGTACGAGCAGGAAGAGAGGAAAGTGATTGGTTCTCAGTGAATGTAGGTTTGCGGCAGGGGTGTGTGATGTCTCCATGGTTGTTTAATTTGTTTATGGATGAGGTTGTTAGGGAGGCGAATGCAAGAGTTTTGGAAAGAGGGGCAAGTATGCAGTCTGTTGTGAATGAGACAGCTTGGGAAGTGAGTCAGTTGTTGTTCGCTAATGATACAGCGCTGGTGGCTGATTCGTGTGAGAAACTGCAGAAGCTGGTGACTGAGTTTGGTAAAGTGTGTGAAAGAAGAAAGCTGAGAGTAAATGTGAATAAGAGCAAGGTTATTAGGTACAGTAGGGTTGAGGGACAAGACAGCTGGGAGGTAAGTTTGAATGGAGAAAAACTGGATGAAGTGAAGTGTTTTAGATATCTGGGAGTGGATTTCGCAGCGGATGGAACCATGGAATCGGAAATGAATCATGGGATGGGAGAGGGGGCGAAAGTTCTGGGAGCTTTGAAGAATGTGTGGAAGTCGAGAACATTATCTCGGAAAGCAAAAATGGGTATGTTTGAAGGAATAGTGGTTCCAACAATGTTATATGGTTGCGAGGAGTGGGCTATGGATAGAGCTGTGCGAAGGAGGGTGGATGTGCTGTTAATGAGATGTTTGAGGATAATATGTGGTGTGAGGTGGTTTGATCGAGTAAGTAATGTAAGGGTAAGAGAGATGTGTGGAAATAAAAAGAGCGTGGTTGAGAGAGCAGAAGAGGGTGTTTTGAAATGGTTTGGTCACATGGAGAGAATGAGTGAAGAAAGATTGACTAAGAGGATATATGTGTCTGAGGTGGAGGGAACGAGGAGAAGTGGGAGACCAAATTGGAGGTGGAAAGAAGGAGTGAAAAAGATTTTGTGTGATCGGGGCCTGAACATGCAGGAGGGTGAAAGGCGTGCAAGGAATAGAGTGAATTGGATCGATGTGGTATGCTGGGGTCGACATGCTGTGAATGGATTGAACCAGGGCATGTGAAGCGTCTGGGGTAATCCATGGAAAGTTCTGTGGGGCCTGGATGTGGAAAGGGAGCTGTGGTTTCGGTGCATTATTACATGACAGCTAGA
>NC_092246.1:12267064-12299564 GCF_036320965.1 Panulirus ornatus
CCACAGAAACGTTTACAACAGTGAGAAGTCTCACATATGATATTCTCAGTTTCCATACCTGAAGATAAGATCTATTAACGATGATGTATCAGCCCCTCTGATTCTAGTGTGCTCAATGACATACTAGTACAAGAAATTTTCGTATTTGCGTTCCTAGAGATTGTGTCTATATGACTCCCTGTCTGTAAGAGAAAGCAAATTCTCATAATATGTTTCTTTGTAATTGAAATTTCCCATTAGTAGAAAAATTTATAAGTTTTAAGTAATAATGTTGATATCAATAAGGTTGCTGGTACTTAACGACACGTATTTAACGACATAATGTTAAGTGTCACGAGATGAAGAGGGTTGGACACCCCTGGTCTACATAGTGATGAGGAAAATCAACTCATGAAACCTATATACAAGACTTCGCTCCAAGCTCTGAGTAGCATTATTGAGAAATCAGCCCCAGAGCACCTGATTACGAATGCCTCACCTTACTTAAAATGATACATAGAACTCAGATGGATATGATCTACTTAATCATAAGGTGAAAAGACATGAAACTATTTTCAAAACTCTCTCCCAGGATGCAAGTATCGTTAATGACATATCGGCCCGGAACACTAGGTTTCGAAACGTCTCATCGCAGCCAGAATGACACACAATGAATGTCATCTACGTAATCATGTGGGATGAGAAAAACTACCTTCAGAACTCCGTTGTACTAGGCTTTAAATGGCATTATTGATATATCAGCTAGAAACACCCAGTTCCGTAGCTATCAACTTCCTCTACATCATACACACTAATTCTGAATGTATTTTCATGCATCTCTTGTCTATGTTACGTCCAATTTTTGGTATTTTTTTTCATTAACCAGTCTTCTCTGTTCTTTTTTTTAATCCTTTGTTGTAAGTCTAGTTTTGTATTTTGCTTCTTGGTGCTCTTTACTCAGGAATATTTGGTCTTACTCAATATTTCCAGTCATTTTCATCAACTGCTGGTGTGTAAGCAATCGGTGTGAGGTTGGCTGATTGTTTGGGCTTAAGGCACACATCAACTACCTTGGTCATTAACACCAAGTGTTAAAGATCGTCCTAGAGCCAAAAACACTTTAATTGCATATATGGCTCAAGTGCTGGTTGGTTGGTTGTTTGGGTTTTACAGGGCAATCAACTGACATGGTCCTAAAGGTCATCCTCGTTAAGTCACAGCCACCAACCGAAAATGACTAGCACCTTCTTCATGTGTCACGGATTACTCTAAGACCACACATATTTTCGATGTTTATGTGGCCCATGGTCTATGTGCAGTGTTAGAGGAGTACACTAGAAATGCGTTTTGTTTTTTGTTTTTTTTTTGTGAGCGTAGTCTTACGCTTATGGAGTCCCAATCCCTTGAACATTCTCTAATATCATTCAACTTCTTAAGTTTCTATATGCTGTCTGCATTGAACGTGCCTTAAACCATTTCAATCCATTTGTCCACTAATGATATATAAAAGTAACTTTTCTACTTTCTCAACAAATTTCTCGTTATGTTCCGTGGTCTCTTTATCCCTATATCTGTTTAGGAATTGATCAATGTCTACGTCATCAGTATGTTTCAAAAGCTTAAAGACTATGATCATGTTACCGTCAACCGCTTTCCCCTAAAAAGGGTAAGTTAAGGACTCAAACCTATCCCTGTAAATTACCTTGCTTGATTCTCCTACCGCCTTTTTGTTGCCTTCTACTGGACTTTCTCTATTGGTTTTTTGTTTTCTTTAGATACGGTGACTTACCTTGTGAAGCAGCTTCTAGTTTTGGACTTCCATATGTTATAACAGCTTGCTGAATACTTCCTTATCCATGAACTTAAGTGTAGTTCTAATGTATACCAGTAGGTGGTTGGTCTCCTTGACCATTCTCCTGAAGCAGGACTCTGGCGACTGGTTAGGAAATGGTCGATTCTCAAGCCTTTCCCGCACACACATATTCCTGTAACTCATCTAATGCTAGATTATCATCATGTCGAGAACATCTTTAGCAGTGACTTATTATCATTACATTTGCTTGTTGATCTTCGTCAACCATGTACCACACACACTTTAAAGTACGTCAAGGTCCCCTTGTAAGATTAACGCAGTCATCCACTCTTATCATTTTCCTCGCATCTATATGATGTGATGATATAATCAGGAAGGAGTCTAAACCTTCAGGCAAGTCAATCACATAGGTCAAGAAGGATAGTGGTCCCTGAACAGAGCCCTGTGGCGCTCCACTAATACCTTTAACCCATTTTGAAAAAGACCCTCCGACTTATGTCTTTTGGTCCCTTCCACTGAGATGATCTTTCAACCACCACAGGAATCTTTCCCTTATCCTTGCCTGATGATCCAGCTTCTTGATCAACCTTGTGTACAGTACAGTAACAATTGCTTTCTGTCAGTCCAGATACAAACAATCCACACAGATTTTTGCTTTTGTCTAAGACAGAGCTCACTCTCTCGTAGAAACCTTAAGAGGCATGATATACGTAACTTCCTTTCCCTGAGATTATGTTGTCTCTCACTCATATAATCATTCAATTGTAGAAAGTCGTCCCTTTCTTTTCTGATTATCTTTTCCAGAACCTTAAACATACCATAATTGTCAAGGAGATTTCTCTGTAGTTTAGCGTCTCTTCCCGTCCTGTCTCTCATAGATAAGCACGACGTTTGCCCCAGTCCACTCACTCCCTTGGCAGTTTCCTTTTCTTCACTGACATCTTGAACGGTATCTCAAAAGGTTTGTCCAGTGTATCTGCTGAAAACATCACCGTATGAGGTGATATTTCATTAGAACCATGAGAATTGTGTGGGTCAAGATCATATAGCATTTTGTTAATGTCTGTTATGGACATGTCAGTGCTTTCCAAAACCTTCTCTCTATACAGTTTTATTGGTGATGAGTCATTACTGTCTCCCACGGTTGGTTGATTTGTTAGGTTCAACGGCCAGCAACCTATGAGGAAAGTCATTAGGCCTACAACCCTTTTTGATTTTTGATTGTATAACACCCCTATATAATGATCCTATAAGTACTATCTAAACCTATAAGGGGAAAAAATAAATGAGTGTAGATGACAGAATAAAAGAGACAAAAAATAGATATTGGAATTAAAAGTTGGTGAGCGAATATTGTGTCAACGTAGCAGCAAACACCACCCAGTCGACACAACATCCACTGGTGCAGCTGCCTGAAGGACTGGGAAAAGATAGGACAGATTAGAAATGGGTCTTTACCTTAGCATGCAACATATACATAAGTTATGAAATATGAACATAGGCAATCCGTCAGCTCGACACCACGAAGAAACCAGCTCCAAACAAAAACCACCCCTGCTCCAGGCCAGCAGCATAATGAGCAAATAGATCCGCCCACCACACAACCAGCCCAAAGCAGGAGCAGCCACACCCTGAAGCCAAAGCCCCGGCACAGAGTCGAACCCACAAACCAGATCATATCATCTGGATCATTTCCGTTTTCTTCAGAAATATAATTAATTCCTTAATCATATTGATGTTATCACCAAAGAGATTGTATGTGGTGAAGTTTACTTTCCTTCTCTTAGAATAATGCACTAAATTTTTTCTCGGGTCGGTATATCTATTGCACTGAATAACTATGTGATCTATCGTTAAATCATTTGAACATGTTGGATATATTTGTGGAAAATTTCCGGTGGTGTATGGTTGTAGGTGGGTACTGTATATGATGTAAGGTTGTAAGTGGGTGCTGTATATGATGTAAGGTTGAAAGTGGGTTGTATGTTATGTAAGGTTGTAGGTGGGTGCTGTATATGATGTAAGGTTGTAAGTGGGTGTTGTATGTGATGTAAGGTTGAAGATAGGTTGTATGTGATGTAAGGTTGTAGGTGGGTGCTGCATAAGGTATAAGGTTGTAAGTGGGTGCTGTATGTGATGTAAGCTTATAGGTGGGTGCTGTATGTGGAGTTGAGACGTAGGTGGGCTAGCACGACTTACTCCTATCTGTTCCTCCTGTACGAGGTCGTCCAGTCCACTACTTGTGGTTTGTATTTCCTTGTGATGGTCAGGCTGGACCACTGACTCTGCCACAGAAGAAATATTGATTTCTTACCCAAGGAAAAGCAGGGCCCCAGCTCCCGGGGGATGGGAACGACCTTCTGGAGTTCTGAGGTCGACTTAGCCAACCGTAAATGCTGCACCAGGCACCCAGATCAAGATGATATCTTTGTTACATGAGTTTGATTTAGTAATAACGTTGGCCTGAAATTCATTTGACTCGGTGTAACAAGACTCTATGACTTTATGAGCTGATAAAGAAACAAAAAAAAAATACGAATCTAAAATAATTCGAATACATAAATAGTCTATGGTTTTAGCATTGGCAAATGATTCTGCGCAGCTTGTACCTCAGAGGGCATTCGTTCGACCACACACTTGCATCCACACATTCATCTGTCTTGGAGCCATCTGTGGAGGAGTTGACACATGACGAATGATCTATAATGACCCCACGAAATCACTGGTACACCTCACTCTCCGGCGCGTTCCTTTTTCTCACTGGAAGCCAGTTCGTATTAACTTTATTCTGGATTCATCCCAAGGAAATAGTTTATTTCTAACCAGCATGTCCACTTCTTGCTCTTTCAGACCAGATTACTCACAAAGGAAGTGTATTCTGAGGGCCAGAGGCCCGACGCCCCTATCGACGAACTGTTAGTATTGTTGTGCGAGGCGATAGGCAACAGTGTTTCTTCTCTTGGCCATCAGAATACCAGACTTTAAGGTTAATTCATCACGACGCAGCCGGAGAGGAGATACATTAGCCTCAATATCCAATCGCGGATCTCTGGTACATGACAGAGCTCCAAGACACATTCACAGGCATTTATTCTGCAACACATCCAGCCATCTCAGGGTACAGTCGCTCGCCGAAGCGTACACCTGAGAGCCATAGGCAAGTTTACCTCTAATGAGGGCTTAGTACAACACTAACAAAGATATCCTGTCGGCTCCCTAAAATGAGCGCAGAAGATACTCAATACATTTTACTATCAGATAGTGGAAATGCTTTTTCCAGTTTATATCTGGTCAAAGCTTATCCAAGAATTTTGACTGCAAATTCGGGAGTTTATTTGTTTCGGGTAAAAACTACTGCGGCACTTTTAGCTCTTGAAAACTTCAAACCCCATTTAAGCGTTCAGCCTAGAAATGTGCGTTAGGCGAGGAGTGCCATATTACACAATCATCAGCAAAAGTGAGTATTTATGATTTCGAGAGATGGAAGTTGGTGACAGAATATCGGTAATCGTAACATTTAATAATGCTGGGTTCAGAACACCGGCACCTCATACTCTTGGACAAATGTCTTGACAGCAAATTTTCTCTTAAGAAATTATGAATGAAAATGGATGAATTGCCTCTTAATCCAATAGTATAAAGTTTGCTTTAGATTCCATTTCGCAATGTTACGTCAAAGGCTTTTTACCATATCTAAAAACGCTCCAATGTAAAAGTGTCTGAAATATTATGTTCTAAATTCATGAGATGATCCATTGTGCTTCATTGTTTACGGAATACACTCTGGTAAACATTGATAAATTCTGTGATTCTAATAAAAAGATCAGCCTTTGATTAACCATTCTTTCCACGACCTTACAAATGCAGCTCGTCAATGCAATACGTCGAAACGTAAGGGGACCAGAACCTCCTAGGATCGAGATGACATGCGCAAAGTGCCATGAGTTTGAAAACAAGGCTAACGAGGGTCGGGTTAGCTTTGACTAACATGTTAAGTCATCTCGTAGATTATCCCGGTGGATCCTGGGCTGGAACCTTTACAGTATTTCAGGGCAAAAGAATATTTCCTTAACAGTAATTTAAGCCTCCTTCACCCTCTTCCTTGCTCCACCATATGAAATGTTCTCATTTGCCTTAACTGCGCAGACTTCCTTCTCAAGCTCGTACCGAGGACACTCTCGGTACGAGCTTGGGTGGTCGTCTCCCCCCACAGTTAACGCAAAGTACTACATTGGCCGTGCAATTGTCAACAGTGTGGCTGGCACACATTCCACAACGAAATTAAAAAGCACAAGACTTTTCATTGTGGCCATACCTTTGACATTTAAGATATCTACCGCAAAGGGTTTGGAATGTAAGGTCTTACAGCTACCTCAATATAGCCTATGGCAATATCTTTCGATAGACTCAACTTTCCAAATGTTAGAGTGAGAAAAGGGGGAGGGGGAAGGTTCTACGTCGCTCACCGTTGATAAATTTTGTAATGAATCGAGCAGCGATCACTTCCTCGTCTACAAGCTCCTTCATAATGTCGTCCTTACTCATGCCCATGATATCAGGACAAAAGATTACTCCTCTGCATGAATTCATGATCACTGAAATAGAAGCCACAACATTACATAAATGAAACTTTCTCTGCTTAAGTAAATCTACAACTTGATGACTTAACTTTGACAAGAAGGTCACCACTAGCCAGTTTATTTACCATTTCAGCAGCACCAGCCTGGCCATCAATCACTTTCTTGATAAGGAAGGGGTTGAGGGAAGCTACGGTTGTTGAACTGGTCGCATGCAACATTACCACAAATTCCGTATTTTTGACTTTATGTCCAGCATGGGTCGGTCATCGCCAGTACCCCATACGGAAGCAGCGGTTGGCTTACAGAGCCCATACCAGTGGAGATAGGCCCCAGATTCTGGGGTGATGTACCACCTCAGACAAAGGATACTTTCGACACCTTGCATCTTCTCTAAAGAAAAAATACGAGGCAGCAGATAAGGCAGAAAAGCGCCCCAAAGTAGAGCCGGCCAGACGTCCCTACCAAGCTGGGTTGAGTTCTCCTGCGGTCACCTCTCAATGGGGCGCACATCACTGTCCAACCAGCCTTCGTGAGATGTACCAGTGGTCCAGCAACACCAGAAACACTGATAAACATTAGCGTGTCTATAAAAACGGAGAGATGAGTTAACACGCAATAAATGCAACTGAATATAAATTGGAGGGAGGAAGGGGTAAGCTCTTCACTAAGCTAATAGATAAGACAAGCTAAAATATAAAAAAACAGGAATAACCTTTTTCATCAGATTTTGCTGTCTACCATTGTGACAACGCATTTGAAGTTTTCAAAAAAATTTCATATATTCTTACATCATTTCCTACAGTGTGTTTTCTGCAAAAATTGATATATTGCATTACATGACAAGCGTTTGCTTTTTTCCAGATATTTTTATTAATGTAAATAGATCTTAAGCAAATCCAATCTAATTTAGCTTTATTTACTTATATGTTTGAACAGAAAACGTGTTAGTTTGTAGTGTAGCATGAAACTTGTTATTGCCATTTTCTTTGACTATGCAAGAATACTCTGAAATGGGAGACTAATGTATATTTACAAACACAATTTCCTGAGCAACATTGTTTTATTTTGATACTAGGTAGGTATGTTCTCTACAAAGCTAAGGTGAGGAAAGTTTTCAGATTGGTTAATCTTGTTTCAGTATTCAGGAATAGTTCGTTTCCTAGCCAGAATATCGTAATCTCAGAGTGTCAGTATTCAGGAATACTTCGTATCATAGCCAAAAATATTGTAATTTCAGTGTGTTAGTGATACGATTGTAGTTCCAAAGACCGAAGGTGGCTGTAAATATTGTACTTCAGATGAACAGATAAAACACGTCACTTTTGGCACATTTCTACTATCCCGAAGTTTCTGTTTTGTAAAGTTGTTTACTCGCTATTTCGGGTGACAGTGTGATCAAAAATACAGAAAAAAATCATTCTTTATCCCTATTGGCTGTATACAGATGTACATTCTGAAAATGCTATGTTATTACCAGTCTACAAAGACTAAAACAAAAACACACATGCTAGACAGAGCAAATGCGATCAGAAGATGGGGGAAGCCATATAAATGAAACTTTCTCTGCTTAAGTAAATCTACAACTTGATGACTTAACTTTGACAAGAAGGTCACCACTAGCCAGTTTATTTACCAATTCAGCAGCACCAGCCTGGCCATCAATCACTTTCTTGATAAGGAAGGGGTTGAGGGAAGCTACGGTTGTTGAACCGGTCGCATGCAACATTACCACAAATTCCGTATTTTTGACTTTATGTCCAGCATGGGTCGGTCATCGCCAGTACCCCATACGGAAGCAGCGGTTGGCTTACAGAGCCCATACCAGTGGAGATAGGCCCCAGATTCTGGGGTGATGTACCACCTCAGACAAAGGATACTTTCGACACCTTGCATCTTCTCTAAAGAAAAAATACGAGGCAGCAGATAAGGCAGAAAAGCGCCCCAAAGTAGAGCCGGCCAGACGTCCCTACCAAGCTGGGTTGAGTTCTCCTGCGGTCACCTCTCAATGGGGCGCACATCACTGTCCAACCAGCCTTCGTGAGATGTACCAGTGGTCCAGCAACACCAGAAACACTGATAAACATTAGCGTGTCTATAAAAACGGAGAGATGAGTTAACACGCAATAAATGCAACTGAATATAAATTGGAGGGAGGAAGGGGTAAGCTCTTCACTAAGCTAATAGATAAGACAAGCTAAAATATAAAAAAACAGGAATAACCTTTTTCATCAGATTTTGCTGTCTACCATTGTGACAACGCATTTGAAGTTTTCAAAAAAATTTCATATATTCTTACATCATTTCCTACAGTGTGTTTTCTGCAAAAATTGATATATTGCATTACATGACAAGCGTTTGCTTTTTTCCAGATATTTTTATTAATGTAAATAGATCTTAAGCAAATCCAATCTAATTTAGCTTTATTTACTTATATGTTTGAACAGAAAACGTGTTAGTTTGTAGTGTAGCATGAAACTTGTTATTGCCATTTTCTTTGACTATGCAAGAATACTCTGAAATGGGAGACTAATGTATATTTACAAACACAATTTCCTGAGCAACATTGTTTTATTTTGATACTAGGTAGGTATGTTCTCTACAAAGCTAAGGTGAGGAAAGTTTTCAGATTGGTTAATCTTGTTTCAGTATTCAGGAATAGTTCGTTTCCTAGCCAGAATATCGTAATCTCAGAGTGTCAGTATTCAGGAATACTTCGTATCATAGCCAAAAATATTGTAATTTCAGTGTGTTAGTGATACGATTGTAGTTCCAAAGACCGAAGGTGGCTGTAAATATTGTACTTCAGATGAACAGATAAAACACGTCACTTTTGGCACATTTCTACTATCCCGAAGTTTCTGTTTTGTAAAGTTGTTTACTCGCTATTTCGGGTGACAGTGTGATCAAAAATACAGAAAAAAATCATTCTTTATCCCTATTGGCTGTATACAGATGTACATTCTGAAAATGCTATGTTATTACCAGTCTACAAAGACTAAAACAAAAACACACATGCTAGACAGAGCAAATGCGATCAGAAGATGGGGGAAGCCAGGGCTAGGTTTGGACTGGCTGATCTTTACACATATACACGTATGTACGACTGTACATTGTTCTCGTTACGAGCATGATATAGAGGAAGCCATTCGAAAGTGTTTTGTTTCCATGTCGTATGATATTTAGAGTAATGATATGATTGTCGTCGGGTTTTAGATCTTTGAACTAATAACGAAAGAGAGAAATTTGATATGATATATATTCAAGAGATCGAAACCTTCCTCCAAACATCGATTAATCCTAAACAGGGATAGGGTTAGAAACAATGTCAGGCGCTTCACACTGTATTCATATATACATATATATATATATATATATATATATATATATATATATATATATATATATATATATATATATATATTGGTAAACAAGTGACTTGTTTACCAAATGGCGTCCTAGCACGTCTCTTCGTTATATATCAACTGAGTTATTTTTCTTTCTTGTATCTCCCCTGATGATGTGATTATTACACGAAAGTGCACTTGGACACTTTCACTTCCCTATGGGCTCGTATGTTCAGATCCCGATCTCTCAAAATCTTTTTCACTCCATCCTTCCATCTCCAATTTGGTCTCCCACTTCTCGTTCCCTCCACTTCTGACACATATATCCTCTTTGTCAATCTTTACTCACTCTTTCTCTCCATGAGACCAAACCATCTCAATACACTCTCTTCTGCTCTCTCAACCACACTCTTTTTATTATCACACATCTCTCTTACCCTTTCATTACTTACTCGATCAAACCACCTCACACCACATATTGTCCTCAAACATCTCATTTCCAACACATCCACCCTCTTCCGCACATCCCTATCTATAGCCCATGCCTCGCAACAATTTAACATTATTGGAACCACTATTCCTTCGAACATACCTATTTTTGCTCTCCGAGTTAGCGTTCTCGCCTCTCACACATTCTTCAACGCTCCCAGAACCTTCGCCGCCTCCCTACCCTGTGACTCACTTCCGCTTCCATGGTCCCATCCATCTTAGATATGTGTATGTGTGTGTGTGTGTGTGTGTGTGTGTGTGTGTGTGTGTGTGTGTGTGTGTGTCAGATCTTCTTTAAACTTATTCTGTTAAAATGACCAGATAATTTTTTTTTTCAGGTCCTCTCTGATTTTTCAAACTGTCTAACAGATATCTCTTTTAACATGGCTAGGGAGGTTAATTAGGATACCTCCAAAGGTTGTCTCACCTTCTCCATTTGAATCTATCATTATTTTCAGGAGTGCATGTGGAGAAATCAGTGTAGCAGGTTTTATTGTTTGAAACACACCACAACCACAGTAAGACAGCAATGAAAGAGACCTCATCTCTAAGATTCAGTCATAAAATGAGCCTCGACAACTAGATATTATTCATAGATGTCGTGGTGAATGGTATCACCGACTAATACGTAACCTCCATTAACGAGAAACCAACACACTTCGACTGATGATTACATGCAACTTGTGCGTGTTCGCAACGCTACAGAAATGAGTCATTAACATTATGTTACACAGAGCGTACAAGACCGTATTTAACTGACATTATATATATGTCGAAATGCTCTTTTCTTCTGAACAGTTGTTCCGTTTATACAAAGGACTGGCACGTCTCTGCATCCGTACTTGACAGAGTTGAGTCAAAAGAGGTCCGACCCTATCCCAGGCTACCTTCAAAACTTGACTCCCTTGCCTTATGACGCGATGTTTGCTCATATTCCCTCTTCTATAGGTATTACTTTGGGTTTTGCTTCCAAGTGCTGGCCGTTTGTATTTTCCCACCACTAGCTAGACCATGCAATATTAGGTAAGATGCTGCATCACATGACTACTGTGTGGTCGTTGTCAACTCGAGGTTGGGCCGTTTTGATAACTATTTTTTCCCCTACACCTCGAAACTTTGGAACTCTCTACGCTTTTGTATTTTTCCCAATAACTTTGACCTGGCACGTTTTAAAAGTCAGGTTTTATCACTTCCTCCAAATTTCACAAATACTTTCCTTTGTCTCTTCTTTTTCTCTCTAATAATCCTCTCTAAATTTCAATTGAGGCCCGGCCTTGAAGTGAACTTCTGTCTGTGAATGGAGCCTCCAACTTGAAAGAAAAAAGAAATCATCTTCATTCTAGAAACACAGCGTATCAAGACAGACCCTCATCAACAACGGATACACGAACTCCGACTTCGACAAACAACTCTGATACTCATAACAAAACAAACTCACAGCGGTAAAAACTACGAGCAACACAACAACAGACAAAATATGTTGCTGCAACCAGATGTCAACAGCCTACAAGATGGATGAGAACGGTCTACAAGACGGATGAACGTGCATAATGAGACATCTTATCCACGAAAATCAGTCACACGGCACAACACAACTAAGTCAAGATAGTTACCTACTATAATAAGAAAAAAGCAGCCTTGTCATGTACAACCAGCCAAACAAAATACTAGATACATCACAAGAATCCAAAGTAGTTTATAGATTCAGATGCCAACAACGAGACCGAGAGTTCCTTACCAACATGACGTACTACTTGGGAAACACACTCTGTACTCTGTCCAGAAGACGCACCCTATATCTACAAGAATGCTCCATCAAACTACATGTCACCAAGAAGCATGACACTGCCCTCACACGAGAGACGACTGTTAAATCTACAATGATATGTCGCCGTGGACAAGACTCAATAGGCACACACATTGCCAAAGCACTAATTATCAAGGAACGACGACCAAAAATCAACAACCAAAACACGGGCCAAGACAGAATACTACAACACGCATCATACGTTAAGCCAATGAACGCGCAGCACAACTTGCACGTCTGCCTACAGGTATTACCCGCCTCACCTGCCACCCTCCCTACATTACACAACATGCACATCCATCTGAGAGAGCCCACGACACTTCTCTTACTCACGAGCCACCCTGTGCCAGTAATGGCACCCTGAACACACACAACCAACCTGTGTGCAGTACTGGCACAGCCGAGGATGGGCTGTCATTGCATATGCCAATCTCAGTCTTAGCGAAGCTTTACACATACATATACTACCCCTGTTCATTACCACCTGCTCCAATGACCTCTCCACACGCTCCTGAAGATGATTTGACGGATTTAGAAAAAATTGTCGAGACATTTCTTTGAGGTATTATACACGACCTCCCCAGCCATGCAAAAGGGATATTAGACAACTTGAAAAAATCATATAGAATCTAATAAGAGAAGTTATCTGGTCTTTTTTACAAAATGAATATATACCATGATTATGAGAAAAAGTGTTTTGAGAGCGGCTGAATGAGTGTGCAAATTGTTTTGATGCAAGAGGTAGAGTATTAGTGGTGGAATGATTTATTTGTGAGAGTCAGTAATGTGGCAGTTAAGGGAACAATTCTGGAAGCGAGCGATATTCAGAATCGTAAATGGAAATGGTGAACAGTTTGTGGAGGTGTGTGCAGAAAAATGACTGGTGATTGGGGATACTGGTTTAAAAAGAGGGATATACACAAGTATACTAATGTGGGTAGGAAAGGTGGTCAGCGAGCATCTCTAGATTATATACTGATAGATATGTGTGCAGAAGAGAGACTTTTGAATGTGAATGTCCTGAAAGGGGCAGCTGGTGGAATATTTGATTGTTTGAAGCACACCTTACATTACTTGTGGAGGCTAAGGTAAAGGTTTTACAGTTTTCGAAAAGGACACATTATTGGTGAGAAGAGAGTGTTGCGAGTAAGTCGGCTTGGAAAAGAGACCTGTTTGAAGAACTATCGAGAGATATTAAGTGCAAAATGGCAAAAGGTAAGAGTAAAGGAAGCAAGGGGAGTAGGTAATGAATGGAAGGGATTTAGGGAACCATTGCTGGTACGTGCAAGAGATGCGAATGGCACGCGCAAGATAGGAGGTGGGCAGGGTAGAAAGAGTAGTGAGCGGTGGAATGTCGAAGTATAGTTGCTAGTAAAAGCGAAAATAGAGGTGTATGGGAGATACTTGCAGGTATTGAGTACAGATGATTGGGATATGTATGAGAGAAAGCAGCAAAGGGTAAAGAGGAAGTTGGCAGGGGATGAAAAAGAGAGCTAATAAGAGTTAGAGTGAGTGAATATCAGTAAACTCCAGGGTGAATGAAATGTTCTAGAAACATACTAATTGTGTGCAAAAAACAAGATAACGGATGAGTACATCGGTGAACTTGGTAAGTCTGGAAGTGTTAACAGATAGTGACGAAGTGAGGAAGAAATGAAATAAGAATTCTGAAAGTATCTTGAATGTGTTTCATGAAAGGATTGCAAAAATAGAGTGTTTGGGTGGGAGGTGGTATGCTAGAGAAAGTGAAGGAGAATGGTTTAGTGAAGAAAGAGGAGGTGGTGAAAGTCCTGCGTAAGATGAAATGTGGCAAGGGGTGACTGTATTCTTGATTTATTGGTTAGGGTTTTCAGTGTAGTGAGGTGCCTGAGGATTGGCGGTATGTACGTACAATGCCTGTGTGTACAGGCAAGAGGGACAGACGTGAGTGTTCGAACTACAGAGGTATTGTATAACTTTGTTTAATGAGTCTGTTTAATTGAATGGGAAAGACCTAATCGAGAGAGTAAGGGCATTTACAGAGAATCAGACTAGGGAGGAATATTGTGACTTCAGAAGTAGTAGAGGATTTGTAAAATCGGGTATTGGCTTTGAAGAAAGTGTGAGAAATGCTTAGTAAAACAGAAGTATTTGTATGTTACATTTATTGATATGGTAAGAGCGTATGATAGGGTTGATAGAGATGCTTTTTGCTAGGTCTTAAGAAAGTATGTTGTGGGAGGAAAGGTGCTAGAAGCAGTGAGAAGATTATATAAAGGGTGCAAGGTGTTTGTACGACTAAGGAGACAGAGAGGGAATGATTCCAAGTGAGGTTGGTTTGTGGCAGGGGCATATGATGTTACCATGGCTGTTTAACATGTTTATGGATGGAGTGTTGAGACAGGTAAAAGCAAGAGATTTTGAGAAAGGGGCGAGTATGCAGTCTGTAGGAGATGAGGGACTCTGGGATGTGGGTCAGATTTTGTTTGCTGATGACGTAGCACTGGTGGCAGATTCGAATGAGAAATTGCAGAAACTGGTGACTGAGTTTGGAAGAGTGTATGAAACGAAAAGGTGAGAGCAAATGTGATATAAGCAAGGCTATTTGGTTTAGCAAGGCAGAGGGACAAATGAGATGAGGTGTAAGTTTCAGTGGAAAAAAAACTGAAGGAAGTGAAGTGTTCCAGATATCTGGTAGTGGACATGACGGCAAATGGAACCATGGAAGTGAATCATAGGGTGGGTGAGAGGCGAAAGTTCTGGAAGCACTGAAGGATGTGTGGAATGGAAGGTCATTATCTGGGAGGGCGAAATTCATGTGTGTTGAATGACTTATGTTGCCTCTCAATTATATTAATGTGTATTTGATGAATCATGTTACCCTTTATATATATTCATGTGTATTTGATGAATTAGTTGCCTCTCAAATATGCTTATAAATATATGATGACTTATGATGCCTCTCAAATATATATTCATCAGTATCTGATGACTTATGTTGCCCCTATAATATATTCTTGTGTTTTGATGAATTATGTTGCCTCTCAGATACGTTTACGACTGTCTGACGAATAATGTTGCATCCTCAGTGGAACCTGTTCTTTCACGTCACTCACTCAACACCTTTACACTCACTACAAGTAACATATCAGCCTTGATATTAGTATAGATATGGATTTCAGCTTTAGAGAAACGTCTATACAGACATAAAGCAATACACCTAATTTCAAACAAATTACGTCGCTAGAGCACAGGTGTAACACATACTATGTGGTACGTAGAAATTAAATGGTTGATCCTAAATACTCTTTTATAGAATAGCATATGGACGTATATCTTTGTCGCTTCATTTGACGTCTCCAAGATGAATGCAAAGATTCCATTCCATTCTATCATGCAACTAAGTAGAGCTATGATCGTTCCTCCGACTAGAATGACTGACGGGATCCAGCAGTAGTGACGCATTCAGACCACACACAAAACAAAGTCCCACACCCAAATACCATGATAATAACATCATTATTCTGGCTTCGTGATGTCGCGTGACTCTCACTCTCCCTTGCACTGACGTTCATACCTGTTAGTACAGCCAGCCATGTGTAAAGACCATTACGTCACCTTGATCACATTTTTTTTTTTCTTTTCTCGCGTGTCTGAAGTGGATGTTAACGGTTCGATCCTAACGAGCGTGTAGTAGTCACCATTATGTCTATTTAGCAAGTGCTACATCCACGACAAGGTGTGGGAGGGACACCCCAGAAGGTATTGTACTTAAGATGCCACTCGTGTGGTGCGAGCGTAAACCAGATTACACCTCTGCCAAGATCACTGTCAGGTAACCTCATCTTCCTTTTTCTGCTACGTACCCAGCCACATCCGATCACCATATATATATATAGATATATATATATATATATATATATATATATATATATATATATATATATATATATATATATATATATATATATATATATATATATATATATATATATCTATATATCTATATATATATATATATATATATATATATATATATATATATATATATATATATATATATATATATATATATATATATATATATATATCTGTAGGTTTATGGCCATGATTCTTCCACATTAGCTCTGGACCTCCCTGGGATAGGGGAGAAAGAATACTTCCCACGTATTCCCTGCGTGTTGCAGAAGGCGACTAAAAGGGAAGGGAGCGGGGGGCTGGAAATCCTTCCCTTTCTTTTTTAATTTTCCAAAAGAAGGAACAGAGAAGGGGGCCAAGTGAGGATATTCCCTTAAAGGCTCAGTTCTCTCTTCTTAACGCTACCTCGCTAACGCGGGAAATGGCAAGTAGTATGAACATACATACATATATATATATATTTTTTTTTTTTTTCTTTTTTTTTTTTTCCAAAGGAAGGGACAGAGAAGAGGTCCAGGTGAGAATATTCCCTCAAAGGCCCAGTCCTCTGTTCTTAACGATACCTCGCTATCGCGGGAAATAGCGAATAGTATGAAAAAAAAAAAAAAAAAAAATATATATATATATATATATATATATATATATATATATATATATATATATATATATATATATATATATATATATATATATATATGTATATATATATACATATATATATTTATGTATATATATATATGTAAATCAAATCAGTTGATATACAACGAAGAGACGTAGCTAGGACGCCATTTGGTAAACATGTGAGTGTCCAGCGTATCAAAAAAGGTGAATTGTTTACAAATTTTATCAACAATAAAGTTTCCATTAAAGGTTATAATTCTTTGTGTGTCTAATAAAAGAAGATTCAATGATATTCCTCGTGGTACTGGAGTTAGAGTTAATAACTGAGATGGCATTACTCCAGTCAATACAATGATCATAGTTTTTAACGTGATTGAAGAGGGCATTTGATATCTTGTCCTGTTCTTATACCATATTTATGTTGCTTAAGTCTTACAGAAAGATCCTTACCAGTCTGCCCAACAAAAAACTTATCACAATTTCTACATGGCACTTTATAGATGCATCCAGGAGAATTTTCTGATGAGTTCCTGATTAAGATATTCTTTATAGTATTATTGTTACTAAAGGCAACATTTACATTAAAGGATTTGAGCGGCATGGGAAGTAAAATCATTCTTAAAGGGAAGCACTAAAAGAGTCTTGGTGTCAATGGGAGGTTTGGGTTCAACTCTATAAAATGATTTCTTTGCTAACTTCAGCGATTTATCAATGAAAAATCTAGGGTACTTTAACTTGGATCCAATAGAATATATCTTCTTAAACTCAGCATCAATAAGCTCTAGACTGCATATACTTAATGGCCTAAGGAACGTAGGTTGAAATGATGATGATTTTACTTTGTAATGTTGAGATGAGTAATAATGGATATATGAGCATACATTGGTAGGTTTTCTGTATATGCTTAACTTAACTTGTTTCCTTGCCTATGGATAATGCAATCTAAAAATGGTAACATACCATTTTTTACATTTTCTACAGTAAATTTGATGGAAGGTACTAAATTGTTAAGTAAGGGGAGAAATGTTTGTAAGTTTTCATTTGTTGGCCATTTATTTCATCTCCCCGTGGATTCATATATATATATATATATATATATATATATATATATATATATATATATATATATATATATATATATATAAGCGGAAGTGGATCATAGGGTGGGGGAGGGGGCGAAAATTTTGGGAGCCTTGAAAAATGTGTGGAAGTCGAGAACATTATCTCGGAAAGCAAAAATGGGTATGTTTGAAGGAATAGTGGTTCCAACAATGTTGTATGGTTGCGAGGCGTGGGCTATGGATAGAGTTGTGCGCAGGAGGATGGATGTGCTGGAAATGAGATGTTTGAGGACAATGTGTGGTGTGAGGTGGTTTGATCGAGTAAGTAACGTAAGGGTAAGAGAGATGTGTGGAAATAAAAAGAGCGTGGTTGAGAGAGCAGAAGAGGGTGTTTTGAAATGGTTTGGGCACATGGAGAGAATGAGTGAGGAAAGATTGACCAAGAGGATATATGTGTCGGAGGTGGAGGGAACGAGGAGAAGAGGGAGACCAAATTGGAGGTGGAAAGATGGAGTGAAAAAGATTTTGTGTGATCGGGGCCTGAACATGCAGGAGGGTGAAAGGAGGGCAAGGAATAGAGTGAATTGGAGCGATGTGGTATACAGGGTTTGACGTGCTGTCAGTGGATTGAATCAAGGCATGTGAAGCGTCTGGGGTAAACCATGGAAAGCTGTGTAGGTATGTATATTTGCGTGTGTGGACGTGTGTATGTACATGTGTATGGGGGGGGGGGGTTGGGCCATTTCTTTCGTCTGTTTCCTTGCGCTACCTCGCAAACGCGGGAGACAGCGACAAAGTATAAAAAAAAAAAAAAAAAAAAAAAAAATATATATATATATATATATAGAAGCAGTGAAAAGTTTTTATCGAGGATGTAAGGCATGTGTACGTGTAGGAAGAGAGGAAAGGGATTGGTTCTCAGTGAATGTAGGTTTGCGGCAGGGGTGTGTGATGTCTCCGTGGTTGTTTAATTTGTTTATGGATGGGGTTGTTAGGGAGGTAAATGCAAGAGTTTTGGAAAGAGGGGCAAGTATGAAGTCTGTTGGGGATGAGAGAGCTTGGGAAGTGAGTCAGTTGTTGTTCGCTGATGATACAGCGCTGGTGGCTGATTCATGTGAGAAACTGCAGAAGCTGGTGACTGAGTTTGGAAAAGTGTGTGGAAGAAGAAAGTTAAGAGTAAATGTGAATAAGAGCAAGGTTATTAGGTACAGTAGGGTTGAGGGTCAAGTCAATTGGGAGGTGAGTTTGAATGGAGAAAAACTGGAGGAAGTGAAGTGTTTTAGATATCTGGGAGTGGATCTGGCAGCGGATGGAACCATGGAAGCGGAAGTGGATCATAGGATGGGGGAGGGGGCGAAAATCCTGGGGGCCTTGAAGAATGTGTGGAAGTCGAGAACATTATCTCGGAAAGCAAAAATGGGTATGTTTGAAGGAATAGTGGTTCCAACAATGTTGTATGGTTGCGAGGCGTGGGCTATGGATAGAGTTGTGCGCAGGAGGATGGATGTGCTGGAAATGAGATGTTTGAGGACAATGTGTGGTGTGAGGTGGTTTGATCGAGTGAGTAACATAAGGGTAAGAGAGATGTGTGGAAATAAAGAAAGCGTGGTTGAGAGAGCAGAAGAGGGTGTTTTGAAGTGGTTTGGGCACATGGAGAGGATGAGTGAGGAAAGATTGACCAAGAGGATATATGTGTCGGAGGTGGAGGGAACAAGGAGAAGAGGGAGACCAAATTGGAGGTGGAAAGATGGAGTGAAAAAGATTTTGTGTGATCGGGGCCTGAACATGCAGGAGGGTGAAAGGAGGGCAAGGAATAGAGTGAATTGGAGCGATGTGGTATACCGGGGTTGACGTGCTGTCAGTGGATTGAAGCAGGGCATGTGAAGCGTCTGGGGTAAGCCATGGAAAGCTGTGTAGTTATGTATATTTGCGTGTGTGGACGTATGTATATACATGTGTATGGGGGGGGGGGCCATTTCTTTCGTCTGTTTCCTTGCGCTACCTCGCAAACGCGCGAGACAGCGACAAAGTAAAATAAAAAAAATATATAAATATATATATATATATATATATATATATATATATATATATATATATATATATATATATATATATATATATATATATATATATATATATATATAATATCCCTGGGGATAGGGGAGAAAGAATACTTCCCACGTATTCCCTGCGTGTCGTAGAAGGCTACTAAAGGGGAGGGAGCGGGGTGCTGGAAATCCTCTCCTTCCATTTTATAATTTTCCAAAAGAAGGAACAGAGAAGGGGGCCAAGTGAGGATATTCTCTCTAAAGCGCAGTCTTCTGTTGTTGGCGCTACCTTGCGGGAAATGGCGAATATGCATGAAAAAAAAAAAGTAAATGATGCGGTTGACGAGAAAAGGGAAACTGTTATATGCATCAATGGTATAAAATACATTAAGACATTAGCAGTCGCGGGTAACGCATCCTACACTCTAGCCTAAGCTTGAAAGGATTAGGATTTTCAAATCTTCATCTCACGAGTGAAGGTTTATGAGACATACATATTAGCTGATCTCTCAAAACAACCTACTTCATGCAGGACGACTATTATATCTGATCACAGTAAGAATTGCACTTTTTATTAATGTACTTTGTGATTACCTGTATCACTTGTGAAGTACAACTCATTTAGAATTATCTTACATAATCTATGTGTGAATTTCCCACACAACAACATCTGGCGTAACTGTGGAATCTGAATGAACTTGAGATAGACTCCACGCCATCCGACGCTCGGGTGATGCCAGCCGCTCCCTACACTAATGATAATAGTGATGGGGTCACTCCTGTGTAAGAATATGAGTGCTTTTATTTCTTGATGTTGTCGACTTTTAACATGACATCGTAACTCCTGAGTCCTAAACGATGTCATTGTTTCTATAAAAGTAACAACCACTTTATGAGAAACGCCTTGCTTCCAAATAATATGTATATGGAAGAGTTCACCGTCGAGCCTTTTATCATCTGTTCATGTCTGAGTGTATAGTTTCATATGAAAGACTTGCTCACGGATGGCTGATTTAATTCTATTTTCAAAAGTTTTATCTCTCGTTGCAGTTATACTCTCACCCGCTTATTGACAGCAGGCAACTCTGAAAACAGACTTTCACTATCAAGGTTGTCTTACGTAGAGGCTGGATCCTGCAATCTACTTTCAGTCACCCAGGCAGCAACACTCATCGTCCTGACGTCCACAGTCTATTGTACTGTTCGACACCCAGCAGTATCACTCATCATCCTAGCTCCCACAAGCTACTATATTGTTTGTCACTGAGCAGCAACAGATCATCCTAGCTTCCACAGTCTAATGTACTGTTTATCACCTAGCAGCAAACTCATCATCCTAACCTTCACAGATTCGTTGAAATGGCTGTACGGTCACTCTCACAGAGGTATACATGAATATATGATTCACTGGCTATTCTTTCTTTCATACATGTTCGCTATTTCCAACGTTAGCGAGGTGTGTGAGGAGTAGGAGACTGGGCTTATAGAAAAAGGTTCAGACTTGGGTTGAGTATGGGAGAGAAAGCAGTTAATGTGGGAAGAAGGGGATAGATAGATGTCTTAAAGACCTCACTAGTTCTTTTTCTTCTAATTGTATGCATAAATGTTCTTTATAAATATTTATTATCATACTCCAGCGTCATCTAATACCAACCTGATGATCTCCCTTCCAAGTGAACAAGATTAATGTGGTAGGAGTAGTCATACAAATTTTTCCAAACTGTAAACTTATCGCATAGCTAAGGAGGTGCAATTGATATCAGTCATGGATTTCTAGCACAATATCTATCAAGTCTATACTTAAACGTACCTATGATGCTGCTTGAAGCCAGAAAATAAAGCAACAACTGAACGTGAACGTCAGCAACTTCAGACTAACATATACAAACTGATGGAATAGGCGCAGGTGGCAAATGAAGCGAAAGTACTTTGCCTCATTCGAGGAAAAATGTTTGCCTATATTTCCATTAGAACAAGTAAAATCAATCAAGTCTAACCTGATGTGGCTTGCTAGATCGAGATTATCGAAGCTTTTACTGATTCTGAATACTTATATTAGATCACCTCTTAACCTTCTCGTCTTTAAGCCAATTAGATTTGAATAGTCCACTCGGCTCACAGAATTTGTTTCTCAAGCTGGAAATCATCTCGAGAGCTCGCATTTGTACTCGTTTCTTTAGTAGGTAACCAAAACTAAACACAAATAGTGACACACGAATGAGTTGTAAAGAGTGATGATAATTTCCCGAGACAGATTCGAAAGCCCTGCTTATGAATTCAAGAATTTTGTTTGCCATCTTACTGTTTCTGTGCTCTGTTTACTTGACTTTAGATCACCAGAGATTATCAAACCTAAGTCCTTTTCCTTATTCACCTTCTGTAGGTCAACATATTTCATATTATCGCTTGCATCATTTATTTCACTTCCGATGTGTTTGAACGTTGTACTTATCAACACCAGATTCATCTGCCATCCAATTGCCCAGTCCATCAGGCTGTTTACGTTCAATTTCTGTTGTAGATTTATTTCCCAACCTAGTATCGTCCACGAACGTAGACTGTGGCAGCTTATCTTGTGTTGATGTAGTTATGAATAATAACCCTCTACTGCACCATAATCCAAGTTTCATAACTCATTACATGAATATGAATAGATTACTTGCTATAAATCTTTTTCTATCTAAACTACCTCAATGCATGATTTGTACTAGCTTTCATAGTGTCCTGTTCCCGAGTTCATGCACAAGAGGTTACCTATGGGAGCTAATGTTTATCGTGTGGGTTGTTATGTCAGGAGCTATACACCTGAAGAGATGAGAAACAACGACACAGAGTGTGGCTGAATACTGCTGAATAATCTTGAAGACCTCGCGATACTTCAGTGGAACATTAGACCAAGAATGTGAGATAGAGCGAGTTTCTCGGACCACACTTGACCTGGAAAAGACTAGATTTCACTATGGTTATCCAACGAATCACTTGACTGCAACACCGTCGACCGAATATGACAACGCTAGGGCCCTGAAAACACACACACACACACACACGCATATATATATATATATATATATATATATATATATATATATATATATATATATATATATATATATATATATATATATATATATATCCCTGTTTATAGGGGAGAAAGAATACTTCCCACGCATTCCTCACGTGTCGTAAAAGGCGACAGGGCACGGGAGCGGGGGCTAGAAACCCTCCCCTCCTTGTATTTTAACTTTCTAAAAGGGGAAGCAGAAGAAGGGGTCGCGCAGCGAGTGCTCATCCTCCTCGAAGGCTCAGATTGGGGTGTCTAAATGTATGTGGATGTGACTAAGATGAGAAAAAAAGAGAGATAGGTAGTATGTGTGAGGAAAGGAACCTGGATGTTTTGGCTCTGAGTGAAACAAAGCTTAAGGGTAAAGGGGAAAAGTGGTTTGGGAATGTCTTGGGAGTAAATTCAGAGGTCAGTGAGAGGACGAGAGCAAGGGAAGGAGAAGCAATACTTCTGAAACAGGAGTGGTGGGAGGTTGTGATAGGGTGTAAGAAAGAAAACTAGATTGATATGGGTAAGACTGAAAGTAGATGGAGAGAAATGGGTGATTATTGGTGCATATGCACCTGGGCATGAGAAGAAAGATCATGAGAGGCAAGTGTTTTGGGAGCAGCAGAGTGAGTGTGTTAGTAGTTTTGATGCACGAGACCGGGTTATAAGGATGGGTGATTTGAATGCAAAGGTGAGTAATGTGGCAGTTGAGGGAATAGTTGGTGTACATGGGGTGTTCAGTGTTGTAAATGGAAATGGTGAAGAGCTTGCAGATTTATGTGCTGAAAAAGGACTGGTGATTGGGAATGCCTGGTTTTAAAAGAGAGATATACGTAAGTATACGTATGGAAGTAGGAGAGATGGCCAGAGAGCATTATTGGATTACGTGTTAATTGATAGGCGCGCGAAAGAGAGACTTTTGGATGTTAATGTGCTGAAAGGTGCAGCTGGAGGAATGTCTGATCATTATCTTGTGGAGGCAAAGGTGAAGATTTGTAGAGGTTTTCTGAAAACAAGAGAGAATGTTGGGGTGAAGAGAGTGGTGAGAGTAAGCTTGGGAAGGATACTTGTGTGAGGAAGTACCAGGAGAGACTTAGTACAGAATGGAAAAAGGTGAGAACAAAGGACGTAAAGGGAGTTGGGGAGGAATGGGATGTATTTAGGGATGCAGTGATGGCTTGCGCAAAAGATGCTTGTGGCATGAGAAGCGTGGGAGGTGGGCAGACTAGAAAGGGCTGTGCGTGGTGGGATGAAGAAGTAAGATTATTAGTGAAAAAGAAGAAAGAGGCATTTGGACAATTTTTGGTGGGAAATAATATAAATGACTGGGAGATGTATAAAAGAAAGAGACAGGAGGTCAAGAGAAAGGTGCAAGAGGTGAAAAAGAGGGCATATGAGAGTTGGGATGAGAGAGTATCATTAAATTTTAGGGAGAATAAAAAGATCTTTTGGAAGGAGGTAAATAAAGTGCGTAAGACAAGGGTACAAATGGGAACATCAGTGAAGGGGGCTAATGGGGAGGTGAAAAAAAGTAGTGGTGATGTGAGAAGATGGAGTAAGTATTTTGAAGGTTTGTTGAATGTGTTTGATGACAGAGTGGCAGATATAGGATGTTTTGGTCGAGGTGGTGTGCAAAGAGAGAGGGTTAGGGAGAATGATTTGGTAAACAGAGAAGAGGTAGTAAAAGCTTTGCGGATGATGAAAGCCGGCAAGGCAGCGGGTTTGGATGGCATTGCAGTGGAATTTATTATAAAAGGGGGGACTGTATTATTGACTGGTTGGTAAGATTATCTAATGTATGTATGTCTCATGGTGAGGTGCCAGAGGATTGGCGGAATGCTTGCATAGTGCCATTGTACAAAGGCAAAGAGGATAAACGTGAGTGCTCAAATTACAGAAGTATAAGTTTGTTGAGTATTTCTGGGAAATTAGATGGGAGGGTATTGATTGAGAGGGTGAAGGCATGTACAGAGTATCAGATTGGGGAAAAGCAGTGTGGTTTCAGCAGTGGTAGAGGATGTGTGGATCAGGTGTTTGCTTTGAAGAATGTATGTGAGAAATACTTAGAAAAGCAAATGGATTTGTATGTAGCATTTATGGATCTGGAGAAGGCATATGATAGAGTTGATAGATATGCTCTCTGGAAGGTACTAAGAACATATGGTGTGGGAGGCAAGTTGTTGGAAGCAGTGAAAAGTTGTTATCGAGGATGTAAGGCATGTGTACGTGTAGGAAGAGAGGAAAGTGATTGGTTCTCAGTGAATGTAGGTTTGCGTCAGGGGTGCGTGATGTCTCCATGATTGTTTAATTTGTTTATGGATTGGGTTGTTAGGAAGGTGAATGCAAGAGTTTTGGAAAGAGGGGCAAGTATGCAGTTTGTTGTGGATGAGAGAGCTTGGGAAGTGAGTCAGTTGTTGTTCGCTGATGATACATCGCTGGTGGCTGATTCATGTGAGAAACTGTAAAAGCTGGTTACTGATTCATGTGAGAAACTGCAGAAGCTGGTGACTGAGTTTGGTAAAGTGTGTGAAAGAAGAAAGCTGAGAGTAAATGTGAATAAGAGCAAGGTTATTAGGTACAGTAGGGTTGAAGGACAAGTCAGTTGGGAGGTAAGTTTGAATGGAGAAAAACTGGAGGAAGTAATGTGTTTTAGATATCTGGGAGTGGATTTAGCAGCGGATGGAACCATGGAAGCGGCAGTGAATCATAGGGTGGGAGAGGGGGCGAAAGTTCTGGGAGCGTTGAAGAATGTGTGGAAGTCGAGAACGTTTCCTTGGAAAGCAAAAATGGGTATGTTTGAAGGAATAGTGGTTCCAACAATGATATATGATTGCGAGGCGTGGGCTATAGATAGAGTTATGCGGAGGAGGGTGCATTAGCTAGAAATGAGATGTTTGAGGACAATATGTGGTGTGAGGTGGTTTGATCGAGTAAGTAATGATAGGGTAAGAGAGATGTGTGGTAATAAAAAAAAGTGTGGTTGAGAAAGCAGAAGAAGGTGTTTTGAAATGGTCACATAGAGAGAATGAGTGAGGAAAGATTGACCAAGAGGATGTATGTGTCGGAGGTGGAGGGAACGAGGAGAAGTGGGTGACCAGATTGGAGGTGGAAAGATGGAGTGAAAAAGATTTTAGTGATGGAGCCAGAACATGCAGGAGGGTGACAGACGCGCAAGGAATTGAGTGAATTGGAACGATGCGGTGTACCGGGGTCGACGTGCTGTCAATAGATTGAACCAGGGCATATGAAGCGTCTGGGCAAACCATGGAAAGTTCTGTGGAGCCTGGATGTGGAAAGGGAGCTGTGGTTTCGGTGTATTATTACATGACAGCTAGAGACTGAACGTGAACGAATGTGGCCTTTGTTGTCTTTTCCTAGCACTGCCTCGCGCATATGCGGGGAGAGGGTGTTGTTATTTCATGTGAGGTGGGGTGGCGATGGGAATGAATAAAGGCAGACAGTATGAATTATGTACATGTGTGTATATGTATGTGTCTGTGTGTATATATATATATATATATATATATATATATATATATATATATATATATATATATATATATATATATATATATATATATATATATATATATATATATATATATTTTTTTCTTTTAAACTATTTGCCATTTCCCGCGTTAGCGAGGTAGCGTTAAGAACAGAGGACTGGGCCTTTTTTGGAATATCCTCACCTGGCCCCCTCTGTTCCTTCTTTTGGAAAATAAAAAAAAAATGAGAGGGGAGGATTTCCAGCCCCCCGCTCCCTCCCCTTTTAGTCGCCTTCTACGACACGCAGGGAATACGTGGGAAGTATTCTTAATCCCCTATCCCCAGGGGGATATATATATATATATATATATATATATATATATATATATATATATATATATATATATATATATCCCTGGGGATAGGGGAGAAAGAATACTTCCCACGTATTCCCTGCGTGTCGTAGAAGGCGACTAAAAGGGGAGGAAGCGGGGGGCTGGAAATCCTCCCCTCTCACTTTTTTTTTTAATTTTCCAAAAGAGGGAACAGAGGGGGGGCCCGGGTGGGGATGTTCCCTCAAGGGCCCAGTCCTCTGTTCTCAACGCTACCTCGCTAATGCGGGAAATGGCGAATAGTATGAAAGAAAGAAAGATATATATATATATATATATATATATATATATATATATATATATATATATATATATATATATATATATATATATATATATATATATATGTATACTTTGAGATGTATAGGCATGTATATGTGCGTGTGTGGACGTGTATGTATATACATGTGTATGTGGGTGGGTTGGGCCATTCTTTCGTGTGTTTCCTTGCGCTACCTCGCTAACGCGGGAGACAGCGTCAAAGTATAATAAATATAAATAAATTAAAAATTAAATATATATATATATATATATATATATATATATATATATATATATATATATATATATATATATATATATATATATATTCTTTTTCTTTTGCATTCCATTAGTTAAACACGTTACACATCCAAAATTGTTATCATTTTAGCCGATTAAGCCATCAAAATCGTCGTTACAAGAGTGTTGCAAATAGCATTAGACCACTGGATCATTTCGAGGTTGTCTGTGGTAGTGGAGGAGATCAGAAACCTTATACCAACACTGAGGATGGGTAACAGTTGTCTCAGCCAGGAATCGAGGCCCTTTCCCCACAGCGGCCGTGACAGTGTTCAGCCGAACCGTTTTCATATTTTTTTTTCCTTTTTCCTTCGTGTAATATTAGGTCAAACTAAAATCAACTCTGTTTTAGACACAAATATCTACGTAATTCCATCTGTGTCTTGCTGTTGTCTCACTGCACCATCATGCCGCAGGAGCACGGTGTTTGAATTTATTCGACTGCAGTTTGTGAAGTATTCGTATCTATACTTTAATACTTTCGTAGGAAAAATGAAAGCATTCTCCTTCGAATACTATGACAGATATGAAGGTGTTCGAATACTATCACGGTTTTCGTGTTCTTATGCATAGATATGAAAGATGAACGTACACGTGTTCAAATACTATGATAGCATTCGTGTTCGCATTCGTATACATGGGTAGGATGGGTGGAAGTGTTTCTGCTCGAACTCTATGAGACTATGAGGTAGTATTAGTATTCATGTTTTCATTCACTGGTATCTTGCTTAACCTATAATCCATGTGGCTGGTCTTATACCCTATTGGAACAAGATAGAAATTCATAACTGCCACACATGTCACTATAGTACCACCAGAAGTCGATCAGAACCTTCATAAGTCGATCAAAATCATCAGAAGTCGATTAGAACTACAAGGATTTTATGAGAATCACAAGGAGTTGATCAGAACCACCAGAAGTAGGTTAGAGTCACTAGAACTCGATCAGAATCACCAGGAGTCGACCAGAACCATTAGGAATCCATTAGACTCCTTAGAAATCGATTAGAGCCACCAGAAGTCTATTGGAACTACCAAAAGTTGATCAGAACCACCAGAGTCGATCAGAGCCACCAGAGGCGATCACAACGACCAGGAGTCGATCACAACCAACAGAAGTCGATCAGGACCACCAGGAGTCGGTCAGAACCACTGGAGTCGATCCCCAAGAGGAGTCAGCTCTTCCGCTCCATAGCTGGCTCCCAGAAAGCAGTCAGTAACCTCCTGAACAGTGGATATGGAGCTTCAAACCTTCCTCGAAGCTCCTTTGCACCTTCTATCACAATGAGGAGTTTGTTCATCACTCGAGGATGTCCTCAGGATTGATCGCTGCGGCCTGTGTGAAAAAAGAGACTAATGAATATATTCTAGAATCTCAAAGGAACCATGATTGCTAGATTAGACGTAATCCATCTTGTCACACTATATTGTTAACAAAATTTCTCTCCATTGTAGAGGTGGAGTGATTATCGCGTATGAGTTGCGAAAGTGAACATTTTGTTTCCTTTCTTATCTTTTGATTTGTCACAGAGGTCACAAAATAAGAGGAGAGCAGAAATGATTAGATTGTAGCAGCGTAACCTTAATATCCACTTCATATCTGACTGTTGAACACAGTCAAAATCCCTTTCAAACCACATTAACATTACGAGTCAATGTAGTGATGTTCTGCGTTGTATTTCATTATCAATCTAAAAATGGCAAGTAACTGAGGAAGATTACAGTGAATTGTTATGCAATGTGTATCTGAATGCGTAACAATGCCAGTTCGCGACGGCATTCAGATGTAGTTATATTCGTATTTGTAAACTTTATTCTTTTCCTGGATTCGCTTTTGTGTTCGTATTTTGAAAAAAAAAAAAAAAGTATTATCAGACTCCGTCTGCTTGAGGTTACACCACAAGTGAAAGGTCACCTCTAGTGAGGCCCTACAGCCTGGAGTGCAATCTCGTCAAAAAAGTTCTCACGCCAAAGGGTTCTACGTTTCCCTGTTACTGGAAGCAGGGCAGCATTGGGCTGCAGGAGCCTTTAGAAAGGTTCTAGGGTAATACCAGGACTCTGTACCAGAAATGGGTTTTGGGGTAATGATAGATAAATGGATAATTATATTCACAAAAAAATATGAATTATTCGTAGTCGCATTCGCATTCTGATGACCTAAATTCGTATACTGGTAACCTGTATCCGTAGTGGCATTCGTATACTGATGACCTATATTCGTAGCTTCATTCGTATACTGGTAACCTGTATTCGTCGTCGCATTCGTATACTGACGACCTATGTTCGTCGTCGCATTCGTATACTATTGACCGATATTCGTAGCCCCATTAGTATACTGGTAACCAGTATTCATAGTCGCATTCGTATACTGATGACCTATATTCGTAGCCGCATTCGTATACTGGTAACCTGTATTCATAGTCGCATTCGTATACTGATGACCTATATTCGTAGCCGCATTCGTATACTGGCGACCTATATTCGTAATCGCATTCGTATACCGATGACCTATACTCGCCTCATCCCTGATGTGCTGTGCCACATCTTCACACCAAAGATGCATTCTACAGTGTCCTCATGATACATACCACAGTCATCACAGGACAGATATGCTTTCCCGTCTCCTCACAACACAAATGTGCTCTGTCGTTTCCTCATATCACAGATGCGCCTAGTCATCTCTCCACGTCACAAATGTGTTATGTCGTCCTCTCACAATACAAACGTGCTCTGTCGTCTCCTAACGACACAGATGTGCACTGATAAACGTGCATGACTTCACAGAACATTCAGGGGAAACTTCGACAGTGAGAAATATCACAAACGCTTCAGATTATTCACTTCTTTGTCTCTCATTACATTTTTTCATCGTTTTTTGCGGCTGGGAGGCGATTTGTCATAACCAAACGATCGTTGATTAGCAGTAGTTCAAGAACAGGTCATTATACCGACGGTCGCTATACCTCCTGTGGTGACTATTATGCCCATGGCCACATCACCAACGTCCATCCGGCCCACATCAGGTAGAAAATGGATCATATCTGTCATAATCTTTACCTCACATAACACCTTTTTAACAAGCTTTAAATCAAGAATAAAACATGAAGAGAAGTTCAGGAGATGACCTCCCACCCCGACCTTACCCTCCACTCCACCACCCTAGCCTGCTGCACCCTCCCAGGACACAAACACACACACACACACACACACACACTTTAAGCCTCACTAAGCCGTGACTGTCTTATGATATACGATCAATTTTACGGCGGCCGCCTCACCACGCGCCAAGCTCAAGACCGGTGCGTAGATGTGGGGAATTACGCCAGCCATTCACCCACTTCACGCCCTTGTCGAGTACGCTGGGGATATTTACGGACTGGGCTAGATAAGTCATTGGCAAAAGCGGTCGGCTTCGATGACCTTGACGAGCCGCCCGGGGTCGAGCGCATAGGTTCGAACCCTGGAATAGTGCGATTGGTCTACAGTCAACCCAGCTGTTCATCCTCCACTAAGGGTTAGTCGATAAAACGAGTACCCGGCTTCAGCTAGGATATATGGATATATATATATATATATATATATATATATATATATATATATATATATATATATATATATATATATATATATATATATATATATATATATATATATATATTTATATATATAGACATAGAAAATGTTTTCCCTGCTATGAATGTCCATGGTAAAGAATTCGTGATAATTAGCCCATGATATCTACATTCCGGGGTCCAAACAGAATTTCGTCTGTAACTTCCTGGTGTGCACGTATGACTAACTTTTCCCAAACTAGTCATGATGAAGGTAAGCTGTGTCAGCAGATCGGTTCGCTCCTTCAGGTGAGGCAGAACCAGTTCAGCACAATGTGACACCAACCTGCCTTATCATTACATAATTCAATATATTACTGATATTGTCAATATGTATTGTGATGAGAGATTATATGTAGTTTTTATCACGTTGTTCTTGTTTGGATTGGTATTGCAGTGGAATTTATTAAAAAAAGGAGGTGACTGTATTGTTGACTGGTTGGTAAGGTTATTTAATGTATGTATGACTCATGGTGAGGTGCCTGAGGATTGGCGGAATGCGTGCATAATGCCATTGTACAAAGGCAAAGGGGATAAGAGTGAGTGCTCAAATTACAGAGGTATAAGTTTGTTGAGTATTCCTGGTAAATTATATGGGAGGGTATTGATTGAGAGGGTGAAGGCATGTACAGAGCATCAGACTGGGGAAGAGCAGTGTGGTTTCAGAAGTGGTAGAGGATGTGTGGATCAGGTGTTTGCTTTGAAGAATGTATGTGAGAAATACTTAGAAAAGCAAATGGATTTGTACGTAGCATTTATGGATCTGGAGAAGGCATATGATAGAGTTGATATGGATGCTCTGTGGAAGATATTAAGAATATATGGTGTGGGAGGCAAGTTGTTAGAAGCAGTGAAAAGTTTTTATCGAGGATGTAAGGCATGTGTACGTGTAGGAAGAGAGGAAAGTGATTGGTTCTCAGTGAATGTAGGTTTGCGGCAGGGGTGTGTGATGTCTCCATGGTTGTTTAATTTGTTTATGGATGGGGTTGTTAGGGAGGTAAATGCAAGAGTTTTGGAAAGAGGGGCAAGTATGAAGTCTGTTGGGGATGAGAGAGCTTGGGAAGTGAGTCAGTTGCTGTTCGCTGATGATACAGCGCTGGTGGCTGATTCATGTGAGAAACTGCAGAAGCTGGTGACTGAGTTTGGTAAAGTATGTGGAAGAAGAAAGTTAAGAGTAAATGTGAATAAGAGCAAGGTTATTAGGTACAGTAGGGTTGAGGGTCAAGTCAATTGGGAGGTGAGTTTGAATGGAGAAAAACTGGAGGAAGTGAAGTGTTTTAGATATCTGGGAGTGGATCTGGCAGCGGATGGAACCATGGAAGCGGAAGTGGATCATAGGGTGAGGTAGGGGGCGAAAATTCTGGGAGCCTTGAAGAATGTGTGGAAGTCGAGAACATTATCTCGGAAAGCAAAAGTAGGTATGTTTGAAGGAATAGTGGTTCCAACAATGTTGTATGGTTGCGAGGCGTGGGCTATGGATAGAGTTGTGCGCAGGAGGGTGGATGTGCTGGAAATGAGATGTTTGAGGACAATGTGTGGTGTGAGGTGGTTTGATCGAGTAAGTAACGTAAGGGTAAGAGAGATGTGTGGAAATAAAAAGAGCGTGGTTGAGAGAGCAGAAGAGGGTGTTTTGAAATGGTTTGGTCACATGGAGAGGATGAGTGAGGAAAGATTGACCAAGAGGATATATATGTCGGAGGTGGAGGGAACGAGGAGAAGAGGGAGACCAAATTGGAGGTGGAAAGATGGAGTGAAAAAG
>NC_092246.1:12307064-12312064 GCF_036320965.1 Panulirus ornatus
GGTCGCTGGTCAAAAGAAAGATTCTGTGTCCAGGTTATTCATCTGGTCTTTGTCATGTGTTCTTGCATACTGACACGTGTACTCAGACAACGGTCTGTTTTCATGTAGTAAAACCCCTAATGGTCTCCCTCTACATGTAATAGCAAGACCCTTTCCTGATCTCCCCTAAAATATAAGTCACTCTTTGTCTCCTTCATATCATAGCATTAACCTCTCTTAGTTCTTATCTATATTATCATAGCGTGGACCTCCCTTGAACTTCCTCTACGTAACGAAGCATGAGCCTCTTTTCGTCCCTCCTTACATCTTAGCATGCCTCACTAGGTTCCCCTTCTGTAGAAAATTCAGTGCTTAAGGTAAGCCAGTCAGAATAGCTTAAACACCACTGGCCTGGTCTTGTGTTTCAAACTACCACTAAAACAACATCAAAACAGAAAAAGATTTTTTTTTTACTGAAATATCCAACACAGCTCCACCAAAAGCTGAGAATGAGAAGCGAGCACAATCCACAAATGGAACTCGTAATGTCAACGGAAGCCTATAGCACACTGTGTGGTCGTGTGCTAGTCCAGGTGTCTACTGTGACTTTATATTGTATCATAAACGTTGCTTGAGAGTGTTCATCTCTAGATGCCTGTGTGTTGACGTCTACCGAGTGTGTGGGCCTCATTACGAGTGAACAGCGAGCATTTTTGTCTTTGTCGCGATCCGAGTAATTGATGTGTCCGTGTGGTGAACGTGTGACTGCCATTGTTCCCCCTGACCTTGATGTCCTCCTTACGCTGCCCTTGCAAACGTGGCAACTGTAGAAATAAAGAGGACTCCATTATATGTGCAACTGTGTGTGTGTATTGATGCTGAATGGGTTTTAACGCGTTCTACCCGCATATCCCGGCGTAGCGTGGGATTACTGGTATGTTATTACCTATTTATAACTTGTTTGTTCACACGAGGCGGGAGATTTCAACCTATCAGAGCTCCCACCTGCTACGTGTGTGGGTGGTGTTGTGGTTCTGCGTGTGTGCCTCTGGTCTGATACGTATCCTCGTATTCTTGTCTGTTTACGCATCGGTAGGAGTGTATTGTTGAATAGGACGAGTATATTTATTGTATACGTGTGTCTGGATATTTGTTTGTAATCTCTGTTTTTTGGAAATCTGTTTCTGACCAGGTATCTGGATATTTGTATGTGTATAGGTTTAGACGCCTTGTCATTCAGTAAGTGGAAGGAATAATATATGAGTTAGGAGGAGACAGTTTTACACTGGTGTTGTCGAGTCTTTTAACACTGGATATGTGTATCATGTGTTTACGCCTATGAATGTATGCACACACACACACCGTAGCCCTAAGCAAGGTACCCATTCATCGACCAGCTCCGAGGGGAGGATGAACACCTGGGCGTGATTTAAACCGCCTGCCACACCTAGGATCCGAACCCATGCGGGGCTGACTCAGGGCTGGTTCGTGTTGACTCATGATTAGTAACGTTAACCACTACACCACGATGGCCCGTGTGTGTGTGTGTGTGTGTGTGTGTGTGTGTGTGTGTGTGTGTGATGTATTCCCGAGTATTTGATACTATGTGTAAAAAACAACTGATTTCAACTCAGGAAGATTACCTCCAGTGAGCTGATTATGCCATTCTATCTTCGGAGCTCCAATATGTTACACTACATTAATGATAGCCGCAGAGAGTTCACAACCACTGGTTATGAATTACAAGTGACGGTCCATAAATGCCACAAGGACGGAAGTTACAATTTCGGCGAGGTACAGTACTTGATGCAAGCGGATGAGAAGGGCGTAGCCCCTCGCCTGTGTAGGTCACCGCCAGGCATGTGTAGCGGCCTGTGACCTGACTAAACCGATAATTTAATGCATGTTATGACTCAGTGATTTTGTATATATATATATATATATATATATATATATATATATATATATATATATATATATATATATTTTTTTTTTTTTTTTTTTTTTTTTGCTTTGTCGCTGTCTCCCGCGCTTGCAAGGTAGCGCAAGGAAACAGACGAAAGAAATGGCCCAACCCACCCCCATACACATGTATATACATAAACGTCCACACACGCAAATATACATACCTACACAGCTTTCCATGGTTTACCCCAGACGCTTCACATGCCCTGATTCAATCCACTGACAGCACGTCAACCCCGGTATACCACATCGATCCAATTCACTCTATTCCTTGCCCTCCTTTCACCCTCCTGCATGTTCAGGCCCCGATCACACAAAATCTTTTTCACTCCATCTTTCCACCTCCAATTTGGTCTCCCACTTCTCGTTCCCTCCACCTCCAACACACATATCCTCTTGGTCAATCTTTCCTCACTCATTCTCTCCATGTGCCCAAACCATTTCAAAACACCCTCCTCTGCTCTCTCAACCACGCTCCCCTTACTTCCACACATCTCTCTTACCCCCACGTTACTTACTAGATCAAACCACCTCACACCACACATTCTCCCCAAACATCTCATTTCCAGCACATCCACCCTCCTGCGCACAACTCCATCCATAGCCCACGCCTCGCAACCATACAACATTGTTGGAACCACCATTCCTTCAAACATACCCATTTCTGCTTTCCGAGATAATGTTCTCGACTTCCACACATTTCATATTTCTACATATTCGCAATTTCCCACGTAAGCGAGGTAGCGTTATGAACAGAAGGCTGAGCTTTAGAGGTAAAATCCTCACTTGGCCTACTTCTCTGTTCCTTCTTTTGGAAAATTAGAAAAGGGAAAGGAGGATTTCCAGCCCTCCATTCCCTCCCTTTTCGTCGCCTTCTACGACACGCAGAAAATACGTGGGAAGTAATCTTTCTCCCATGTCCCATGGGATAATATATATATATATATATATATATATATATATATATATATATATATATATATATATATATATATTTCCATACTATTCGCCATTTCCCGCGATAGCGAGGTAGCGTTAAGAACAGAGGACTGGGCCTTTTAGGGAATATCCTCACCTGGCTCCCTCCTCTGTTCCTCCCTTTGGAAAATTAAAAAAAAAACGAGAGGGGAGGATTTCCAGGCCCCCGCTCTCGTCCCTATTAGTCGTCTTCTACGACACGCAGGGAGTACGCGGGAAGCATTCTTTCTCCCCTATCCCCAGGGATATATATATATATATATATATATATATATATATATATATATATATATATATATATATATATATATATATATATATATATATATATATCCTCCCCTCTCGTTTTTTTTTAATTTTCCAAAAGAAGGAACAGAGAAGGGGGCCAGGTGAGGATATTCCCTCAAAGGCCCAGTCCTCTGTTCTTAACGCTACCTCGCTATCGCGGGAAATGGCGAATAGTATGAAAAAAAAAAAAAAAAATATATATATATATATATATATATATATATATATATATATATATATATATATATATATATTGGATCGATGTGGTATACCGAGGTATACCCCGGTATACCACATCGTTCCAATTCACTCTATTCCTTGCACGCCTTTCACCCTCCTGCATGTTCAGGCTTCGATCACTCAAAATCTTTTTCACCTCCCTATTAGCCCCCTTCATTGATGTTTCCATTTGTTCCCTTGTCTTACGCACTTTATTTACCTCTTTTCAAAACATCTTTTTATTTTCCCTAAAATTTAATGGGGCTTTCGCACCCCAACTCTCATTTGCCTTCTTTTTCACCTCTTGCATCTTTCTCTTGACCTCCTGCCTCTTTCTTTTGTACATCTCCCAGTCATTTGCATTGTTTCCCTGCAAAAATCGTCCAAATGCCTCTCTCTCTCTCTCTCTCTCTCTCTCTCTCTCTCTCTCTCTCTCTCTCTGTATATATATATATATATATATATATATATATGTATACTTGCCGGCCTTCACCCATTCCTAGCGCTACTATCTCTACCCCCCTGACAAGGAAACAGCATCGCTCTCCCCTACTTCAGCGAGGTAGCGCCAGGAAAACAAACAAAAAAGGCAGCATTCGTTCACACACGGTCTCTATCTGTCATGTGTAATGCATCCCTGGGGACAGAGGGAGGGAGCGGGGTGCTGGAAAACGTCCCCTTGTATTTCAATATCTAAAAGTGGAAACAGACATAAATATATATGTGTGTGTGTGTGTGTGTGTGTGTGTGTGTGTGTGTGTGTGTGTGTGTGTGTAAGGATATTCACACTTCAATATACATGTTTCACGGAAGATATCCACTTCATCAGATGTATGCAATTCCCTAAGTTTCAATACATGCCACAAACACACCGACCTGTGTAGACCCCTCTTACCCTTATATACATAAATGTACATTGTAATGAACATGCACTTGCATAGAATACATAATGTCATCTAACAGCAAGGATTCGAATCTTTCTCACTTATGTGCAAGTGGGGTAGGATGACAGAGCCACAGAGCCCGTAATAGAGAAATGACTCTTCGAGTACCCTTTGTGTCACGTCTGTGAACAACGGGGGCCTCCATAGGGAACGAGGCAAAATGAAACACGGTAAGTCCCGAGTGCACTCTCGTGTATTTCATCATCAGGGCAGACTAACAGTGAGGCAGCGGATCGCTTTACAGTCATTATATGTATGGTAAGAGGAAATGTGCTGTTTCCATTCAAATGCACTAGTCGGGTTTGGTACCAGAAGCCAACACAGACCATCAACATCTGGACCCCAGACCATCAATATTTGGAACCCAAGGCCAGCTACCTCTCGAACAAAGACCAGCAGCCTCTGACCCTCAAGCCATCATCCTCTGGACCCCAGGTCGTAAGCCTCTGGACCTAAAGCCATCAACCTCTGGACCTTAGGCCATCAGTCTCTGGACTTCAAACCATCAGCCTCTAAACCACAGGCCATAAAACTCTGGACCACAGGTCATCAGCATCTGGAATCCAGACCATCATCTTCTGGACTCCAGATCATCAGCCTCTGGACCCCAGGCCATCAGCCTCTGGA
>NC_092246.1:12317064-12484564 GCF_036320965.1 Panulirus ornatus
ACGTGTAATGACGTTCAGAGGATAATAAGACCGTGTGGCAGAGGACGATGTTCTGCGTCACACTCACCGTGAGAACATGAGTGAAGTGGTTGGAATATGATGGAATATGACCTGAGTAGAGGATTTGTTCACTGGTAAGGTGAGTCATGGCTGAGGTGGTAGGTCGTGATACACTAGCAAGACACATGACTGTGTTGCACCACCAGGACATATGGCACCGTGGAAGGTCATAATACTCTACCAGGACACAAAGCTGGAGTGGTAGGTCATGATACACTTCCAGGACACGAGGCTGGAGTGGTAGCTCATGATACGCTTCCAGGAAACATGGCAGGTCATGACAGAACTGGGATGCATGGCTGGAGTGTTAAGTCATGCCATATTTTCACGATACATGACTGGAATGGCGAGTAGGTCATGACCCCCCCCCTGCCAAGACACATGACTGGCAATGGCGAGTAGGTCAAGACCCCCTGCCAGGACACATGACTGCAATGGCAGGTAGGTCATGACCCCCTACGAGGACACATGACGGGAGTGTCAGGTCAACACACACTAACGTGGAAATATCAAAGAATTACGTCACATGGGAACACAACAGATGAATTTCTCACTAGCTGCACTTGGGAGAGAAAAATAAAAAAGGCTAAAAAGAATGAGAAAGAGTGAGATAGAGTGAGTGAGAGGGAGAGTAAGAGTGAAACACAAGCAGTAATAACATGCGCCGGCATGCGGAAAATGTGCACTTGTCGTTACTACGAGCGAGCGGCGAGGGAAGTCCCGACGGAGAGCCAGAGCGCCTCACACGGCCCCCGCCGCCAACCTCGACCACCACCAACCTCGACCAGCCTCGAGCAGAAGGTCACTCATGACCTAGACACAGGCTGCCGGATATCGCAGTTTATTTGTGGCGCTGGTCCCCAAATTATTTCCTGGAGGGTGGCGGAGAGCTGGGTGTGGTCGGCAGGACTAGGGTGCGTTAGCTACGCCCAGGGGTGGAGGGTCGCAGGGGCTTGAACCCCTTGTTGTCCTCCCCAGCGAACAGCCAGCACCCGTGTAGCTGGGCCGTGGTCACCATGGATGCCCCCAGCTCTCATCTCACCTACACTGATCCTCGTCACTATGTACATCAAGAAACGGAACGTACTAATGTATTGAGGCGAACGAAGACCATTTGCTCTCCTTTGTCAAACATACAGACTGAGATTAGTATGTTCCACATTCACACAAACAGACAAAATAGCCACCGAGAGATGAGAAATGATACATACAGAGCGGGTGTTTTTTTCTTTTTTTGGGGGGGGGGTTCGATTCTCCTAATCCCTTTCAATCAAATAGAAAAAAAAGACGTTTTCAATAGAAGATAGTTGAGAGGGTGTGGTAATCCCACAACTTGGTCTCTAAATGGCTAAATGGCCTCTCTTTTCTCAGGAGAAAGAAGCGCTTTGAGAAACAGATTTTTTTCAATTGATGATATCCTTCGTGTGGCCTCTATAAACCACACCAGTTTGCAGCATGGCGCTTACAGTGTAGTATTGGAGCTTCAGTTGTCCTGCAGGCGCCTAACAAACACAAGGCCTAGCATTTGGCTCACACCACACTACCCCCAGCACCCTCTCCAGACTAGTCTTTGGCTTAGGTAACCTCGGTCGGACCCCCAGATCACAGCACCGTAACTCCTCACTCGCGTCCAGTTGGCACTCAGATTATACGAACACTAGCAGCCAGCACTTTAACATCTGAGACCCAGGCCACACCTGTCTGGCTCCCGGTCATTTTTTGGCATCCAGCACAGACACTTCTGGCACCCAAGTCACACCAGTCTGGCAACGAGGTCACATAATCCTGACGCCCAGCACCACCACTTCTGGCGTCCTGGTCACACTGCCCTTGCCCCGCACACCTCTACATTCAGGGTATATATATCCCCAGATCATATATATATATATATATGTATATATATATATATATATATATATATATATATATATATATATATATATATATATATATATATATATATATATATATATATATATATATATATATACATATATATATATATATATATATATATATATATATATATATATATATATATATATATATATATATATATATATATATATATATATATATATATATATATATATATATATATATATATATATATATATATATATATATATATGTATATATATATATATATATATATATATATATATATATATATATATATATATATATATATATATATATATATATATATATATTTCTTTTAAATTATTCGCCATTTCCCGCGTTAGCGAGGTAGCGTTAAGAACAGAGGACTGGGCCTTTTTTGGAATATCCTCACCTGGCCCCCTCTGTTCCTTCTTTTGTAAAATTAAAAAAAAAACGAGAGGGGAGGATTTCCAGCCCCCCGCTCCCTCCCCTTTTAGTCGCCTTCTACGACACGCAGGGAATACGTGGGAAGTATTCTTAATCCCCTATCCCCAGATATATATATATATATATATATATATATATATATATATATATATATATATATATATATATATATATATATGTATATATATATATATATATATATATATATATATATATATATATATATATATATATATATATATATATATATATATATATATATATATATATATATATATATTTATATATATATATATATATATATATATATATATATATATATATATATATATATATATATATATATATATATACATATATATATATATTACATATATATATATATATATATATATATATATATATATATATATATATATATATATATATATATATATATATATATATATATATATATATATATATATAATATATATATATATATATATATATGTATATATATATATATATATATATATATATATATATATATATATATATATATATATATATATATATATATATCCTAGTATATACAATTTACGTTATACTGTTATCTTCATAAGAAGGTACTGTGTTTACAATAACATATGATTGCTCGAAATCGATCACAAAGAAAGGCTTTTGTCCTGAGACTAAGAGTGTGGCCTTGAGAGAAGAATATATCCTCGAAAACCTCACATCATTACCCCATAAGTCAATACATTCTCAAAATCACTCACCTGTTACCAAGAGATTTCCTCATTCCGTACGTCAGAGACTACTGTCGTACTCAGGTGTCCCAACAAGTTCGATTTCTTGATCTCTAAGACTTGGATGAGTGACAAGATTTGATGACGTTGAAATGGGTAACTTTTCAGTCTCCTTGTGACAGATAATGTTTGGTAAGCTGCGTCGTAGATGACACATAGTTAAATGGCTATGACTTGGATATCCTGTGACTATGACTCGAATATACTTTCAGAACATACGAGTTATGCGTGACATTTGTGAGGGCACTGTAGCGTGAAGGTCTTTCGTCAACAAAGGCAAGAAGCCCATGAACAAATGATGTATGTGCATGTGACGGTGTAAATGAACGTTCTGACTTCAGTCTTAATGAAACTTTTTGGTGATATTTCTTGACTATTGGTATGTGTAGAAAACTGACGTAGGTATGTATACGTACATAAAGATCTGACGTATTATGGATGTGTGTCCAAACCATCCACCTTGTGAGAGGAGCATGTACATAGATCTGGCGTATGATAGGGATGTGAATGACTCTGACGGATTACAGGTATGTGTGCAGAGCTGAAGACGTGTTTTCTGTTTATGTCTGATGGCTCGAGGCCCGGACGAAAAGTCTGCTTCACCGAGACCAGACCCCAAGCAGGAGAAGAGAAAGGGGATGACAGTGATTTAAACAGTCCTTGAGCAGATGCTAACCCCGCCTTTTGAAAAGTAGTAAGCTACAAAAATTAGCAAGAACATGTGATTCATAATGAGTCAGAAATGAGGGTGACAAAAAGAAGTGAAGACAGAAAGCAAAATGTCTGGAGAATCTAAGGCTACTTTGGTCCATGCTATTCGCCAGACAGAAAATATGACCAACCAATGCTAACGCGAGGCATTGTAAGATGGTCCAGGTCACCACTAAAACATTTGATGATGGCTTAAAGAAACGTTGAGCGGAATTACATTTTCTTATAAGGTTAAACTCCTTATTTCTTAGACGACACAGTCATGGGCCAAGCAGGCCTCTGTCTTTCTCATGTGAACTAATGTAAATTCATATAAATTCGCATGTCAGGGTGGTAGCACATCCCTGCACGGCTGCTGTCTACAACTCACACAGGTATGTTCACAGTTCTAACGTATCATAGGCGTGTAGACAAACCTGTATGACAAAGATCTAAAATACCATTGACGTGTACACAGAGGAATCCTCTAACGTATATGTAGGAAAGAAAAATAATTGATAGGAATTTCAGTTTGATTTAACAAACTAAAAGTCTCCTTTCTCAGATGTTTTTATTATAGGGTAAAGGGGAAACTTTGGCAAATTCTTTTTTTCTCTTCACATCTGGCCTTGTAAGGTGAAGACATGTTCGAAGTACACGTCTCAGGGAGTGAGATTTCCGTTTGTCCGTAGAGCAAAGTTCTCGGCGACACTGACCCATGTCTCCTCTTGTAATGGACCACACCAGCCTTTGATGTAACATAGAAAGGGGCTAGAAAGAAGACCGAAAACTAGAGAGAAAAGGCAAAAAAAAAGAAAAAAGAATATCAACGAGAAAATCCTGCACCTCAAAAAGAGACAGGTCCTCGGTAGCTTTTAAGGCCTGCCGAAGATCCTCTGCTGGTCAGACACTGTCCCTTTCCTTCTGGAATTTCTGAGCAGTTTACATGAGTGTACCGTATGTCTGAGCGTCCTTCACACTGAATTACCGGTGATAATGCTCCTGCGTTCCTACCGCCGCCAGCTTGATCTCCTGACAAAAAATCCACAGATTTTACTTTCTGTTCTGTTATGACCTTACTCACACCGGCTTTACTGCTCCAGATCATTCCTTAAAACGTATCCAGATTTCCCTCGCCTCATCCTACAACAAAGAAAACGAAAGGCGGGAAGAGCTGGAACTAGATGAAGGAAAACGATATGCGAAAATCTATGCGTGGCAACATATTGAAGGTATGAAGGTAATATGTCTTGAACTTGAAACTCTTCTCGAACAGTGTGGGTTTCGGGAGTGATAGATTATGTGTGGATCGGGTGTTTGCTTTGAAGAATGTGTGTGAGAAATATCTAAAGGAAACAATGATCTGTGAATGGCAGCTATAGATCTGGAGAAAGCATATGATTTGAAGTTTTTTTCCCCTGATGAATGAATACCTTTCCTTGATTCATGACCTGTGCAATACCTTCGAATGTGGAAGCAACGACTAGATCATATCAATAGTGAAACACGCAATTGTCTAACTATGTCTTTTTTAACATCTCTCTTATTTGCAAATAATCATGAGAAGGTTAAGAGAATAGGGGAATATCTAAATGGTATACGAACCTGTCTCGCCTACCTTTTACATTGATGCTGACTATCAATAGCTGGAAGGATGATATCATTATATCTCTACTTTACAGTTATGAAATTTTTGTCTGACTTTTACTATATCACTGGTATGTGCATAGATCTAACGTACATCTCAATATAGGTGTGTGCATGGTGTGTGTGTGTATATATATATATATATATATATATATATATATATATATATATATATATATATATATATATATATATATATATATATATATATATATATGTATATATATATATATATATATATATATATATATATATATATATATATATATATATATATATATATATATATATATATATATATGCTGTGGTTTCGGTTCATTATTACATGACAGCTAGAGACTGAGTGTGAACGAATGGGGCCTTTGGTGTCTTTTCCTAGCGCTACCTCGCACACATGAGGGTGGAGGGGGTTGTTATTCCATGTGTGGCGAGGTGGCGATGGGAACAAATAAAGGCAGACAGTATGAATTATGTACATGTGTATATATGTATATGTCTGTGTGTGTATATATATGTGTACATTGAGATGTATAGGTATGTATATTTGCGTGTGTGGACGTATATGTATATACATGTGTATATGGGCGGGTTGGGCCATTCTTTCGTCTGTTTCCTTGCGCTACCTCGCTAACGCGGGAGACAGCGACAAAGCAAAATAAATAAAAATAAAAATATATATATATATATATATATATATATATATATATATATATATATATATATATATATATGTAAGATCACACTAGTCCGTGATGAAGGTGAAATCGCACTTCAGTAGGAATTGATCCAATTTAATTTCACATGTAGTTTTTCTATACATGTGGCACATGTTTCAAGGAGATAATCCACCTCATCAGGTGCCAATACTTAACAAAGTTATAAATCCAAACATTACACTTGATTCCCGCCGTCCAGCACAGTCTGTATAGACCAAGCACTGTCTGCTTTGTGTGGCCGTAACCGTTGTAAGGGAGTGGTTAAAGGGGTTCACGTGGCAGAGGTTGACCTGGGTAGCTAAGTGTATCTTGAACAATTCTTTTTTTATGTTTTCGTGTTTTGTCAATTTTCTCATAATGATTTGGTTAATGTTAGGATGGGCTTTAAAATTGCCTAGGGACAAATTAAAGTTCTTAGTATTAGCAAGTAAGACAGATTCAATGACGCTGCGTGTGGAATAATCGGCAGAGGGTAGTAGAATAACGGGATTTTCAAGATCTGTTGTGTGATCATATTCATGACAATGTTTTGAGATCGCATTTTTGTTGTCATCCCTGCGTACTGAATGACGATGCCAATAACACCTCTCCATTGCAGTTTTACCTGTCTGGCCTATATGAATATCTTTACATGCCTTGCATTTGACTGCGTAAACACTTCCAATTGTTGCATGATTTAGCCTACAATTCATTAAGATCTTACTTATGTTGTTATTGTGCTGGAAAGCAACATTACAAGCACTGTTTTTCAGAACATGTCATAGATTAGCTAGGTTGGGAGAATAAGGCAACACGAAACATTCAGACATCCTTATTTGTCACATTTCTTTTAAAGAAACATAATATGTCTTCCTAGCATTCCAGTAAGCTTTGTTCACAAATCAATTGGCATAGTATAACTGCCAAAAGATACGTCTTATATGACTACATTCTTCTACCAGGCCTATGGGATCACATACCCGTAGCGCTCTTAAAAACAAAGACATAACCAAAGCGATTTTTAGAGAAGAATTATGTACTGAAATATTATGAATATAACTCTCAGAGTTGGACTGGCTTCCTGTAGATTTTAAAGGACAAATGATCAGATTCTCTATATCATATCATCCCTGAGAAGTGCATGTTTCACTGCCTCATTTACACCATTCTAATTATTCCTTAAGATGCATCACTGTGCATCTGATTCATTAAAATGCCTTGGAGGATTAAGTACTACCAACACTATTATGCACTACCTTCTAATCTTTACTCTTTCCGCTGTGTGTTCCTTGAATGGACAATATTCCGGTATCTTCAGACCCTTGGCTGTCTCATTTCAAGAGGTCTAGTCCTCCACTTCTTTTGTCTTCTCTCTCCATTCTGGCTGTCATGTAACCACCTGGACAAAGCAAGTGAGATTTTAATCTCTTTAGTAAGTTTTGTCTCCACAATTCCATCAGTGTCTGGTGCACTTTCCCTGATTGCGTTCTTGAATTCCTGCACTATGCTCTTTACTAATAGCGTGTGTGATTACTATATGTGTATTTGAGGGGAGAGTGTTTTACACTTTGTATATGTAACATAACTCCTATGTGCACACACACACACACATACACACACACACATACCAGATTACTCACTTACTGACCAGCCTCAAGGGAAAGATGAGCACCCAGGTCAGGTGTGAGCCGATTGCCGCGCCCTGAATTCAAATCCATGAAGGTCCTAACCCAGGTTGGCCCGTGCTGACTCATGGTCAGAAATGCTAACCTGTGTATGCATGTGTCCCTCTATCTGTCTGTGTGTCTGTTTGAGAAATATTCTAAACCCTTCAATTAAATGATGGATCTATAATTGGGGTCTTTCTTACCAGCCACCACATACATGCACCACAACAACTCTGCTCCCTCAGCAGCCAAATGGCGTGGCGAGGCTGTTGTTGTTGGTGGTGGTGGGTGGAGATGATCGAACCCAAGCCACGGGGTGTGGCGAAAGTATTGGTGGTGGTGGGTGATGATAGAACCCAGGCCACGGGGTGTGGCGAAAGTATTGGTGGTGGTGGGTAATGATAGAACCCAGGCCATGGGGTGTGGCGAAAGTATTGGTGGTAGTGGGTAATGATAGAACCCAGGCCACGGGGTGTGGTGAGGGTGTTGGCGTTGTTGGTTGGAGATGACAGAACTCAAGCCACGGGGTGTGGTGAGGGTGTTGGCGTTGTTGGTTGGAGATGACAGAACTCAAGCCACGGGGTGTGGTGAGGGTGTTGGCGGTGGTGGGTGGAGATGACAGAACTCAAGCCACGGGGTGTGGTGAGGGTGTTGGCGGTGGTGGGTGGAGATGACAGAACTCAAGCCACGGGGTGTGGTGAGGGTGTTGGTGGTGGTGGGTAATGATAGAACCCAGGCCATGGGGTGTGGTGAGGGTGTTGGCGGTGGTGGGTAATGATAGAACCCAGGCCATGGGGTGTGGTGAGGGTGTTGGCGGTGGTGGGTAATGATAGAACCCAGGCCACGGGGTGTGGTGAGAGTATTGGTGGTAGTGGGTAATGATAGAACCCAGGCCATGGGGTGTGGTGAGGGTGTTGGCGGTGGTGGGTAATGATAGAACCCAGGCCATGGGGTGTGGTGAGGGTGTTGGCGGTGGTGGGTGGAGATGACAGAACTCAAGCCACGGGGTGTGGTGAAGCATGGCGTCCGTCCCTGACACAGCACGCCTCTTGGCCTCCAGGGTCACGCGACCGTAGCCGTGAGCCAACCAGCCAGGACGCCAGCAACGTCCTCTTACCTCACACCCGTAACAAGGCGTCCCAACAGCCTCCCTATGTCATTATGCTGTTCCTCCAGCTTAACCATCCGCTGTCATAATTTATGCGGATGGTTGGTAACTCGTTAATTAACGTTTATTTGTGTCTGACTTTCCCCAACAAACGTTTTAGTCATTTATAACTGTGCCTATGACTGGGGCAATAGGCCTGGTCTTCCTTTCTCTCTTTCCCTAATAATAGACAACGAATTATATGTATGTGGAAAGGGAGCTGTGGTTTCGGTGCATTACACATGACAGCTAGAGACTGAGTGTGAACGAATGTGGCCTTTGTTGTTTGTTTCCTGGCGCTACCTCGCTGAAGCAGGGGATAGCGATGCTGTTTCCTGTAGGGCGGAGTAACACCAGGAATGAATGAAGGGAAGCAAGTTTGAATATGTACATGTGTATATATGTATATGTCTGTGCATGTGTATATGTGTATGTATATGTATGTATAATTGTATATGTTGATGGGTATATATATATATATATATATATATATATATATATATATATATATATATATATATATATATATATATATATATATATATATATATATATATATATATATATATATATTTATATATATATATATATATATATATATATATATATATATATATATATATATATATATATATATATATATATATATATATATATATATATATATTTATATATATATATACCTGAGGATAGGGGAGAAAGAATACTTCTCACGTATTCCCCGCGTGTCGTAGAAGGCGACTAAAGGGGACAGAAGAAGGTGGCTAGAAACCCTCCCATCTTTGTATCTTAACTTTCTAGAAGGGGAAACAGAAGAAGAAGTCATGCGGAAAGTGCTCGTCCTTCCCGAAGGCTCAGATTGGGATGTCTAGATATGTGTGGATGTAACCAAGATGAAAACAAAGGAAAAGATGGGTAGTATGTTTGAGGAAAGGAACCCAGATGTTTTGGCACTGAGTGAAACGAAGCTCAAGGATAAAAGCGAAGAGTGGATTGGGAATGTCCTGGGAGTAAAGTTAGGGGTTGGTGAGAGGACAAGAGCAAAGGAAGCATGAGCTGTGGGAGTATGTGATAAAGTGTAAGAAAGTAGAATCTAGATTGATATGGGTAAAACTGAAAGTGGGTGGAGAGAGATGGGTGATTTTTGGTGCCTATGCACCTGGTCTTGAGAAGAAAGATCATGAGAGGCAAGTGTTTCCGGAGCAGCTGATTGAGTGTGTTAGCAGCTTTGACACAGGAGATGGGGTTACAGTGATGGGTGATTTGAATGCAAAGGTGAGTAATGTGGCAGTTGAGAGAATAATTGGTGTACATGGGGCTTTCAGTATTGTAAATGGAAATGGTGGTGAGCTTGTTGATTTGTGTGCTGAAAAAGGACAGATGATTGGGAATACCTGGTTTAAAAAGAGAGATATACATAAGTATACGTATATAAGTAGAAAAATTGGCCAGAGAGCGTTATTGGATTACGTGTTAATTGATAGGCGCGTGAAAGAGAGATTTTTGGATGTTAATGTGCTGAGAAGGGAAACTGGAGGGATGTCTGATCATTATCTTGTAGAGGCGAAGGCGAAGAATTGTAGAGGTTTTCAGAAAAGAAGAGAGAATGTTGGGGTGAAGAGAGTGATGAGCTTGATGAGTAAGTGAGCTTGAAGAGAAGACTTGTGCGAGGAAGTGCCAAGGGAGATTGAGTGCAGAATGGAAAAAGGTAAGAGCAAATGACGTAAGGGTAGCAGGGGACGAATGGGATGTATTTAGGGAAGCAGTGACGGCTTGCGCAAAAGATACCTGTGGCATGAGGAAGGTGGAAGGTGGGCAGATTAGAAAGGGTAGTGAGTGATGGGATGATGAGGTAAGATTGTTAGTGAAAGAGAAGAGAGAGGTATTTGGAAGAGTTTTGCAGGGAAATAGTGCAAATGACTGGGAGATGTATAAAAGAAAGAGACAGGAGCTCAAGAGAAAGGTGCAAGAGGTGAAAAAGAGGGCAAATGAGAGTTGGAGCGAGAGTATCTTTAATTTTTGAAAGGAGGTAAATAAAGTGCGTAAGACAAGAGAACAAAAGAGAACATCAGTGAAAGGGGCTAATGGGTAGGCGATAACAAGTAGTGGTTAAGTGAGATGGAGATGGAGAGAATATTTGGATGGTTTGCTAGATGAATTTGATGATAGAGTGGCAGATACAGGGTGTTTTGGTCGAGGTGGTGTGCGAAATGAGAGGGTCAGGGAGAATGGTTTGGTAAACAGAGAAGAGGTAGTGAAAGCTTTGCGGAAGATGAAAACGGGCAAGACTGCGGGTTTGGATGGTATTGCAGTGGAATATATTAAAAAAGGGGTAACTGTGTTGTTCACTAGTTGGTGAGGACATTTAATGTATTAATAGTGAAGTGCCCGAGGATTGGCGGAATACATGCAGTGTCATTGTACAAAGGCTAAGGGGATAAAGGTGAGTGTTCCAATTACAGAGGTATAAGTTTGATGAGTATTCCTGGGAAATTATATGGGAGGGTATTGATTAAGAGGGTGAAGGCATGTACAGAGCATAAGATTGGGGAAGAGCATTGTGGTTTCAGAAGTGGTAGGGGATGTGTGGATCTGGTGTTTCCTTTGAAAAATGTATATGAGAAGTGCTTAGAAAAACAAATGAATTTGTGTGTAATATTCATGTATGTGGAGAGGGCAAATGATAGACTTGATAGAGATGCTCTGTGGAAGGTATCAAGAGTATATGGTGACGGAGGTAAGTTGCTAGAAGCAGTGAAAAATTTTTATCGAGGATGTAAAGCTTGTATGAGAGTAAGAAGAGAGGAAAGTGATTGGTTCCCAGTGATTATAGGTTTGCGGCAGGGGTGCGCGGTGTCTCCATGGTTATTTTATTAGTTTATGGATGGGTTGGCTAGGGAGGCGAATGCAAGAGTTTTGGAGAGAGAGGCAAGTATGCAGTCTGTTCTTGATGAGAGGGCCTGGGAAGTCAGTTGTTGTTCGCTGATGATACAACGCTGGTGGCTGATTCGGGTGAAAAACTGCAGAAGTTGATGACTGAGTTTGGTAAAGTGTGTTGAGAGTAAATGTGAATAAGAGCAAGGTTATTAGGTTCAGTAGGGATAAGGAACAAATTATTTGGGAGATAAGTTTGAATTAAGAAAAAATGGAGGAAGTAAAGTGTTTTAGATATGTGAGAGAGAACCTAGCTATGGATGGAACCATAGAGCGGAAGTGAGTCAAAGGGTGGGGAAGGGGCGACGGTTCTGAGAGCGTTGAAGAATGTGTGGAAGGGGAGAACGTTATCTCGGAGAGCAAAAATGGGTATGTGTGAAGGAATAGTGGTTCCAACAATGTTATATGGTTGCGGTGCATGGGCTATAGATAGCGTTGTGCGGAGGATGGGGTCTTGAAAATGAAATGATTAAGGACAATATGTGGTATGAGGTGTTTTGATCGAGTGAGTAATGAAAGGGTAAGAGAGATGTGTGGTAATAAAAAGGACGTGGCTGAGAGAGGAGAAAAGGGTGTGCTGAAATGGTTTGGTCACATGGAGAGAATGAGTGAGGAAAGATTGACAAAGAGGATATATGCGTCTGAGGTAGAGGGAACGAGGAGAAGCGGGAGACCAAATTGGAGGTGGAAGGATGAAGTGAAAAAGATTTTGAGCGATCGGGGCCTGAACATACAGAAGGGTGAAAGGCGTGCAAATAGACTGAATTGGAACGATGTGGTATATCGGGGTCGACGTGCTGTCAATGGATTGAACCAGGGCATGTGAAGAGTCTGTGGTAAACCATAGAAAGGTCTGTGAGACCTGGATGTGGAAAGGGAGCGGTGGTTTCGGTGCATTACACATGACAGCTACAGACTGAGTGTGAACGAATGTGGCCTTATTTTTTTTTTTTCTTTTTTTGCCTATTCATAACGCTACCTCGCTGAAAAGGGTGGGGTGGGTGTGGTGGGGGCTGATGCTATCTTATGTGTGGAGGGGTGGCAACGAGAAAGGACAAAGGCAGCGAGTATGAATATATACTGTGTGTATATATATATATATATATATATATATATATATATATATATATATATATATATATATATATATATATATATATATATATATATATATATATATATATATATATATATGTATATATATATATATATATATATATATATATATATATACGTATATATATATATATATATATATATATATATATATATATATATATATATATATATATATATATATATATATATATAAGTGTATGTATATGTATGTATAGGTTCATATGCATATGCATGTATATGTGCGTGTATGGGCGTTTATGTATATACACATGTAGTATGTGTGTGGGTTAAGCCATTCCTTGCCTGTTTCCTTGCGCTACCTCGCTAAAGCGGGAGACGGCGGTTAAGTATGATATATGTATATATATATATATATATATATATATATATATATATATATATATATATCAAAGAACATACAAACCTCCAACAGCCAGGATCGAAACCCGGGGACCCCTGTGCAAGAGACAGGCTATGCTAACCGCTAGCTATGGGACTTATAATAGGAAGCAACTATTCGAAATACTAAGTACTCACGAATACCCTTCGGTCTCACAATGGTGAGCAACGGGGTCTATACTGGTTGTTTCCATCCGGAACAGACGTACATAGCCAGCTGATAGCGTTTATACCGAACCTAAGCTGTACAACGCGGAGGTATATGGAATACGAATAAAGTGCATATGAACGCACACCCTTCAATAGAACATACAAACCTCCAACAGCCAGGATCGAACCCCGGGACCCCTGTGCAAGAGACAGGCATGTAACCGCTAGGCTATGAACTGTATAATAGGAAACAACTATTCGAAATACTAAGTACTCGAATACCCTTCGTCTCGAATACCCCCTTTCTAAAAGGGGAAACAGAAGAAGGAGTCACGCGTGGAGTGCTCATCCTCCTCAAAGACTCAGATTGGGATATCTAAATGTGTGTGGATGTGACCAAGATGAGAAAAAAGGAGATAGGTGGTATGTTTGAGGAAAACCTGGATGTTTTGGCTCTGAGTGAAACGAAGCTCAAGGGTAAAGGGGAAGAGTGGTTTTTGGGAATGTCTTAGGAGTAAAGTCAGGGGTTAGTGAGAGGACAAGAGCAAGAGAAGGAGTAGCACTACTCCTGAAACAGTAGTAGTGGGAGTATGTGATAGAGTGTTAGAAAGTAAACTCAAGATTGATATGGGTAAAACTGAAAGTTGATGGAGAGAGATGGGTGATTATTGGTGCATATGCATCTGGGCATGAGAAGAAACATCATGAGAGGCAAGTGTTTTGGGAGCAGCTGAGTGAGTGTGTTAGTAGTTTTGATGCACAAGACCGGGTTATAGTGATGGGTGATTTGAATGCAAAGGTGAGTAATGTGGCAGTTGAGGGAATAATTGGTGTACATGAGGTGTTCAGTGTTGTAAATTGAAATGGTGAAGAGCTTGTAGATTTATGTGCCGAAAAAGGATTGGTGATTGGGAATACCTGATTTAAAAAGAGAGATATACATAAGTATACATATGTAAGTAGGAGGGATGGCCACAAAACGTTATTGGATAACGTGTTAATTGATAGGCGCGCGAAAGAGAGAATTTTGGATGTTAATGTGCTGACAGGTTTAACTGGAGGGATGTCTGATCATTATCTTGAGGAGGCAAAGTGAAGATTTGTAGAGGTTTTCAGAAAAGAAGAGAGAAAGTTTGGGTGAAGAGAGTGGTGAGAGTAAATGGGCTTTGGAAGGAGACTTCTATGAAGAAGTACCAGGAGAGATTGAGTACAGAATAGAAAAAGGTGAGAACGAAGGACGTAAAGGGAGTGAGGGAGGAACGGGATGTATTTAGGGGAGCAGTGATGGCTTGCGCAAAAGATGCTTGCCGCACGAGAAGCGTGGGAGGTGGACAGATTAGAAAGGGCAGTGAGTGGTGGGATGAAGAAGTAAAATTACAAGTGAAAGAGAAGAGAGAGGCAATTGGACGATTTTTGCAGGGAAATAATGCAAATGACTGGGAGGTGTATAAAAGAAAGAGGCAGGAGGTCAAGAGAAAGGTACAAGAGGTAAAAAAGAGGGCAAATGAGAGTTAGGGTGAGAAGTATCCTTAGATTTTAGGGGATTAAGAAAGATGTTTTGGAAGAAGGTAAATAAAGTGCGTAAGACAAGGGAACAAATGGGAACTTCAGTGAAGGGGGCAAATGGGGTGGTGATAACAAGTAGTGGTGATGTAAGAAGGAGATGGAATGAGTATTATGAAGGTTTGTTGAATGTGTTTGATGATAGAGTGGCATATATAGGGTGTTTTGGTCGAGGTGGTGTGCAAAGTGAGAGGATTAGGGAGAATGATTTGGTAAACAGAAAAGAGGTAGTAAAAGCTTTGCGGAATATGAGAGCCGGCAAGGCAGCGGGTTTGGATGGTATTGCAGTGGAATTTATTAAAAAAAGGGGTGACTGTATTGTTGACTGGTTGGTAAGGTTATTTAATGTATGCATGACTCATGGTGAGGTGCCTGAGGATTGGAGGAATGTTTGCATAGTGCCACTGTACAAAGGCAAAGGGGATAAAAGTGATTGCTCAAATTACAGAGGTATAAGTTTGTTGACTGTTCCTGGGAAATTAAATGGGAGGGTATTGATTGAGAGGGTGAGGGCATGTACAAAGCATCAGACTGGGGAAGAGCAGTGTGGTTTCAGAAGTGATAGAGGATGTGTGGATCAGGTGTTTGCTTTAAAGAATGTATGTGAAAAATACTCAGAAAAGCAAATGGATTTGTATGTAGCTTTTATGGATCTGGAGAAGGCATATGATGGAGTTGATAGAGATGCTGTGCGGAAGGTATTAAGAATATATCGGATATATATATATATATATATATATATATATATATATATATATATATATATATATATATATATATATATATATATATATATATGTATGTATATGGATGTACGTATAAGTGCAAAATTTGTCAACCAGTTGATTGTAATATATCACTTCAATTTACTCCGATATACCGTCATTAAGCTTCAAAGATTATCACCATCCATTCATGAATCACCGTCCACAGTTACACAGCGTGCATGAGTTGCAGGACATATCTCAGAAAATTCTTTATGAAACTGATACGATGCTGCTTAGGACACAGTAAGCTCGGCCAAGTGGATGAGGATTTTGCGGGATTTGAGAGTGTGATAGACAAATAATACAAAAAAAAGCATTAAAGTGGGGGATATAGAACCATGAATATTCTTTAAAAATATACAGCTTATAGAAAGAAATCTGCTAAGGTACTGTAAGAGAGAGAGAGAGAGAGAGAGAGAGAGAGAGAGAGAGAGAGAGAGAGAGAGAGAGAGAGAGAGAGAGAGAGAGAGAGAGAGAGAGAGAGAGAGAGAGAGAGAGAGAGAGAGAGAGAAAGAGAGAGAGAGAGAATGAGAGCGACAACCTTGGTCTTGGGAATGATGTGTATAGATTATTTGGGGGACAAAGAGGCATGCACGCAAGGGAGCACATGATCCAGGAAGTTGCAGACGAAGGTTAGTTATGGAGTTGAGAATGAACCAGGGAGGTATTGGTTCCAAAGTGGTAGTGGAGTAAGGACGTCCTAGTGCTGGGTGGTAGTGAGGTATGGAAGTACTGATGCTGGGTGGTAATAAAGCAGTGAGGTACTGATGCTGGGTGGTATAGTGGGCCAGGGAGGCACTTATGCTGGGTGGTAGTGAGGCGGGGAGGTACGGATGGTGGGTGGTAATGACGCAGGATGGTATTGATATCGTGTGTTGATGAGACAGGTAGGTACTTTGGCAAGGGGTAACAGATGATGGAACGTGCTAATGCTGGGTGGTAGTGAGGCAGGATGGTAGCCATGGCTGAGAGTTAGTTAGGCAGAGAGATGTTAATGCAGGGTGGTACTGGGATATGATGGTAACTATTGCAGAGGATTAATGAGGCAGAGAGGTGTTTTTCCTGGGTGGTAGTGGGGCACGGTGGTACCATGGCTGGGGCTTGCTAGCTGTCATGTGTAATGCACCAAAACCACAGCTCCCTTTCCACATCCAGGCCCCACAAAACTGTCAATGGCTTCACATGCACTGGTTCAATTCATTGACAGCACGTCGACACCGATATACCACATCGTTCCAATTCACTCTATTCCTTACACGCTTTTTACCCTCCTACATGTTCAGGCCCTGATGGCTCAATATCTTTTCCACGTCATCCTTCCACCTCCAATTTGGTCTCCCACTTCTCGTTCCCTCCACCTCTGACACATATATCCTCTTTGTCAATCTTTCCTCACTCATTCTCTGCATGTGAGTAAACCATTTCAATACACCCTCTTCTGCTCTCTCAACCACACTCTTTTTATTACCACACATTTCTCTTCCCCTTTCATTACTTACTCGACCAAACAACCTCACACCACATATTGTTCTCATGCATCTCCTTTCCAACACATCCACCTTCCTCCGCACAACCCTTCTATAGCACACGCCTCGTATCCATATAACGTTGTTGGAGCCACTCCGAAATAACGCTCTCGCCTTCCACACATTCTTCAACGCTCCCAGAAACTTCAACCCCTCCCCCACCCTGTGACTCATTTCCGCTTCCATAATTCTATCCTCTGCTAAATCCACTCCCAGATATCTAAAACATTTCACTTCCTCCAGTTTTTCTCCATTTAAACTTACTCACTAACGCGGCTGACAGCGACAAAGTATAATGAATATATAAATGAAAGAATATATATATATATATATATATATATATATATATAAATATATATATATATATATTTAGCGCAAGGAAACAGACGAAAGAAATGGCCCAACCCCCCCCATACACATATATATACATACGTCCACACACGCAAATATACATACCTACACAGCTTTCCATGGTTTACCCCAGACGCTTCACATGCCTTGATTCAATCCACTGACAGCACGTCAACCCCGGTATACCACATCGCTCCAATTCACTCTATTCCTTGCCCTCCTTTCACCCTCCTGCATGTTCAGGCCCCGATCACACAAAATCTTTTTCACTCCATCTTTCCACCTCCTTACACGCTTTTTACCCTCCTACATGTTCAGGCCCTGATGGCTCAATATCTTTTCCACGTCATCCTTCCACCTCCAATTTGGTCTCCCACTTCTCGTTCCCTCCACCTCTGACACATATATCCTCTTTGTCAATCTTTCCTCACTCATTCTCTCCATGTGCCCAAACCACTTCAAAACACCCTCTTCTGCTCTCTCAACCACGCTCTTTTTATTTCCAGACATCTCTCTTACCCTTACGTTACTCACTCGATCAAACCACCTCACACCACACATTGTCCTCAAACATCTCATTTCCAGCACATCCATCCTCCTGCGCACAACTCTATCCATAGCCCACGCCTCGCAACCATACAACATTGATGGAACCACTATTCCTTCAAACATACCCATTTTTGCTTTCCGAGATAATGTTCTCGACTTCCACACATTCTTCAAGTCCCCCAGAATTTTCGCCCCCTCCCCCACTCTATGATCCACTTCCGCTTCCATGGTTCCATCCGCTGCCAGATCCACTCCCAGATATCTAAAACACTTCACTTCCTCCAGTTTTTCTCCATTCAAACTCACCTCCCAATTGACTTGACCCTCAACCCTACTGTACCTAATAACCTTGCTCTTATTCACATTTACTCTTAACTTTCTTCTTCCACACACTTTACCAAACTCAGTCACCAGCTTCTGCAGTTTCTCACATGAATCAGCCACCAGCGCTGTATCATCAGCGAACAACAACTGACTCACTTCCCAAGCTCTCTCATCCCCAACTGACTTCATACTTGCCCCTCTTTCCAAAACTCTTGCATTTACCTCCCTAACAACCCCATCCATAAACAAATTAAACAACCATGGAGACATCACACACCCCTGCCGCAAACCTACATTCACTGAGAACCAATCACTTTCCTCTCTTCCTACACGTACACATGCCTTACATCCTCGATAAAAACTTTTCACCGCTTCTAACAACTTTCCTCCCACACCATATATTCTTAATACCTTCCACAGAGCATCTCTATCAACTCTATCATATGCCTTCTCCAGATCCATAAATGCTACATACAAATCCATTTGCTTTTCTAAGTATTTCTCACATACATTCTTCAAAGGAAACACCTGATCCACACATCATCTACCACTTCTGAAACCACACTGCTCTTCCCCAATCTGATGCTCTGTACATACCTTCACCCTCTCAATCAATACCCTCCCATATAATTTACCAGGAATACTCAACAAACTTATACCTCTGTAATTTGAGCACTCACTCTTATCCCCTTTGCCTTTGTACAATGGCACTATGCACGCATTCCGCCAATCCTCAGGCACCTCACCATGAGTCATACATACATTAAATAACCTTCCCAACCAGTCAACAATACAGTCACCCCCTTTTTTAATAAATTCCACTGCAATACCATCCAAACCTGCTGCCTTGCCGGCTTTCATCTTCCGCAAAGCTTTCACTACCTCTTCTCTGTTTACCAAATCATTTTCCCTAACCCTCTCACTTTGCACACCACCTCGACCAAAACACCCTATATCTGCCACTCTATCATCAAACACATTCAACAAACCTTCAAAATACTCACTCCATCCCCTTCTCACATCACCACTACTTGTTATCACCTCCCCATTTGCGCCCTTCACTGAAGTTCCCATTTGCTCCCTTGTCTTACGTACTTTATTTACCTCCTTCCAGAACACCTTTTTATTCTCCCTAAAATTTAATGATACTCTCTCACCCCAACTCTCATTTGCCCTTTTTTTCACCTCTTGCACCTTTCTCTTGACCTCCTGTCTCTTTCTTTTATACATCTCCCACTCAATTGCATTTTTTCCCTGCAAAAATCGTCCAAATGCCTCTCTCTTCTCTTTCACTAATACTCTTACTTCTTCATCCCACCACTCACTACCCTTTCTAATCAACCCACCTCCCACTCTTCTCATGCCACAAGCATCTTTTGCGCAATCCATCACTGATTCCCTAAATACATTCCATTCCTCCCCCACTTCCCTTACTTCCATTGTTCTCACCTTTTTCCATTCTGTACTCAGTCTCTCCTAGTACTTCCTCACACAGGTCTCCTTCCCAAGCTCACTTACTCTCACCACCCTCTTCACCCCAACATTCACTCTTCTTTTCTGAAAACCCATACAAATCTTCACCTTAGCCTCCACAAGATAATGATCAGACATCCCTCCAGTTGCACCTCTCAGCACATTAACATCCAAAAGTCTCTCTTTCGCACGCCTGTCAATTAATACGTAATCCAATAACGCTCTCTGGCCATCTCTCCTACTTACATAAGTATACTTATGTATATCTCGCTTTTTAAACCAGGTATTCCCAATCATCAGTCCTTTTTCAGCACATAAATCTACAAGCTCTTCACCATTTCCATTTACAACACTGAACACCCCATGTATACCAATTATTCCCTCAACTGCCACATTACTCACCTTTGCATTCAAATCACCAATCACTATAATCCGGTCTCGTGCATCAAAACCACTAACACACTCATTCAGCTGCTCCCAAAACACTTGCCTCTCATGATCTTTCTTCTCATGCGCGGGTGCATATGCACCAATAATCACCCACCTCTCTCCATCAACTTTCAGTTTTACCCATATTAATCGAGAATTTGCTTTCTTACATTCTATCACATACTCCCACAACTCCTGTTTCAGGAGTATTGCTACTCCTTCCCTTGCTCTTGTCCTCTCACTAACCCCTGACATTCCCAAACCACTCTTCCCCTTTACCCTTGAGCTTCGTTTCACTCAGAGCCAAAACATCCACGCTCCTTTCCTCAAACATACTACCTATCTCTCCTTTTTTCACACATATATATATATATATATATATATATATATATATATATATATATATATATATATATATATATATATATATATATGTATATAAATGAAAGCCGGCAAGGCAGCAGGTTTGGATGGTATTGCAGTGGAATTTATTAAAAAAGGGGGTGACTGTATTGTTGACTGGTTGGGAAGGTTATTTAATGTATGTATGACTCATGGTGAAGTGCCTGAGGATTGGCGGAATGCGTGCATAGTGCCATTGTACAAAGGCAAAGGGGATAAGAGTGAGTGCTCAAATTACAGAGGTATAAGTTTGTTGAGTATTCCTGGTAAATTATATGGGAGGGTATTGATTGAGAGGGTGAAGGCATGTACAGAGCATCAGATTGGGGAAGAGCAGTGTGGTTTCAGAAGTGGTAGAGGATGTGTAGATCAGGTGTTTGCTTTGAAGAATGTATGTGAGAAATACTTAGAAAAGCAAATGGATTTGTATGTAGCATTTATGGATCTGGATAAGGCATATGATAGAGTTGATAGAGATGCTCTGTGGAAGGTATTAAGAATATATGGTGTGGGAGGAAAGTTGTTAGAAGCAGTGAAAAGTTTTTATCGAGGATGTAAGGCATGTGTACGTGTAGGAAGAGAGGAAAGTGATTGGTTCTCAGTGAATGTAGGTTTGCGGCAGGGGTGTGTGATGTCTCCATGGTTGTTTAATTTGTTTATGGATGGGGTTGTTAGGGAGGTAAATGCAAGAGTTTTGGAAAGAGGGGCAAGTATGAAGTCAGTTGGGGATGAGAGAGCTTGGGAAGTGAGTCAGTTGTTGTTCGCTGATGATACAGCGCTGGTGGCTGATTCATGTGAGAATCTGCAGAAGCTGGTGACTGAGTTTGGTAAAGTGTGTGGAAGAAGAAAGTTAAGAGTAAATGTGAATAAGAGCAAGGTTATTAGGTACAGTAGGGTTGAGGGTCAAGTCAATTGGGAGGTGAGTTTGAATGGAGAAAAACTGGAGGAAGTGAAGTGTTTTAGATATCTGGGAGTGGATCTGGCAGCGGATGGAACCATGGAAGCGGAAGTGGATCATAGGGTGGGGGAGGGGGCGAAAATTCTGGGGGCCTTGAAGAATGTGTGGAAGTCGAGAACATTATCTCGGAAAGCAAAAATGGGTATGTTTGAAGGAATAGTGGTTCCAACAATGTTGTATGGTTGCGAGGCGTGGGCTATGGATAGAGTTGTGCGCAGGAGGATGGATGTGCTGGAAATGAGATGTTTGAGGACAATGTGTGGTGTGAGGTGGTTTGATCGAGTGAGTAACGTAAGGGTAAGAGAGATGTGTGGAAATAAAAAGAGCGTGGTTGAGAGAGCAGAAGAGGGTGTTTTGAAGTGGTTTGGGCACATGGAGAGAATGAGTGAGGAAAGATTGACCAAGAGGATATATGTGTCGGAGGTGGAGGGAACGAGGAGAAGAGGGAGACCAAATTGGAGGTGGAAAGATGGAGTGAAAAAGATTTTGTGTGATCGGGGCCTGAACATGCAGGAGGGTGAAAGGAGGGCAAGGAATAGAGTGAATTGGAGCGATGTGGTATACCGGGGTTGACGTGCTGTCAGTGGATTGAATCAAGGCATGTGAAGCGTCTGGGGTAAACCATGGAAAGCTGTGTAGGTATGTATATTTGCGTGTGTGGACGTATGTATATACATGTGTATGGGGGGGGGGGGTGGGGCCATTTCTTTCGTCTGTTTCCTTGCGCTACCTCGCAAACGCGGGAGCCAGCGACAAAATATAATAAAAAAAAAATAAATATATATATATATATATATATATATATATATATATATATATATATATATATATATATATATATATATATGTATATATATATATACATATATATATATATATATATATATATATATATATATATATCTTTTTTCTTTCATACTATTCGCCATTTCCCGAGTTAGCGAGGTAGCGTTAAGAACAGAGGACTGGGCCTTTGAGGGAATATCCTCACCTGGCCCTCCTTCTCTGTTCCTTCTTTTGGAAAATTGAAAAAAAAAAATACGAGAGGGGAGGATTTCCAGCCACCTGCTCCCTCCCCTTTTAGTCGCCTTCTACGACACTAAGGGAATACGCGGGAAGTATTCTTTCTCCCCTATCCCCAGGGATATATATATATATATATATATATATATATATATATATATATATACATATATATATATATATATATATATATATATATATATATATATATATATATATATATATATATATATATATATATATTTATACATATATATATATATATGTGTGTGTGTGTGTGTGTGTTGGAAAGGATCACAATTTTGCGCGTGATTAAGATATTCCTATGAGTCCACGGGAAAAATGAAACACGAAAAGTTCCCAAGTGCACTTCCGTGTAATAATCACATTATCAGGGGAGACACAAGAGAGAAATACAACAGTCAGTTGATATACATCGAAGAGACGAAGCTAGGACGCCATATATATATATATATACATATATATATATATATATATATATATATATATATATATATATATATATATATATATATATATATATATATATATATATATATATATATATCAATTTCTATTATACTTTGTCGATGTCTCCCGCGTTAGCGAGGTACTGCAAGGAAACAGACGAAAGAATGGCCCAACCCACCCACATACACATGTATATACATACACGTCCACACACGCACATATACATACCTATACATTTCAACGCATACGTATATTTACATACACAGACATATACATAGATATACACATGTACATAATTCATACTTGCTGCCTTTATACGTTCCCGTCACCACCCCGCCACACATGAGATTATACCCCCCCCCCCTTCAACCCCTCTCCCCATCCCCACCCCGCATGCGCGCAAGGTAGCGCTAGGTAAAGATAACATGGGCCACATTCGTTCACATTCAATCTCTACCTGTCATGTATATGCATTGGAACCATAGCTCCCTTTGACATCTAGGCCCCACAATACTTTCCATGGTTTACCCCAGACGCTTCAACATGCCCTGCTTCAACCCAATGACAGCACCTCGACCTCGGTATACCGCATCATTCCAATTCGCTCTATTCCTTGCACGCCCTTCACCCTCCTGTATGTTCAGGCCCCGATCGATCAAAATCTTTTTCTCTCCATCCTTCCACCTCCAATTTGGTCTCCCACCTCCCCGCGTTCCCTCCACCTCTGACACATACATCCTCTTTGGTAATCTTTCCTCACTCATTCACTCCAAGTAATCAAACCATTTCAATACACCCTCTCATGTCTCTCAACCACACTCTTTTTATCACTACACTCTTTTCATCACCACACATCTCTCTTACCCTTTCATTACTTACTCGATCAAACCACCTCACACCACTTATTGTCCTCAAACATCTTACTTCTAACACATCTTTCCTCCTCAGCACAACTCTATCTATAGCTCATGCCTCGCAACCATATAACAATGTTGGAACCACTATTCCTTCAAACATACCCATTTTTGCTCTCCGAGATAACGTTTTCGCCTTCCACACATTCTTCAAGGCTCCCAACACATTCGCCCCTTCCCCAGCTTGTGACACTTTCGCTTCCATGATTCCATCCGCTGCTAAATCCACTCCCAGATATCTAAAATGCTTCACTTCCTCCAGTTTTTCTCCATTCAAACTTACCTCCCAATTCAATTGCCCCACAACCCTATTGAACCTAATAATCTTGCTCTTATTCACATTTACTCTCAGCTATCTTCTTTCACACCCTTTACCAAACTCAGTCACCAACATCTCCAGTTTTTCACCCGAAGCAGCCACAAGCGATGTATAATCAGCGAACAACAACTCACTTCTCAAGCCCTCTCATCCACAACAGACTGCATATTCGCTCCTCTCTCCAAAACTCTTCCATTCACCTCCCTAACTACTCCATCTATAAACAAATTAAACAACCATCGAGACATCACGCATCCCTGCCGCAGACTGACATTCACTGAGAACCAATCACTTTCCTCTCTTCCTACACGTACACATGCCTTACATCCTTGATAAATACTTTTCACTGCTTCTAACAACTTACCTCCCACACCATATAGTCTTAATACCTTCCACAGAGCATCTCTATCAACTCTATCATATGCCTTCTCCAGATCCATAAATGCTACATACAAATCCATTTGTCTTTCTAAGTATTTCTCACATACATTCTTCAAAGCAAACGCCTGATCCACACTTCTCTACCACTTCCGTAACCACACTGCTCTTCCCCAATCTGATGCTCTGTACATGCCTTTACCCTCTCAGTCAATACCCTCCCATATAATATCCCAGGAATACTTATAAAACTTATACCTCTGTAATTTGAACACTTACCTTTGTCCCCTTTGCCTTTGTACAATGGCATTATGCATGCACTCCGCCAATCTTCAAGCACCTCACCATGAACCATACATACATTGAATATCGTTACCAACCAGTTAACAACGCAGTCATCCTTTTTTAATAAATTCCACTGCAATACCATCCAAACCTGCTGCCTTGCCGGCTTTCATCTTCCGCAAAGCTTTTAGTACCTCTTCTCTGTTTACCAAATCATTCTTCCTAACCTTCTCACTTTGAACACCACCTCGACCAAGACATCCTATATCTGCCACCCTATCATCAAACACATTCAACAAGCCTTCAAAATACTCACTCCATCTCCTTTTCACATCACCATTACTTGTTATCACCTCCCCATTAGCCCCCCCTTCACTTATATTTCCATTTGTTCCCTTGTCTTACGCACTTTATTTACCTCCTTCCAAAACATCTTTTAATTCTACCTAAAATTTGATGATACTTTTTAATAAATTCCACTGCAATACCATCCAAACCCGCCACCTTGCCGGCATTCATCTTCCGAAAAGTTTTCACTACTTCTCTGTTTACCAAACCATTCTCCCTGATCCTCTCACTTTGCACACCACCTCGACCAAAAAACCCTACATCTGCCACTCTGTCATCAAACACATTCAGGAAACCTTCAAAATATTCACCTCATCTCCTTCTCACTTCACCACTACTTGTTATTAGTTCCCCATTAGCCCCCTTCACCGTTCCTCCCATTTGTTCTCTTGTCTTACGCACTTTATTTACCTCTTTCCAAAACAACTTTTTATTCTCCCTCAAATTTAATGATATTCTTTCACCCCAATTCTCTTTTGCCTTCTTTTCACCTCATGCACCTTTCTCTTGACCTCTTGCCTCTTTCTTTTATACATCCATCAGTCATTCGCAATACTTCCTTGAAAAATCGTCCAAACGCTACTCTCTTCTCTTTCGCTAACACTCTTACCTCTTCATCCTACCACTCATTACCCTTTCTAATCTGCCCACCTCACACTTTCTCATCCCACAGACATCTTTTGCGCAAGTCATCACTGCTTTCCTAAATGCATCCCATTCCTCCCCCACTCACCTTACATCATTTGCTCTCACCTCTTTCCATTCTGCACTCAATCTCTCCTGGTACTTCCTCACACAAGTCACCTTTCCAAGCTCACTTATTCTTACCACTCTCTTCACCCTAACAGTCTCCCTTCTTTTCTGAAAACCTCTACAAATTTTCACTTGCTCTTCCACAAGACAATGATCAGACATCCCTCCAGTTCCCCCTCTCAGTAGATAAACATCTAGAAGACTCTCTTTCACGCCCGTATCAATTAACACGTAATCCAAAAACGCTCTCTGACCATCTCTCCTACTTACATACGTATAGTTATGTATATCACCAGTCCTTTTTCAACACAAAAATCTACAAGCTCCTCACCATTTCCATTTACAACACTGAACACCCCATGTAGATCAATTACTTCCTCAACTGCCACATTACTCACCTTTGCATTCAAATCCCTCATCACTATAACCCGGTCTAAGGGGGGGGGGGGGTGGATGGGATGTATTTAGGGAAGTAGTGATAGCTTGAGCAAAAGATGCTTGTGGCACAAGAAAGGTGGGAGGTGGGTAGATTGGAAGGTGTAGTGAGTGGTGGGATGAAGAGGTAAGATTATTAGTGAAAGAAAAGAGAGAGGCATTTGGACGATTTTTGCAGGGAAATAGTGCAAATGACTGAGAGATGTATAAAAGAAAGAGGCAGGAGGTCAAGAGAAAGGTGCAAGAGGTGAAATAGAGGGCAAATGAGAGTTGGGGTTAGAGAGTATCATTAAATTTTAGGAAGAATAAAAAGATGTTTGGAAGGAGGTAAATAAAGTGCGTAAGACAAGGGAACAAATGGGAACTTCAGTGAAGGGGGCTAATGGGGAGGTGATAAGAAGAAGGGGTGATGTGAGAAGAAGATGGAGTGTTTTGAAGGTTTGTTGAATGTATTTGATGATAGAGTGGCAGATATAGGGTGTTTTGGTCGAGGTGGTGTGCAAAGTGAGAGGCTTAGGGAGAATGATTTGGTAAAGAGAGAAGAGGTAGTAAAAGCTTTGCGGAAGATGAAAGCCGGAAGGCAGCGGGTTTGGATGAAATTTATTAAAAGAGGGGGTGACTGTGTTGTTGACTGGTTGGTGAGGATATTCATTGTATGTATGGCTCATGATAAAGTGCCTGAGGATTGGCGGAATGCATGCTTAGTACTATTGTACAACGGCAAAGGGGATAAAGGTGAATGTTCAAATTACAGAGATATAAGTTTGTTGAGTATTCCTGGGAAATTATATGGGAGGGTACTGATTGAGAGGGTGTAAGCATGTAAGTGTGGTTTCAGAAGTGGTAGAAGTGTGGATCAGGTATTTCCTTTGAAGAATGTATATGAGTTGAAGAATGTATATGAGAAATACTTAGAAAAACAAATGGATTTGTATGCAGCATTTATGGATCTGGAGAAGGCATTTGATAGAGTTGATAGACCTACTCTATGGAAGGTATTAAAAGTATATGGTGGGGGAGGCAAGTTGTTGGAAGCAGTGAAAAGTTTTTATCGAGGAACTAAGGCATTTATATGAGTAGGAAGAGAGGAAAGTGCTTGGATCTCAGTGAATGTCTGTTTGCGGCAGGATTGCGTTTTGTCTCCATGGTTGTTTAATTTGTTCATGGATTGGGTTGTTAGGGAGGTGAATGCAAGAGTTTTGGAAAGAGGGGCAAGTATGAAGTCTGTTGGGGATGAGAGAGCTTGGGAAGTGAGTCAGTTGTTGTTCGCTGATAATACAGCGCTGATGGCTCATTCATGTGAGAAACTGCAGAAGCTGGTGACTGAGTTTGGTAAAGTGTGTGAAAGAAGAAAGTTAAGAGTGAATGTGAATAAGAGCAAGGTTATTAGGTACAGTAGGGTTGAGGGTCAAGTCAATTGGGAGGTAAGTTTGAATGGAGAAAAACTGGAGGAAGTAAAGTGTTTTAGATATCTGGGAGTGGATCTGGCAGCGGATGGAACCATGGAAGCGGAAGTGGATCATTGGGTGGGGGAGGGGGCGAAAATCCTGGGAGCCTTGAAGAATGTGTGGAAGTCGAGAACGTTATGTCGGAAAGCAAAAATGGGTATGTTTGAAGGAATAGTGGTTCCAACAATGTTGTATGGTTGCGAGGCGTGGGCTATGGATAGAGTTGTGCGCAGGAGGGTGGATGTGCTGGAAATGAGATGTTTGAGGACAATGTGTTGTGTGAGGTGGTTTGATCGAGTAAGTAATGTAAGGGTAAGAGAGATGTGTGGAAATAAAAAGAGCGTGGTTGAGAGAGCAGAAGAGGGTGTTTTGAAATAGTTTGGGCACATGGAGAGAATGAGTGAGGAAAGATTGACCAAGAGGATATATGTGTCGGAGGTGGAGGGAACGAGAAGTGGGAGACCAAATTGGAGGTGGAAAGATGGAGTGAAAAAGATTTTGAGTGATCGGGGCCTGAACATGCAGGAGGGTGAAAGGCGTGCAAGGAATAGAGTGAATTGGATCGATGTGGTATACCGGGGTTGACGTGCTGTTAATGGATTGAATCAGGGCATGTGAAGCGTCTGGGGTAAAGCATGGAAAGTTGTGTGGGGCCTGGATGTGGAAAGGGAGCTGTGGTTTCGGGCATTATTGCATGACAGCTAGAGACTGAGTGTGAACGAATGTGGCCTTTGTTGTCTTTTCCTAGAGCTGCCTCGCACACATGAGTGGGGAGGGGGATGGTATTCCATGTGTGGCGAGGTGACGATGGGAATGAATAAAGGCAGACAGTGTGAATTGTGTGCATGGGTATATATGTATGTGTATGTGTGTGTATATATATGTGTACATTGAGATGTATAGGTATGTATATTTGCGTGTGTGGACGTGTATGTATATACATGTGTATGGGGGTGGGTTGGGCCATTTCTTTCGTCTGTTTCCTTGCGCTACCTCGCAAACGCGGGAGACAGCGACAAAGCAAAATAAAAAAGAATAATATATATATATATATATATATATATATATATATATATACACATATATGTATAGCGTTAATGAGATGAATATATATATATATATATATACAATCAACTGTCCGTGCCGGTTCAGCTCACATACAAAATTTGTACAGTTGTAAGACAGGGAGGTGTTAACACAGTTGCTAAATCAGGGAGATTGTTGCGCAAGCGAACGCACTGTGATGCTTTAAGAAAAATATTACTGCAGAAAATCACTAGTTCAATGAGGCACTGACAAAGGAACGTAGTGAGTCAGAGAGGCATAGAGACATTTCGTCGCCATTGCTGGCCGGGTTGAGCCGGGGATGTAACGACCCACAGAAAGTATATGAAAGTATAACAGAACACGAAGGTTGATCCTGTAGACAGAAGGTAATGTGACGCTAAAAGACTGAACTAGAAATGTATCGAGGCAAGAAGCCTCTGAGTCGGAGAGGTAAGGCTAATGGGATGAGGACGTTAAAGAAGCAGCTGCTGATAATTTAGAGATCCAGTGAAGAGCGAAATTACACAGGCACCTAGCTCATAAAACAGGGATGCAGTCAGACAGGAAGTTATAGGACACATAATAGGTCATAAAACATTAATGCAGTGAAGCAGGGAGTTTCACCAGCAAGGTAAGTGATGCAACGGAGATGACGTGATGCAAGGAGTTACTGGGGCCTGCAGGTGATTCGACAGAGATTAAGTGAAGCAGTGAGTCACCGAGGTGCATGGATGATGCAAAGTGGATACAAGGCGTCACTAAGGCACATGAATGATATACCGGAGAGACAGGGAGCTACAAAAGCCTATAGATGATACAGTGGAGATACAGGGAGTTACCGAGGCACAATTACGATACAAAGGAGATGACTGGAGTTACTGATGCATGAAAATCATGCAATAGAGATAAGAGATAAGTGTTACGACGGTGACACAGGGAGTTACGGAGGCATGATGATGCAAAGGGTTACTGGGGCTCAGAGACGCAGGAATATGGAAAACTGTATACTAAGACGACAATAGGATAGCGTGGCAAGTAGGTACCGATGCCAGGAGGTACTGATGTAAGGAGGTGGGTCATGCCCTATCCTGAAACACAAAGAAACTGAGGCTTGGGTTTAAGGAAGAAGAAATGCATCATAACAGGGCTGTGGTGAAGCAAGGAGCTACTGGAACACGAAGGGGCGGTAAGACACCTCCGAAGTGAAAATGGACGGTACTGAGGTATACAGCTGGTATGATAAAGGCGAGGGCTAAAGGGAGGTTACTGAGGCAAAGAGATTATGAGGATGAGGGATAGGAAAGCAGGAGTCTGATGAAGCAGGGGGGAAGAGAAAAAGGAACGTAATAAGGAAAGGAAGTACTAACGCAAGAAAGTACTGAGGAAAGTATGTGATAAGCTGGATACGTAATGAAACTGAAATGTAATGAAGCAGGGAAGTACTGTGAAAGGGAAGTAATGCAACAGGAAGGTAATACAATAGGGATGTACATGATGAAACAGGAGATGATATGTCCAGAATATGAAAAGTAGTAGAAGTAATAAGATGAGGATGTGAACATTCTAACCAGACAGGGTATTTATTGCACTTCGTGAGGTCCTTACCTGAATGGGCACAGTAAGTTCCCTAACTCTACGTGTTCTAGATACTTTAGAACTGTGGCCACACAGGGCATCTTATGCTTACTCTGGTCTACCAAAACTAATAAAAAGCTACGCGGTCAAGGTGTTATAAACACCCTGGCATCGGTATCCTTAGCACGATCTAAATCAGTTCGATACAGTGAACACCTGACGCTATCTAAGCCCCTCTTTCCCACGGAAACATCCCACCTCTTAACTACAGATGAGTAACCTGGTGTTACTTGGCCCACGCCAGTCTATATCAGCACCTTCACGTTGGGAGAGCCGCCATATTGACCGAAGAGAGTACTTCTACGCATGGAGTGCCACAATAATTACACTGCACCATTATACTAGGAGAACCAGACTGGTCTAAGTAAACATCAGTCCATCACCACCAGTGCCAACTACGCCACATGACACAGGGTTACCACGCTAAACAAGGCTAGATACCTCCCCTGCAGCTGAGCCATACTGAACAAGCTGATAATTCCATCACCAAGTGAGCCACACAAGCGATGATGAGAACTCTAGTGCCACTAGAGTCACATTGAACCAAGCGAAAAGTGTGGCACTATTTGAGGCATATTGGGGCTAGGGAGAACCTTAGCTGTGTCTGTGCCATACTAGACAAAGTAGAAACCCATGCGCCAGTGCATTGGATCACACGAGAACCCTGCCAACAAACTGGACTAGGTGGAAATCCTGGAACCATCCTGCTCCACCTGATCCACATGCGCCAGGTGGACTACACTAGACCAGATGAGGTTCCTAGCGTCACCCTGGGTCACGCTGGACAGGAGAACACCCTGACGCCAGGTAAGACTAACTGGTCCCAAGTTGAGCCACGTGAGACCAGTAAGCACTGCCTAGATCACGCACCAGAACATGACACTAACCTTGACCTCAAACAGGCATCATGACAGCGCCGGCCGAGGGATGACTTTCAACTCGTGATAAATCAGGAACAGTATATCTGTATATATGTATAACCCAGCCTTAGGAGTCGACTCATTTCTATGCTAACCTGAGACAATACAGCCCACATTTCAATAATAGATATCCATGATTGTTTCAATGAAACGTACACAATGTATTATACTCCAAGATGGCTGACCAAAACGATAGAAAAGTCTATTCTCTATCTTGAATTATGATATACGATTACCATATACCTGTGATCACATTCTAATATCTCAAAAAAAAAATCAAGGTGACTTATTACATCTCCATACGAAAAAATGACTTGCATCCATTAGTATGTTTCCCTGGAAAACAATGAAACATAAAGCAAGGTGATCTAACACCAGCAGTATATCGTGTTGTCCATATGATTATGTCAGCCATAGAGCTAAGACAATTCCGGGGAGAATTCATCTACAAAAGAGAATTTTTCACAGCCGACTAAGTCATCCACGCTATAAAGTCGACAACACAATAGAAATATCCACGAAAAATAAGTAATTCATTCAAACAAGTAGATGATATATATATATATATATATATATATATATATATATATATATATATATATATATATATATATATATATATATATATATATATATATTAAGAATATATGGTGTGGGAGGCAAGTTGTTAGAAGCAGTGAAAAGTTTTTATCGAGGATGTAAGGCATGTGTACGTGTAGGAAGAGAGGAAAGTGATTCGTTCTCAGTGAATGTAGGTTTGCGGCAGGAGTGTGTGATGTCTCCATGGTTGTTTAATTTGTTTATGGATGGGGTTGTTAGGGAGGCGAATGCAAGAGTTTTGGAAAGAGGGGCAAGTACTATGAAGTCTGTTGGGGATGAGAGAGCTTGGGAAGTGAGTCAGTTGTTGTTCGCTGATGATACAGCGCTGGTGGCTGATTCATGTGAGAAACTGCAGAAGCTGGTGACTGAGTTTGGTAAAGTGTGTGAAAGAAGAAAGTTAAGAGTAAATGTGAATAAGAGCAAGTTAATTAGGTACAGTAGGGTTGAGGGTCAAGTCAATTGGGAGGTAAGTTTGAATGGAGAAAAACTGGAGGAAGTAAAGTGTTTTAGATATCTGGGAGTGGATCTGGCAGCGGATGGAACCACGGAAGCGGAAGTAGATCATAGGGTGGGGGAGGGGGCGAAAATCCTGGGAGCCTTGAAGAATGTGTGGAAGTCGAGAACATTATCTCGGAAAGCAAAAATGGGTATGTTTGAAGGAATAGTGGTTCCAACAATGTTGTATGGTTGCGAGGCGTGGGCGATGGATAGAGTTGTGCGCAGGAGGATGGATGTGCTGGAAATGAGATGTTTTAGGACAATGTGTGGTGTGAGGTGGTTTGATCGAGTAAGTAACGTAAGGGTAATAGAGATGTGTGGAAATAAAAAGAGCGTAGTTGAGAGAGCAGAAGAGGGTGTTTTGAAATGGTTTGGGCACATGGAGAGAATGAGTGAGGAAAGATTGACCAAGAGGATATATGAGTCGGAGGTGGAGGGAACGAGGAGAAGAGGGAGACCAAATTGGAGGTGGAAAGATGGAGTGAAAAAGATTTTGTGTGATCGGGGCTGAACATGCAGGAGGGTGAAAGGAGGGCAAGGAATAGAGTGAATTGGATCGATATGGTATACCGGGGTTGACGTGCTGTCAGTGGATTGAATCAGGGCATGTGAAGCGTCTGGGGTGAACCATGGCAAGCTGTGTAGGTATGTATATTTGCGTGTGTGGACGTATGTATATACATGTGTATGGGGGTGGGTTGGGCCATTTCTTTCGTCTGTTTCCTTGCGCTACCTCGCAAACGCGGGAGAGAGCGACAAAGCAAAAAAAAAAAGAAAAAAAAAGATATATATATATATATATATATATATATATATATATATATATATATATTGGGAAGGATCACAATTTTGCGCGTGATCAAGATATTCCTATGAGTCCACGTGGAAAATGAAACAAGAAAAGTTCCCAAGTGCACTTTCGTGTAATAATCACATCATCAGGGGAGATACAAGAGATAAATATAACAGTCAGTTGATATACATCGAGGAGACGAAATAGGACGCCATTTGGTAAACATGTGATTTGGTAAACATATATATATATACATATATATATATATATATATATATATATATATATATATATATATATATATATATATATATATATATATATATATATATATATATATATATATATATATATATATATATATATATATATACACACACAGACATATACATATATACATATCTACATAATTCATACTCTCTGCCTGTCTTTATTCCCATCGCCACCTCGCCACACATGGAAAAACAACCCCCTCCCCCCTCATGTGTGCGAGGTAGCGCTGGGAAAAGACAGCAAAGGCCACATTCGTCCACACTCAGTCTCTTGCAGTTATGTAATAATGCACCGAAACCACAGCTCCCTTTCCACATCAAGGCCCCATGGAACTTTCCATTGTTTACCCCAGACGCTTCACATGCCCTGGGTCAATCCATTGACAGCACATCGACCCAGGTATACCACATCGTTCCAATTCATTCTATTCCTTGCATGCCTTTCACCCTCCTGCATCTTCAGGCCCCGATCACTCAAAATCTTTTTCACTCCATCTTTCCACATCCAATTTGGGTTCCCACCTCTCCTCGTTCCCTCCACCTCTGACACATTTATCCTCTTTGTCAATCTTTTCTCACTCATTCTCTCCATGTGACCAAACCATTTCAACACACCCTCTTCTGCTCTCTCAACCACACTCTTTTTATTTCCACTCAACTCTCTTGCCCTATCATTACTTAATCGATCAAACCACCTCACACCACATATTGTCCTCAAACATCTCATTTCAAGCACATCAACCCTCCTGCGCACAACTCTATCTATAGCCCACGCCTACCAACCATACAACATTGTTGGAACCACTATTCCTTCAAACATACCCATTTTTGCTTTCCGAGATAATGTTCTCGACTACCACACATTCTTCAAGGCTCCCAGAAGTTTCGCCCCCTCACCCACCCTATGATTCACTTCCGCTTCCATGCTTCCATTCGCTGCCAAATCCACTCCCAGATATCTAAAACACTTCACTTCCTCCAGTTTTTCTCCATTCGAACTTCCCTCCCAATTGACTCGACCCTCAACTCTACTGTACCTAATAACCTTGCTCTTATTCACATTTACTCTCAACTTTCTTCTTTCACACACTTTACCAAACTCAGTCACCAGCTTCTGCAGTTTCTCACATCAATCAGCCAGCATCGCTGTATCATCAGTGAACAACTGACTCACTTCCCGAGCTCTTTAATCCGCAACAGACTGCATACTTGCCCCTCTTTCCAAAACTCTTGCATTCACCTCCCTAAGAACCCCATCCATAAACAAATTAAACAACTATGGAGACATCACACACCCCTGCCGCAAACCTACTTTCACTGAGAACCAATCACTTTCATCTCTTCCTACACGTACACATGCCTTACATCCTCGATAAAAACTTTTCACTGCTTCTACCAACTTGCCTCCCAAACCATATATTCTTAATACCTTCCACAGACCATCTCTGTCAACCCTATCATATACCTTCTCCAGATCCATAAATGCTACATACAAATCCATTTGCTTTTCTAAGTATTTCTCACATACATTCTTCAAAGCAAACACCTGATCCACACATCCTCTACCACTTCTGAAACCACACTGCTCTTCCCCAATCTGATGCTCTGTACATGCCTTCACCTTCTCAATCAATACCCTCCCATATAATTTACCAGGAATACTCAACAAACTTATACCTCTATAATTTGAGCACTCATTTTTATCCCCTTTGCCTTTGTACAATGGCACTATGCAAGCATTCCGCCAATCCTCAGGCACCTCACCATGAATCATACATACATTAAATAACCTTACCAACCGGTCAACAATACAGTCACCCCCTTTTTTAATAAATTCCACTGCAATACCATCCAAACCCGCAATACCCTGCAATACCATCCAAACTCCCCTCCTTGTATTTTAACTTTCTAAAAGGGGAATCAGAAGTAGGAGTCACGCGGGGAGTGCTCATCCTCCTCGAAGGCTCAGATTGGGGTGTCTAAATGTGTGTGGATGTAACCAAGATGAGAAAAGAGGAGAGATATGTCGTATGTTTGAGGAAAGGAACCTGGATGTTTTGGCTCTGAGTGAAACGAAGCTCAAGGGTGAAGGGAAAGAGTGGTTTGGGAATATCTTGGGAGTAAAGTCAGGGTTTAGTGAGAGGACAAGAGCAAGGGAAGGAGTAGCACTACTCCTGAAACAGGAGTTGTGGGAGTATGTGATAGAGTGTAAGAAAGTGAACCCCAGATTGATATGGGTAAAACTGAAAGTTGATGGAGAGAGATGGGTGATTATTGGTGCATATGCATCTGTGCATGAGAAGAAAGATCATGAGAGGCAAGTGTTTTGGGAGCAGCTGAATGAGTGTGTTAGTGGTTTTGATGCACGAGACCGGGTTATAGTGATGGATGATTTGAATGCAAAAGTGAGTAATGTGGCATTTGAGGGAATACCTGGTATACATGGGGTGTTCAGTGTTGTAAATGGAAATGGTGAAGAGCTTGTAGATTTATGTGCTGAAAAAGAACTGGTGATTGGGAATACCTGGTTTAAAAGAGAGATATACATAAGTATACGTATGTAAGTAGGAGAGATGGCCAGAGAGCGTTATTGGATTACGTGTTAATTGATAGGCGCGCGAAAGAGAGACTTTTGGATGTTAATGTGCTGAGAGGTGCAACTGGAGGGATGTCTGATCATTATCTTGTAGAGGCGAAGGTTAAGATTTGTAGGGGTTTTCAGAAAAGAAGAGAGAATGTTGGGGTGAAGAGAGTGGTGAGAGTAAGTGAGCTTGGGGAGGAGACTTGTGTGAGGAAGTACCAGAAGAGACTGAGTACAGAATGGAAAAAGGTGAAAACAAAGGAGGTAAGGGGAGTGGGGGAGGAATGGGATGTATTTAGGGAAGCAGTGATGGCTTGCGCAAAAGATGCTTGTGGCATGAGAAGAGTGGGAGGTGGGTTGATTAGAAAGGGTAGTGAGTGGTGGGATGAAGAAGTAAGATAATTAGTAAAAGTGAAGAGAGAGGCATTTGGACGATTTTTGCAGGGAAATAATGCAAATAAGTGGGATATGTATAAAAGAAAGAAGCAGGAGGTCAAGAGAAAGGTACAAGAGGTGAAAAAGAGGACAAATGAGAGTTGGGGTGAGAGAGTATCACTAGATTTCAGGGAGAATAAAAAGATGTTTTGGAAGGAGGTAAATAAAGTGCGTAAGACAAGGGAACAAATGGGAACTTCACTGAAGGAGGCTAATGGGGAGGTGATAACAAGTAGTGGTGATGTGAGAAGAAGATGGAGTGAGTATTTTGAAGGTTTGTTGAATGTGTTTGTTGATAGAGTGGCAGATATAGGGTGCTTTGGTCGAGGTGGTGTGCAAAGTGAGAGGGTTAGGGAAAATGATTTGGTAAACAGAGAAGAGGTAGCAAAAGCTTTGCGGAAGATGAAAGCCTGCAAGAAAGGAGGTTTGGATGGTATGGCAGTGGAATTTATTAAAAAAGGGGGTGACTGTATCGTTGACTGGTTGGTAAGGTTATTTAATGTATGTATGATTCATGGAGAGGTGCCTGGGGATTGGCGGAATGCTTGCATAGTGCCATTGTACAAAGGCAAAGGGGACAAAGATGAGTGATCAAATTACAGAGGTATAAGTTTGGTGAGTATTCCTGTGAAATTATATGGGAGGGTATTGATTGAGAGGGTGAAGGCATGTACAGAGCATCTGATTGGGGAAGAGCAGTGTGGTTTCAGAAGTGGTAGAGGATGTGTGGATCAGGTGTTCGCTTTGAAGAATGTATGTGAGAAATACTTAGAAAAGTAAATGGATTTGTATATAGCATTTATGGATCTGGAGAAGGCATATGATAGAGTTGATAGAGATGCTCTGTGGAAGTTATTAAGAATATATGGTGTGGGAGGCAAGTTGTTAGAAGCAGTGAAAAGTTTTTATCGCGGATGTAAGTTATTTGTGCGTGTAGGAAGAGAGGAAAGTGATTGGTTGTCAGTTAATGTAGGTTCGCGGCAGGGGTGTGTGACGTCTCCATGGTTCTTTGATTTGTTTATGAATGGGGTTGTTAGAGAGGTGAATGCAAGGGTTTTGGAAAGAGGGGCAAGTATGCAGTCTGTTGTGGATCAGAGAGCTTGGGAAGTGAGTCAGTTGTTGTTCGCTGATGATAAAGCGCTGGTGGCTGATTCATGTGAGAAACTGCAGAAGCTGGTGACTGAGTTTGGTAAGGTGTGTGAAAGAAGAAAGTTGAGAGTAAATGTGAATAAGAGCAAGGTTATTAGGTACAGTAAGGTTGAGGGTCAAGTCAATTGGGAGGTAAGTTTGAATGGAAAAAACTGGAGGAAGTGAAGTGTTATAGATATCTGGGAGTGAATTTCGCAGCTGATGGAACCATGGAAGCGTAAGTGAATCATAGGGTGGGGGAGGGGGCGAAAATTCTGGGAGCCTTGAAGAATGTGTGGGAGTCGAGAACATTATCGCGGAAAGCAAAAATGGGTATGTTTGAAGGAATAGTGGTTCCAACAATGTTGTGTGGTTGCGAGGCGTGGGCTATGGATAGAGTTGTGCGCAGGAGGGTGGATGTGCTGGAAATGAGATGTTTGAGGAAAATATGTCGTGTGAGGTGGTTTGACTGAGTAAGTGATAATAGGGTAAGAGAGATGTGTGGTAATAAAAAGAGTGTGGTTGAGAGAGCAGAAGAGGGTGTTTTGAATTGGTTTGGTCACATGGAGAGAATGAGTTAGGAAAGATTGACACAGACGATATATGTGTCATAGGTGGAGGGAACGAGGAGAAGTGGGAGACCAAATTTGAGGTGGAAAGATGGAGTGAAAAAGATTTTGAGTGATCGGGGCCTAAACATGCGCTACCTCGCACACATGAGGGGGGAGGGGGTTGTTATTCCATGTGTGGCAAGGTGGTGATGGGAATGAATAAAGGTAGACAGTATGAATTATTCACATGTGTATATATGTATATGTCTGTGTGTGTATATATATGTATACGTTGAGATGTATAGGTATATATATTTGCGTGTGTGGACGAGTATGTATATACATGTGTATGTGGGTGGGTTGGGCCATTCTTTCTTTTGTTTCCTTGCGCTACCTCGCTAACGCGGGAGACAGCGACAAAGAAAAATAAATAAATAAATGATATATATATATATATATATATATATATATATATATATATATATATATATATATATATATATATATATATATATATATATATTAATATATATATATATATATATATATATATATATATATATATATATATATATATATATATATATATATATGTATATATATATATATATATATATATATATATATATATATATATATATATATATATATATATATATATATATATATATATGTATGGTGAAATCGCAATTCAGTAGGAGTTCAGATAATTTTATATAACACATAATTTCACAGAGATAATCTGCCTCATCACGTGCGATCAATTCACAAAGTTTTTAAATTCCAGCACAACCACACAAATTCCGTCTCTCCCGTGTCATTCTAGACTGAAGAATGACATAGGAGAGACGGAATTTTTGCTGTGTTGTTGGGAATTGCAAAGCTTTATTGATTGTTTGTACCTGATGAGGTGGATTGTCTTCGTGTTGTGCCGCATATATAAAATTGCGTTCTATGAAATTATCTGCCATTTCACCTTCATAATTATCATCAGGGGATTGTGTGACTAAATTAACATTATATATGTATGTATGTATGCATGTATGTATGTATATATATGTATGTATTTATATATATATATATATATATACATATATATATATATATACATATATATATATATATATATACATGTGAATAAGAGCAAGGTTATTAGGTACAGTAGGGGTGAGGGTCAAGTCAATTGGGAGGTGAGTTTGAATGGAGAAAAACTGGAGGAAGTAAAGTGTTTTAGATATCTGGGAGTGGATCTGGCAGCGGATGGAACCATGGAAGCGGAAGTGGATCATAGGGTGGGGGAGGGGGCGAAAGTCTGGGAGCCTTGAAGAATGTGTGGAAGTCGAGAACATTATCTCGGAAAGCAAAAATGGGTATGTTTGAAGGAATAGTGGTTCCAACAATGTTGTATGGTTGCGAGGCGTGGGCTATGGATAGAGTTGTGCGCAGGAGGATGGATGTGCTGGAAATGAGATGTTTGAGGACAATGTGTGGTGTGAGGTGGTTTGATCGAGTAAGTAACGTAAGGGTAAGAGAGATGTGTGGAAATAAAAAGAGCGTGGTTGAGAGAGCAGAAGAGGGTGTTTTGAAATGGTTTGGGCACATGGAGAGAATGAGTGAGGAAAGATTGACCAAGAGGATATATGTGTCGGAGGTGGAGGGAGCAAGGAGAAGAGGGAGACCAAATTGGAGGTGGAAAGATGGAGTGAAAAAGATTTTGTGTGATCGGGGCCTGAACATGCAGGAGGGTGAAAGGAGGGCAAGGAATAGAGTGAATTGGATCGATGTGGTATACCGGGGTTGACGTGCTGTCAGTGGATTGAATCAAGGCATGTGAAGCGTCTGGGGTAAACCATGGAAAGCTGTGTAGGTATGTATATTTGCGTGTGTGAACGTATGTATATACATGTGTATGGGGGGGGTTGGGCCATTTCTTTCGTCTGTTTCCTTGCGCTACCTCGCAAACGCGGGAGACAGCGACAAAGTATAAAAAAAAAAAAATATATATATATATATATATATATATATATACATATATATATATATATATATATATATATATATATATATATATATATATATATATATATATATATATATATATATATATATATATTTCTTTCTTTCAAACTATTCGCCATTTCCCGCATTAGCAAGGTAGCATTAAGAACAGAGGACTGGGCCTCTGAGGGAATATCCTCACCTGGCCCCCTTCTATGTTCCTTCTTTTGGAAAATTAAAAAAAAAAAATGTATGTATGTATATACGCATATATATTGCAAGGATCACAATTTTGCGCTTGATCAAGTATAATCCTATGAGTTCACAGGGAAAGTGAAACACGATATGTTCCCAAGCGCGCTTACGTGTGATAATCACATCATCAGGGGAGACACAAGAGAGAAATATAACAGTCAGTTGATATACAACGAAGAGACGTAGCTCGGACGTCTCCTCGCTGTATATCAACTGACTTTTATATTTCTCTCTTGTGTCTCTCCTGATGATGTGATTATTACACGAAAGTGCACTTGGGAATTTATCGTGTTTCATCTTCCCCGTGGACTCATAGGAATAGATATATGTATGAATGAGTGTGTTTGTATGTATGTATGTATGTATGTGTGTATATAATCTAATCGAGTAGCTTTTCATTCCAAAGGAGTCCATCATTTTCCTCCTACTGATCATAGCGCAGCCTTGAAGCTGCAGAAGTACCAGAAAAGGTATTGTATTATTCCATAATTAATGATTATGTACAAATGAGTCTTATCTGTGTGTGTGTGTGTGTGTGTGTGTGTGTGTGTGTGTGTGTGTGTGTGTGTGTGTGTGTGTGTGTGTGTGTGTGTGTGTGTATATTCGTCTATTTATCTATTTCGGATGTCTAAACACGTTATATCTTATACTCATATAGGACTTTTACTTCCCAAGTAAGGTGCATCTGTCGTGAGTGCTGGAGATAACGGAGGCGTGTGGGTGTGGCCCCTGTAGTCTCCAGGGTGAGGCAGGTATATAAGGTGGTGCGGGTCGACTTCCAGCATCACACTCACCTCAGCCTCCACCATGATCGCTCCTAAGGTAAGATCATGCATCGCTCGTCCACCTGGCTTGTGTAGATAGCTGACACTCTGTCTATTAGGTCTGGAGACCTTGTGCTCTTGTCTAACTCCATCGCCATCGATATTGGAGAAAAAGATGTGTAGATTTTCAGTATTTTTTCGATTTTAGATTTTTTCAATATTCAGCTCTTCAAGAAGTATAGTTTGCACTGTGTCTACGTGAACGAGAGTGACAGACTACGTGAACTGAAAATCGTATTTGAATGTGTGTGTGTACGTTTCAAAAATAGATAGCATACACAGATACACACACACACACACACACACACACACACACACACACACACACACACACACTTACATGGCAGTGATCGAAGAATATTCCTTTTAACTACAATCTTATGGTGGACATGATGCTGTATTCCGTCTCTGAATGTGTGAAACAAGTTCGTCCAAAAATCTACGTTCTGATAACTTGGAAATGTCCTCTGAGATTGTTCCAGGTAGCTGCACGAGCTGCATATCTGTAACCAGATTCTCTTTTGGCCAGCTGAATTTTGTAATTACGTACGTAATGGTTATCGTTAGTATTATCATTATTACCATTATCATTATCATTTTCATTATTATTATGAATATTACTGTCGCTGTTGAATTCAGAGACATCCATAATGACAGTGATGACAAGAAATAATATTTTCTTGGTGATCAAGACGCTGGTATACGTAGGAAGCATATAATACGGTACAATACGGTATAATTCGGTACAATACGATATAATACGGCTTGGCCAATTGAGGCCATATCTTCCATTTTTGCTGTTATACTTCTTTGCGTTCCAGTTTCAAGTCTGCATCTCTTAGCAATCCCACACTCTTTCTTGGTCGCGCTTAACCACAGGGAGGGGACCAGTCCAGTGATACAACTGAAAAAGTTTGATAGCAAAGTTACCGCACCGTAGTGCTTGTCACCCCAGCTACCGTCCTCAGCTGAGAGCTTTTCTTAACTGTCTGCGCGTGACGTGACTCGTCCAGTCGTGGTACCAACCGTGCAATCTTGTCACACCTCCTTACAACGACGGGGTTGAGGTCACCATCAATATTATGCGGCACGGTGGCTCTCTCTCTCTTTCTACGTCTACGACTCTGAACCAGGTGTTCGCGAGCACAATGGTGTTCTCTTGATCTTGTAAAAGCGTTCACCAAAAATGACTCAAATCGGTGTTCGCGAGAACCAATTTGGGAGTCCCTGCTCGAGATTCATATGAGATATTCCCCTCGCTTAATTTTCTGCTCTTGCCCTATTCAAATAAGCCACTGGTGCTGCCTGGCTGACTCTATTTCCTTCGTAAATACCGTCAGTTCCTTCGTCAGGCACACAGCTGCACTGATGCCTCCTGTGGTTCACATGGTAAGGGAGATGATAGCAGGTCGCAGTGCTTAACCAAGAGGAGGTAAGTCACTCTACGTAAATACTTCAAAATCTAGTTTGTCTTACGTTTGGTTATGCAGTTACTGTGCCCCACAAGGGAGAGAGAAAAAGACGAGCGTTTTTCCCATACGATTAAATCTAGTCCATTATATTTAGCAGTAAGTGGTTGCTAAACGTCACGGATACATGGGCCGCTGGAAATCAGACCCGCATAGATTCAAATCCTGGTCATGTCAGCCGGTACACAGTCCAACCAGCTGTTCGTCCTCCCCTGATGGCTTGTCGATAATACAGATACCTGGCATAGGCAAGGGTGTGCGTGCGTGCGCATGCATACACAGGAGTTTAGATATGGTTCATACATACAAGGTTGAGAGACGGGACAACACAAGTGTAAAACTCTCACCCAGCAACACACGAATAGTAATCACAACTGGTAATCACGCATGACCACAATCATGCAACACTCATGTGCTCCTCCTATAAGGTTACTTTGCTGGTTGTTTGGGGTGTAGGCCTATCACTTACCAGGGTCACTGAGGCCGTCACTGTCAAATCACATCCACCAGCTGACAAAAAACTCCAGCGCCTTCTTCAGGGGTTAAGGATAATCCTATGACGAAAAACACTCCCACTGTACATGTGGCCCATACTCTAAGAAAAGTCTAAGTGATATGAGATAAAACAAGGACTCCCAGCAGAACAATCTTGGGGACAAAATGCTATGAACAAATGAGATTCTCTCATCCCATTATATTGTAGACTGTAGTGTGATAATAGCAGCTGGCAGACGTAAGGATATCAGAGCCACTCGACGTTGGTCTTTCAATCAAGTATTCTTGATACAAGGGATAATAATTTTACTTTACTTCCAAGTTGCTTAAATCCTTTAATGCAAATGTTGCCTTCAGCAACAATAATACTATAAAGATTATCTTAATCAGGAACTCACCAGAAAATTCTCCTGGGTGCATCTATAAAGAGCAATGTAAAATTTGTGATAAGTTTTATGTCGGTCAGACTGGTAAGGATCTTTCTGTTAGACTTAAGCAACATAAATGTAGTATAAGAATAGGACAAGAATCAAATGCCTTGTTTAATCACCTTCAAAACTACAATCATTGCATTGACTGGAGTAATACCATCTCAGTTATTAACTCTAACTCCAGTACCACGAGAAATATCATTGAATCTATTATCAAATACATAAAGAATTATTACCTTGATATTAGCGAAGGTCTATACAAATTGGATAACTTCATTGTTAATAAATTTTGTAAACAATTCCCCTTCTTGTCCACATAAAAAGTTAATGATGCGCTCTTGTCTGTCTTTGACAATCACGTGTTTACAAAATGGCGTCCAAGCTACGTCTCTTCGTTGTATATCAGCTCACTTGTATTTCTCTCTTGTGTCTCCCCTGATCATTTGATTATTACCCGAAAGTGCACTTGGGAATTTATCGTGTTTCATTTTCCACGTGGACTCATAGGAATTTATATATACGTATATACGTATATACGTATATACGTATATATATATATATATATATATATATATATATATATATATATATATATATATATATATATATATATATATATATATTTTCTTTCTTTTCTTTCGTACTATTCGCCATTTCCCGCGATAGCGAGGTAGCATTAAGAACAGAGGACTGAGCCTTTGAGGGAATATCCTCACCTGGCCCCCTTCTCTGTTCCTTCTTTTGGAAAATTGAAAAAAATGAGAGGGGAGGATTTCCAGCCACCCGCTCCCTCCCCTTTTAGTCGCCTTCTACGACACGCAGGGAATACGTGGGAAGCATTCTTTCTCCCCTATCCCCAGGGATATATATATATATATATATATATATATATATATATATATTACTTTGTCCCTGTCTCCCGCGTTAACGAGGTACCGCAAGGAAACAGACGAAAGAATGGCTCAACCCACCCACATACACATGTATATACCTACACGTCCACACACGCAAATATACATAACTATACATCTCAACGTATACATATATATACACACGCAAACATATATATATATACACATGTACATAATTCATATTGTATGCCTTTATCCAATTCCATCGCCACCCCGCTACACATGAAATGACAACCCCCTCCCCCCTCACGTGCGCGAGATAGCGCTAGGAAAAGACAACAAAGGCCACATTCGTTCACACTCAGTCTTTAGCTGCCATGTATAATGCACCGAAACCACAGATCCCTTTCCACATCCAGGCCCCACAGAACTTTCCATGGTTTATCCCAGACGTTTCGCATGCCCTGGTTCAATCCATTGACAGTACATCGACCCCTTTAAACCACATCGTTCCAATTCACTCTATTCCTTGCACGCCTTTCACCCTCCTGCATGTTCAGGCCCCGATCACTCAAAATCTTTTTCACTCCATCCTTCCACCTCCAGTTTGGCTTCCACTTCTCGTTCCCTCCACCTCTGACACATATATCCTCTTGGTCAATCTTTCCTCACTCATTCTCTCCATGTGACCAAACCATTTCAAAATACCCTCTTCTGCTCTCTCAACCACACAATTTTCATTACCTATTATTACTTACTCGATCAAACCACCTCACACCACATATCATCCTCAAATATCTCATTTCCAGCACGTCCACCCTCCTCCGCACAACTCTCTCTATAGCCCACGCCTCGCAACCATATAACATTGCTGGAACCACTATTCCCTCAAACATACCCATTTTTGCTTTCCGAGATAATGTTCTCGACTTCCACACATTCTTCAACGCTCTCAGAACTTTCGCCACCTCCCCCACCCTATGATTCACTTCCGCTTCCATGGTTCCATCCGCTGCCAGATCCACTCCCAGATATCTAAAACACTTCGCTTCCTCCATCTTTTCTCCATTCAAACTTACTTCCCACTTGACTTGTCCCTCAACGCTACTGTACCTAATAACCTTGTTCTTATTTACATCTACTCTCAGCTTTCTTCTTTCACACACTTCACCAAACTCAGTCACTAGCTTCTGCAGTTTCTAACACGAATCAGCCACCAGCGCTGTATCATCAGCGAACAACAACTGACTCACTTCCCAAGCTCTCTCGTCCACAACAGACTGCATACTTGCCCCTCTTTCCAAAACTCTTGCATTCACCTCCCTAACAACCCCATCCATAAACAAATTAAACAACCATGGAGGCATCACACACCCCTGCCGCAAACCAACATTCACTGAGAACCAATCACTTTCCTCGCTTCCTACACGTACACATGCCTTATATCCTTATATATATATATATATATATATATATATATATATATATATATATATATATATATATATATATATATATATATATATATATATATATATATTTCTATAAGTCCATGTCGAAAATGAAACACGATAAGTTCCCAAATCCTCGTTGACTCGTAGGAATATATTTGATAACGCGCAAAATTGTGAATCTCCCTAATATATATATATATATATATATATATATATATATATATATATATATATATATATATATATATATATATATATATTTTTTTTTTTTTTTTTTTTTTTTTTTTTTATACTTTGTCGCTGTCTCCCGCGTTTGCGAGGTAGCGCAAGGAAACAGACGAAAGAAATGCTCCCCCCCCCCATACACATGTATATACATACGTCCACACACGCAAATATACATACCTACACAGCCTTCCATGGTTTTCCCCAGACGCTTCACATGCCCTGATTCAATCCACTGACAGCACGTCAACCCCGGTATACCACATCGCTCCAATTCACTCTATTCCTTGCCCTCCTTTCACCCTCCTGCATGTTCAGGCCCCGATCACACAAAATCTTTTTCACTCCATCTTTCCACCTCCAATTTGGTCTCCCTCTTCTCCTCGTTCCCTCCACCTCCGACACATATATCCTCTTGGTCAATCTTTCCTCACTCATTCTCTCCATGTGCCCAAACCACTTCAAAACACCCTCCTCTGCTCTCTCAACCACGCTCTTTTTATTTCCACACATCTCTCTTACCCTTACGTTACTCACTCGATCAAACCACCTCACACCACACATTGTCCTCAAACATCTCATTTCCAGCACATCCATCCTCCTGCGCACAACTCTATCCATAGCCCACGCCTCGCAACCATACAACATTGTTGGAACCACTATTCCTTCAAACATACCCATTTTTGCTTTCCGAGATAATGTTCTCGACTTCCACACATTCTTCAAGGCCCCCAGAATTTTCGCCCCCTCCCCCACCCTATGATCCACTTCCGCTTCCATGGTTCCATCCGCTGCCAGATCCACTCCCAGATATCTAAAACACTTCACTTCCTCCAGTTTTTCTCCATTCAAACTCACCTCCCAATTGACTTGACCCTCAACCCTACTGTACCTAATTACCTTGCTCTTATTCACATTTACTCTTAACTTTCTTCTTCCACACACTTTACCAAACTCAGTCACCAGCTTCTGCAGTTTCTCACATGAATCAGCCACCAGCGCTGTATCATCAGCGAACAACAACTGACTCACTTCCCAAGCTCTCTCATCCCCAACAGACTTCATACTTGCCCCTCTTTCCAAAACTCTTGCATTTACCTCCCTAACAACCCCATCCATAAACAAATTAAACAACCATGGAGACATCACACACCCCTGCCGCAAACCTACATTCACTGAGAACCAATCACTTTCCTCTCTTCCTACACGTACACATGCCTTACATCCTCGATAAAAACTTTTCACTGCTTCTAACAACTTGCCTCCCACACCATATATTCTTAATACCTTCCACAGAGCATCTCTATCAACTCTATCGTATGCCTTCTCCAGATCCATAAATGCTACATACAAATCCATTTGCTTTTCTAAGTATTTCTCACATACATTCTTCAAAGCAAACACCTGATCCACACATCCTCTACCACTTCTGAAACCATATATATATATATATATATATATATATATATATATATATATATATATATATATATATATATATATATATATATATATATATATATATATATATATATATATATATATATATATATATATATATTTATATATATATATATATATATATATATATATATATATATATATATATATATATATATATATATATATATATATATATATATAAATTAGCTTAAGTTCGGTAACCAGTTAATTGACCACCCTCTAAGGGAGGATAAACAACCGGATTGACTGTGGAGCGACTGCCACAGCCAGGGTTCAGAATTATGTGCCCGATCATGGGCGGCCCGCGAATGGATCACATTTAGCAACACTGACCGATACACGACGAAGAACCACTGCCTCCCTCAAGTTCACGTCTCTCACAAGAAACCTTCTCATTTCTCGACTCTTTTTAGAGGATGCTATCATGATGATGAAAGTGCCAAACGTCAATAGCTTCCAAGAGAATAAGGGATTTGAAAATAATAGAAGTTAAGGAGAGAATTACTTCCAGACTATATTACTAAACCCTACCCTCCTACCCAAGATTCTTTTTCTGTAGGGTTCTTACTGCGCTACGAAGCCAGCCACATCCACTAGGTGGTGCCACAGATTATGAAGTTCAATTATGTGTATATTGTATATTTCTTTGTAGTGAGAGTACACGAGAGTCGAGGAGTAGGTTGTCAGCGTCTTCACTATGCTGTATCTTGGGTATCAGCGGTCTTGCAATATGTCGCGCTGGTATTTCAAATATTGGAGAGATAGGTAGTATCCATATCTCACACCCAGCTAACCTGTCTATTTACCTTTCTAAACCTAATGACTTTGCTTTGATTCACATTTATTCATAACCTTCTCCTTTCGTACACTTTCCCAAACTCAGACACCAGCTTCTGCAGTTTCTCATTCGAATATGCCTCTAGCGCCGTGTCATCAGCAAACAACTGACTCATCTCTCAGGCCGCCCTCACTCCCAACAGACTGCATACCTCCCGTCCTCTCCAAGACTCTTGCATTTACCTCGCTCACCACCCATCTCGTAAACAAATTCAACAGCCACAGACCCACCTTCAATCTTCTCTCGACCTACTCGCATCTACTCCCACGCACACCATATGCTCTTGAGGAAGATTCCTCACTGCTTCTAATAGCTTTCCTCCCAACACCATATGTTCGTAAAACCATCCAAAAAGCATGTCTATCAACCTAACGAAATGCTTCGTCCAAATCCATAAATGCTACACACAAAGCATTCTGTTTCTCTAAGTATTTCTCACACACATTCTTCAAAGCAAACACCTGATCCATACGTCCTCTACCACTCCTGAAACCACATTTTTCCTCCCCAGTCTGATGTTCTGCGTATGCCATCATCCTCTCAATTACTACTCTTCCATGAACTTTCCAGTCACATTCAACAAACATATAACTCTGTAATTCGAACACTCGCCTATATCCCCCTTGTCTCAGTCATCTCACCATGATTCGTACATACATTGAAAATCCTAAGTAAACAATACACCACACAGTTACTCTCTTTCTTCAGGTATTCAAGCGCATTACCATCCACTCCAGCCACATTACTACATTTCATCTTATGCAAGGCTTTTACCTCCTCTTCTATTTTCACCAAACCATTTGTCATAATTCTCTCACTTCGCATACTTCCCTGATACAAACATCCTACATCTGTCACTCTATCATCAAACACATTTAATCATCTTTCATAGCATTCAATCCGTCTCCTCTTCGCCTCATCACTGCCTGGTGCCACTTCCCCATTTGCCCCCTTCATCGATGTCGCCATTTGTTCTCTTGCTTTTCTCACACTATTAGCCTCCTCCCAAAATATCTTATTCACCCTAAAGTTAGCTGATACTTGCTCACTTCATTCTCATTTGAACTCTTTTTCAGCCCCTCCACTTTCCTTTTGAATTCCTGCCGCATTTTCTTGTAAACGCCTTTCAATCACTCGCACCACATCCTAGCAGCAATAACACTCATACGCCTTTCTTTTCTCTTTCGCCAACACCTCTGCGTCGTCAACCCAACATTCACTACCCTTTCTCACCTACCCAGAACTATCTTCCACACGCCACACACTCTCTCATATGTCAACTCTGCTTCCCTAAATACATTCCATTCCTCACCCATTACCCTAGCTTCGTTATTCTCACCCTCTCCCAGTCTACAGTCAGTCTCTCCTAGTGTTTCTTTACACAAGAGTCTTTTCCAAGCTCACTTATTTCCATCACCGTCTTTTTACCCTTAACCTTTCCTTTTTTTCCTCAAAACCTCTACCACTCTTTACTCTCGTCTCCACCAGGATATTAACAGAAATCCTACCATAACAATTACATCCAAGAATCTTTCTGCACGTCTATCAGTTACTAAGTAATCCAACTTACCCACGTATACTTACGTATGTTCTTTTTAAACCAGATATTCCCAATCTGTAGTTATTTTTCAACACAACTCGACAAGCTGTTCATGATTTCCATTCACCTTACTGAATAACCCTCACCCCCATCTATAATCTCGACTGCCACATCACCCACTTTCGCATTCAAATCATCCGATTTCTCGCATCACAACTGCTCACTTACTCACTCAATTGCTCACCAAAACACTCGCCTCTTTTCACCATTCTTCTCAAGACCAGGTGCACAAGCACTAATAATCACCCAGCTTGCGTAATCTATTTTCATTCTCACTCACATCAGCATGGGGCTCACTTCCTTACGCTATTTTATACATTCTCACAACTCCTCCTTCGTCAGAAGTGCTACCTCTTCCTTAGCTCACGTCCTCACACTTCCCTTGAGTTTACTCCTAAAACATTTCCAAAGTACTCTTCCCCTTGACCTTTAAAATTTGTGTCACTCAGGGCCAAGACATCCAGGTTCCAATCCTCCAACATACTACATAAGTTTCCTTTCTTCACATCTTTTTTACATGCAAACACATTCAGACAGCCTGAGACCTCGATGAGGATGACCACTCCTCAGTTGGCTCGTTCTTCTGTTCCATCTTTTAGATATTGAAATACAAGGAGGAGTAAGGGTCCAGCCTCACTCCGACCCCTTTTACTCGCCTTCTACGATACGCAGGGAATACATTGATAGTATTCTTTCTCCCCTATCCCCTGGGACATGTATAATGATGTAATGCAGACATGTATAATGTCGACAGATAATTAGATATAGATATTTGTATGAGAACAATAGCATGAAACAACAGCCTTAGAGAATCTGTGAATGAGTCGGTCAATTTTGAACAATTCTGTCCTGAGTGTGCCACTCTGCCTCGTGTATACTAATCCTGTTCGATTGATTTCCTTTCAGCTGATCCTCTCCCTAGGCTTCCTAGCCACCGTCTTTGGCGACAAATCGCACCATGTGACAGTACACCATGGAGGAGGTGGAGGAGGTCACCATGGAGGTGGTGGCGGTGGTGGCGGTGGTATTGTTATCCACGGTGGTGGTGGTGGTGGTGGCGGCGGTGGCGGAGGCTACGGCGGTGGAGTGCATGGTGGCGGCGGTGTGGGCGGAGGCCACGGAGGAGGAGGAGGAGGCGGAGGTCATGGCGGTGGCGGTTATGGTGGTGGTGGTCATCACGTCTCCTATTACGTAGGTCTTCCCTAAGTACTCATTGCAAGGGAGAGGTTTGGATACTCACTTTCGTGTTAGGGGGATGTTTGATTCTGAATGTAAGGAATGTATGAATTTACATTCGTGATACACACTAGTACTCCCACTGTCGAGGGAATTATACCACATGATACAAGCCACTGTCTACAGTGACAAGATGATTATATTACGTGATACACGCCACAACTAACAGTTCAAGAGAATCATATCGCGTGATACACGCCACTGTTCATAGTGTCAAGGGCATTATATTACAGGATACATGGCATTGCTCACACTGGAAATTATATCGCGTGATGCTCACAGAGGAGATAATACTACATGACACACGTCACTGTTCACAGTGAAAATTTTACAGCTTGGTGAAATAATTGGTCATAACACCTGTATAACGCAACAAGAAAATCCTGGAAAACTATCACAGTGAGGAGAGTTGAACAACACATTAAAAATGCCTGTATTATTGACAGTTGTAGGTGACCCCTCACTATAACAGCAAGATATGCAATACTAAGAACAAAGCCAGATGTAGCTACATGTCACTAGTTACGAACCTGGAAATGTTCACAATGCAAAAACAACACTATGTTAAACTATGGCCCTTTACTCATCATACAATGAATACTTATAGCAACATAGTAATAGCACGTCATCTTGCAGGTTCTATAGCAGCATCATACTAACACATCATAATGCAGGTTCTACATATAGCAACATCATCCTAGTAAGTCATAATGCAGGTTCTACTTATAGCAACTTCATACCAGCACGTCATAATGCTGTTCTACTTATAGCAACATCATCCTAGTACGTCATAATGCAGGTTCTACTTATAGCAACTTCATACCAGCACGTATAATGCTGTTCTTCTTATAGCAACTTCATACCAGCACGTCATAATGCTGTTCTACTTATAGTAACATCATACCAGCACGTCATAATGCTGTTCTACTTATAGCAACTTCAGACCAGCACGTCATAATGCTGTTCTACTTATAGCAACATCATCCTAGTAAGTCATAATGCAGGTTCTACTTATAGGAACTTCAGACCAGCACATCATCATGCAGGTCCTGATTCTGATATCATGAACGAGTAGACAGTAATTACCAGTTATTCAAATGACGTTCCGTTTCGCTGCAGGCTTCTCCTCACTACACCTACGACTACGGTGTCCATGACGACTACAGCGGCACCAACTTCGGCCACAGTGAAGCTCGCGATGGCTACAAGACCCAGGGGAAATACTACGTCCACCTGCCCGACGGTCGCATCCAGGTCGTCAGTTACTACGCCGACGAGCACGGCTACCATCCCCACGTCTCCTACCAGGGCGTGGCCCACTACCCCCACGTCGTCTCAGGCCACTACGGAGGATATCACTAGATGCGTATACTGTGAACCATATGTGAACATATTTTGGTATATCTCCTGTCTCTACGAATGTCCCTGTTAGTCTTTAGTCTTTTCTCACCTAAAACATCTACTTGAGGCTGTTTCTCTTCAGAATATATTAACAAATTGACAATATGTTTTATTGGTATCCTGTTTTCTTGAAGCAGTTTTAGGACACGTTAGAGTTGGAAGATTTCTTGTTATCTGTATATTGGTTTTAAGTCTCTATGAGTACAGAAAGTGAGCAATTGTAAGTCCAAGATAATCCTGTTTTCATAGTATTCTTCAAGTTTACTGAACGTACGGATTTCCCTCTACATATAAGTTTTCCTTTTAGTACCATATACCTTTCAGTTCTATTTTCAACAAAAGTAAGTTTCTTATGAGCTACTCGGTGTCTGAGATAAGGTAGATCTTAAGTTAGAATTATAGGTAAGTGCAATGAGCAATTTATGAATGTGTAAACATAAAAAACATTTAAACAGAGTACCATCCGTCATAAAGCAACATAACGTGTGAGTTAACGTAGCGACCAGAACCTGTTTCCACCGTAGCACAGTTAGCTTAACTTTACCCACATTGCAATGGGGAATATGAATATGATTAGCGTAATACTGCCATCTACATTCACCGTAATCTAAGAGTGGGGCATTAATATAGCGAATAGTAACCATGTGTTCAACAATGTAGGAAATGACGTCTGGTATGATGAATGGTCACCACATGTTGGGCACTGACTCGCCCAGGGAATGGCCACGGGTTCACCTAGAATATCAAAAGTACATAGAAGAGCGCACGCAGCTGCTCTGATAAGTAGGTAATAGCGACAGGCTGGAGCTGAGAGAGCGCAGAAGAGAATAACAAGAAGATGGTGTAAATCAGGTTAGATATATGTCTGGAATTAGGGTATCAAACTGAGGTCAAGAGGCGGACTACATTCATAGGAACGAGATAAAGGACTGGACGACAGAGACAATCATATCTCTCGTTAACTAGTTTACCATAGTTCGCTAATTACATGCTGAGCAGTGAACAAAACAGTGCCTAACAATGATAACACAAACACAGATTTCGATTCTGTGTGTTCCTTACGAAAATGTAATATAGCGCAAGGAAACAGACGAGGAATGGCCCAACCAACCCACATACACATGTATATACATAAACGCCCATACACGCATATATACATACGTATACATTTCAACGTATACTTACATATATAGACACAGATATATACATATATGCACATGAGCATATTCATACTTGCTGCCTTCATCCATTTTCGACGCCACCCTGACACATGAAATAGCATCCCCTTCCCTCAGCGAGGCCACATTCGTTCACGTTCAGTCTCTGGTTGTCATTTGCAATGCACCGAAACCACAGCTCCCTTTCCACATCCAGGCCCCACTGACCTTTCCATGCTTTACCCCAGAGGCTTCACATGCCTTGGTTCAATCCATTGACTCCATCTTTCTACCTAAGATTTGGCCGGTCTCCCGATTCCCTTTGTTACCTCCATTTCTGACACATATTTTTTTTGTCAGCCTTTTCTCACTCATTCTCTCCATATGTCCAAACCAATTCAATACATCCTATTCTGTTCTTTCAACGATGCTCTTTTTATTACAACACCTCTCTCTTTCCCTTCCATTATTCACTCGACCAAACTAACTCAAACATTTCATTTCCAACAAATCCACCCTCCTCCGCGCAACCCTTTCTATAGCCCATGCCCAGCAATCATACGATATTGTTGGAAATATTATTCTTTCAAACATACGCATTTTTGCTCATCCATAAACAAATTAAACAATCATGGTAACATCACACACCCTTGCCACAGCCCTGCCTTCTCTGGGAACCAATCACTCTCCTCTCTTCCTACTGATTACACGCCTTACACCCTTGATAAAAACTTCTCACTGTTTCTAGCAGCTTACCTACCACACCATATATATTCTTACGACCTACCACAAAGCATCTCTATCAACCCTGTCATATGCCTTCTCCAGATCCATGAATGATACATACAAATACATCTATTTTTCTAAGTATTTATCACATACATTCTTCTAAGAAAACACCTGATCCGCATATCCTCTGCCACTTCTGAAACCACACTGCTCCTCCCCAATTTGATGATCTGTACTTGCCTTTACCTTCTCAATCATTGCCCTCCCATATCATTTTCCAGGCATACTCAACAAACTTATGACTGTACTTTGAGCACTCACCTTTATCTCATTTGCCTTAATATAATGACACTATACATGCATTCCTCTAGTCCTCAAGCACTTTACCATGATCCATACATATACTGAATATCCTTACCAACCAATCAAGAATACAGTCACCCCCCTTTTTGACAAATTCAACTGCAATGCCATCCCATCCAATCCCGTCGCCTTGCTAGATATCATCTTCTGCAAGGCTTTCACCATCTCCTTTCTTTTTCACCAAAATACTCTCACTTCGCATACCACCACGACCTAACCACCCTACATATGCGACTCTATCATCAAATACAATTAACAGACATTCCAAATACTCACTCCATCACTACCTATTATCACATCCCCATTTGCTCCCTTCACTGATCTCTCCATTTGTTCTCTTGGCTTTCGTGCATTATTTATTTCCTTCCATAATATCTTTTAATTCTCCCTAAAGTTTAATGCTACTCTCTCACCCCAACTCGCATTTGCCATCTTTTTCAACCCCTGCACCTTCCTTTTAACCCTGGCGAAGATGGCAAAGGTAGTGATGAAGCAAAGAGGAGAGGGAGTGAGCATTTTGAAAGACTGTTAAATGTATTTGATGATAGGGCGACAGATGTACGGTGTTTTGGTAGGGGTGGCATGCGAGATGAGAGTCATGGAGATTGATTTGGTGAAAAGAAAAGAAGTGTTGAAAGCCTTGATAAAGATGAAATGCGGCAAGGCGGCAGGAGTGGATGGTTTTGCAGTTGAATTTAGTAAGAATGGATCATGGTGAGATCTGAGAATTGGCAGAATGCATGTATTGTGCCATTGTATAAAGGTAAAGGGGATAAGGGATGATTAGGGATGTAAATGCGAGTGGCGAGTACGCAGTCTGCTGGGAATGAAAGGTCCTGAGAAGGGAGTCAAGTGTTTTTTGCCGATGATACAGCACTGGTAGCTGATTCGAGTAAGAAACTACAGAAGTTGGTGACTGAGTTTGGAGGAGTGTGTGAAAGGAAAACGATGGGAGTAAACGTGAATGAAAATAAAGGTTATTACGTTCAACAGGGTTGAGGACAAGTTAGTTGGAGTGTAAATTAGAATGGAGAAAAATTGGAGGAAGTGAAGTGTTTTAGATATATAGGAGTGGACTTGACAACGAATGGAATCATGCAAACGGAAGTGAGTCGTAGGGATGGGGAGGGGGGCGAAACGTCTAGGAGTGATGAAAAATGTGCTGAATGAGAGAACGTTATCTCGGAAGGCAAAAAGGGGTATTTGAAGGAATGGTAGTTCCAATAATATTATATGGTTGCGAGGCATGGGCTATATATAGGGTTGTGCGGAGGTTGGTGAATGTGTTGGAAATGAAATGTTTGAGGACTATATGTAGTGTGAGGTGGTTTGATCGAGTAAGTAATGAAAGGTTAAAAGGGATGTGTGGAAATGAAAAGAGAGTGGTTGAGAGAGCAGAAGAGTATGTTGAAATGGTTTGGACGTATGGAGAGAATGAGTGAGGAAAGGTTAACAAAGAGGATATATGTGTCAGAGGTGGAGGGAACAAGGAGAAGCGGAAGACCAAATTAGAGGTGAAAGGTTGGAGTGAAAAAGATTTTGAGCCTGAACATGCAGGAGGGTGAAAGGCGTGCACGGAATAGATGTGGTATACTGGGGTTGACGTGCCGTCAATGGACTGAACCAGGGCATGTGAATAGGGAGCTACATTCACAATACAATACTAATGAAAATATCTTAATCAAAAACTAGTAAGAAAATTTTGCGGGCTGTATTTACAGAATACCTTGTGAAAGCTGTGATATGCTTTATGTTGGACAGACTGGTAAGGATCTCTATGTTAGACTTAAGCAACATCAATATAGTATGAGAACAGGACACTAATCAAATGCTTTATTTAGTTATGTTAAAAGTCACAACCATTGTATTGGCTGGAGTAACGCTAACTTAGTTATCAACTGTAACTCCTTGATCAAGAGATAGATCATTGAATCTTTTCTTATTGAATACACAAAGAATAGTAACATGAATATTAGTGAAGGTCTATACACACTGGATAGCTTTATCGTAGGCAAAAATTCTTAACAGTTCCCTATCTTGTCCACATTATAAAATCTGATGACTATCAGGCGCGATGCCAGACCGGAACACCACCAACCAGAAAGACTTGTGTACCAAAGGCGTCTTAGCTTCACCTGACTAAGTCTTCTATCCTATTCTTGTATCTCCTCTGACGATGTGATCATTACACGAAAGCATACTTTTGAATTTATCGTGTTTCATTTTCCTCATGGTTATCAGCAAATACTTGATCACGCGCACCAATGTGACCTACTGCAAAATCTATACACTCAAAGTAACCGACTCTTCGGCTCGTTAAAAAGTATCAACACTAACCGCAGTAATCCAGCACTATGAAGCACTCCCGACCCGTTTTACTGACCTCACGTCTGTTAGAAAACACACAAACCTACTCACGAGACACACTTCAAAAATCAGCCCCACACCAGCTTCACACCTAAAGAGGAAAGTCATAATGTACAAAATCCATCCAAAAACATTTGCTCAACCATCCGTTAGTGCCTCAAACACAAGCAATGCAATCAAATCCTTAAAGAGTTCTCCTGCTGCAGTCCCGAGCAACATATCAAACTTTCACAAACTACACTCTGGCCCATTCACAGTCCAGGAACTTACAGATATCTTCAACTACTCCTGGTCTTACAACAAAGTCCTTAACAGTTGGAAACTTTCCAAACATAATGCTCATCCTAAAACCCTTCAAACCACCCATCTTCCCATTCCCCTACCGCCCAATATGGCTTCTATCTTTAGTATTCATACTTTGCGAAAAATTGATCCAAAACAGAGCCATGCAAAACATATCACTCTAACTCACACAATATGGCTTCAGATTCAGCCACTCCACCATCACACTACATACAACAAATGGCAAATGGTTTTAACCAGCCAAAGTCCCCTTCCCGCACAGTATTAGTGGCAATGGACAATAACAAAACATTCGACAGTGTTTCCCGACACATCTTTATACAAAACATACGCTACACCATCCTCCACAAAAATGGCAAGAAGTGTTCTGCCAATTTTATAAGCGGCCTCCATTTCAAAGTCACTAGCTATGGCTTTGCCTCTATACCACAAATCTACAATGAAAATCCGCAAGGAGCAGTTGTTTCTCCAACCCTCTCCACTCTTTTCCTACATGACCTCCTAATGATTCCAGCAAACTTGAGTATGAAGGTCCTTTCATATGCAGACAAACTCACAATCACATCAAAACATCCTGACATCACAATGGCAATAACAAACATGCTATGCCACACTACCTTACACAGCTGGAACAACGGTTCACACACAACAGTATGTCTACATCTCCACAGTAGTATCCAATCCCTCTGTTAACTCCAGGCAGACACAAAACCAGCTCACACCCTGCAGTCACCTTGAATGGACAATCAATCCCACTGAACAATACACAAACCACTCCAGGCTTCACATACGGAACACGTGACATTCATTCCCAAAGACAGAAAAAAATCAGCACAAAAGAGAGATGCAAATTGGATGCCCTCGGAACTCTAAAGGACACTAAATATGGACAAGAAAAAGATTTCCTTAGAAGTCTACACACAATTTATCATCTTCACACTTTTCGCGCATTTCACAAGACATGCTCTTCACTTCCTCCAAAATTCGTAGATACTTTCCTTCGTTTATTTTTCCCTTCCATAATGCTCTCTGTATTTCAATTAAGGCCAAGCTTTGATCCAGACTTTTGACCGTGACTTGAGCCTCCAACGTAAAAAGAAAAAATCCTCACCTGCTTCTCAAAAGCAAAAATTACAAAGCTGAAAACCGTCCATTCAGAACAATCACGGGCTGTTAAGCAGCCACAACTACTTGACAACTTCACAGTGAATCAAAGATCCTCCCGACCAAATTACACTCCAAATTTTTTAGTGCTCAATTCTGTGGAACAGCACCAGACTCTTTCCATCAACCCCTTTTCATTACTAACCACCAACCCTTAAGTAGAAGTGAAAGGCCTAGTTCTTCCTGACACTTCGTCTAAACATGTAATGTACACATTACCGTAGCGCCTTGGTTGGGAGAATTTCTACGTCATGAAAGATGTGTGATGCATCAGCGAGATCCGTGAATCAGTGAGTAGTTGCAGAAAAGATGCCGCTTTATGATCATCGTGGCCAAGGGGTAAGGCTACTTGGCTGCCACACAGATGGTCTGGGGCTCGATTCTCGGGTTATGGTGGTAATAGCTTGTATTAGATATCATGTGTACATTACAAAGTTTATATATATATATATATATATATATATATATATATATATATATATATATATATATATATATATATATATATATATATATATATATATATATATATGAAATGTATTCGTATGAAAAAAATTAACTTAGATAATGTACAGTGAATTTTTGTCAGAATTTTTCGTATTAATTCCACAGCAGAGTCATTCTGGGCAAGTATGTGGAAGTTCCCATGAATGTGTCCCCGCCCCTGTATATTGAGGGTTTGAACTTACCATTTGGTAAGTGTTAATGAATTTTAAATACACCACGTTTCGAGCTTCAAGAAAATAGTGAAGTTAGAGAAAAATGTAGCTTAGACATTGAAGCTTATTGATTCAGTGGTGAAATTGATGAGAACTGCTATTGACGTTTGTGTGAATAAATTGTACATTTCCTTTTCCATAGCCAGAGGTTGAACCATTATGTGATGTTCATTTTTTCATTCATTTCAAGCTAAAGGTTTGTTTTCTAAATTGTTTCTTACATTTTTCATATGTATATATATGTATGTGTGTGTGTGTGTGTGTGTGTGTGTGTGTGTGTGTGTGTGTGCGTGTGTGTGTGTGTGTGTGTGTGTGTGTGTATATATATATGTATATTATCCCTGGGGATAGGGGTGAAAGAATACTTCCCACGTATTCCTCGCGTGTCGTAGAAAGCGACTAGAGGGGACGGGAGCGGGGGGCCGGAAATCCTCCCCTCCTTGTATTAACTTTCTAAAATGGGAAACAGAAGAAGGAGTCACGCGGGGAGTGCTCATCCTCCTCGAAGGCTCAGAGCGGGGTGCCTAAATGTGTGTGGATGTAACCAAGATGTGGAAAAAGGAGAGATAGGTAGTATGTTTGAGGAAAGGAACCTGGATGTTTTGGCTCTGAGTGAAACGAAGCTCAAGGGTAAAGGGGAAGAGTGGTTTGGAAATGTCTGGAGAGTGAAGTCAGGGGTTAGTGAGAGGACAAGAGCAAGGGAAGGAGTAGCAATACTCCTGAAACAGGAGTTGTGGGAGTATGTGATAGAATGTAAGAAAGTAAATTCTCGATTAATATGGGTGAAATTGAAAGTTGATGGAGAGAGATGGGTGATTATTGGTGCATATGCACCTGGGCATGAGAAGAAAGATCATGAGAGGCAAGTGTTTTGGGAGCAGCTAAATGAGTGTGTTAGCGGTTTTGATGCACGAGACCGGGTTATAGTGATGGGTGATTTGAATGCAAAGGTGAGTAATGTGGCAGTTGAGGGAATAATTGGTATGCATGGGGTGTTCAGTGTTGTAAATGGAAATGGTGAAGAGCTTGTAGATTTATGTGCTGAAAAAGGACTGATGATTGGGAATACCTGGTTTAAAAAGCGAGATATACATAAGTATACTTATGTAAGTAGGAGAGATGGCCAGAGAGCGTTATTGGATTACGTGTTAATTGACAGGCGTGCGAAAGAGAGACTTTTGGATGTCAATGTGCTGAGAGGTGCAACTGGAGGGATGTCTGATCATTATCTTGTGGAGGCTAAGGTGAAGATTAGTATGGGTTTGCAGAAAAGAAGAGTGAATGTTGGGGTGAAGAAGGTGGTGAGAGTAAGTGAGCTTGGGAAGGAGACCTGTGTGAAGAAGTATCAGGAGAGACTGTGTACAGAATGGAAAAAGGTGAGAACAATGGAAGTAAGGGGAGTGGGGGAGGAATGGGATGTATTTAGGGAATCAGTGATGGATTGCGCAAAAGATGCTTGTGGCATGAGAAGAGTGGGAGGTGGGCTGTTTAGAAAGGGTAGTGAGTGGTGGGATGAAGAAGTAAGAGTATTAGTGAAAGAGAAGAGAGAGGCATTTGGACGATTTTTGCAGGGAAAAAATGCAATTGAGTGGGAGAAGTATAAAAGAAAGAGACAGGAGGTCAAGAGAAAGGTGCAAGAGGTGAAAAAAAGGGCAAATGAGAGTTGGGGTGAGAGACTATCAGTAAATTTTAGGGAGAATAAAAAGATGTTCTGGAAGGAGGTAAATAGGGTGCGTAAGACAAGGGAGCAAATGGGAACTTCAGTGAAGGGCGTAAATGGGGAGGTGATAACAAGTAGTGGTGATGTGAGAAGGAGATGGAATGAGTATTTTGAAGGTTTGTTGAATGTGTCTGATGACAGAGTGGCAGATATAGGGTGTTTGGGTCGAGGTGGTGTGCAAAGTGAGAGGGTTAGGGAAAATGATTTGGTAAACAGAGAAGAGGTAGTAAAAGCTTTGCGGAAGATGAAAGCCGGCAAGGCAGCAAGTTTGGATGGTATTGCAGTGGAATTTATTAAAAAAGGGGGTGACTGTATTGTTGACTGGTTGGTAAGGTTATTTAATGGATGTATGACTCATGGTGAGGTGCCTGAGGATTGGCGGAATGCGTGCATAGTGCCATTGTACAAAGGCAAAGGGGATAAGAGTGAGTGCTCAAATTACAGAGGTATAAGTTTGTTGAGTATTCCTGGTAAATTATATGGGAGGGTATTGATTGAGAGGGTGAAGGCATGTACAGAGCATCAGATTGGGGAAGAGCAGTGTGGTTTCAGAAGTGGTAGAGGATGTGTGGATCAGGTGTTTGCTTTGAAGAATGTATGTGAGAAATACTTAGAAAAGCAAATGGATTTGTATGTAGCATTTATGGATCTGGAGAAGGCATATGATAGAGTTGATAGAGATGCTCTGTGGAAGGTATTAAGAATATATGGTGTGGGAGGAAAGTTGTTAGAAGCAGTGAAAAGTTTTTATCGAGGATGCAAGGCATGTGTACGTGTAGGAAGAGAGGAAAGTGATTGGTTCTCAGTGAATGTAGGTTTGCGGCAGGGGTGTGTGATGTCTCCATGGTTGTTTAATTTGTTTATGGATGGGGTTGTTAGGGAGGTAAATGCAAGAGTCTTGGAAAGAGGGGCAAGTATGAAGTCTGTTGGGGATGAGAGAGCTTGGGAAGTGAGTCAGTTGTTGTTCGCTGATGATACAGCGCTGGTGGCGGATTCATGTGAGAAACTGCAGAAGCTGGTGACGGAGTTTGGTAAAGTGTGTGGAAGAAGAAAGTTAAGAGTAAATGTGAATAAGAGCAAGGTTATTAGGTACAGTAGGGTTGAGGGTCAAGTCAATTGGGAGGTGAGTTTGAATGGTGAAAAACTGGAGGAAGTGAAGTGTTTTAGATATCTGGGAGTGGATCTGTCAGCGGATGGAACCATGGAAGCGGAAGTGGATCATAGGGTGGGGGAGGGGGCGAAAATTTTGGGAGCCTTGAAAAATGTGTGGAAGTCGAGAACATTATCCCGGAAAGCAAAAATGGGTATGTTTGAGGGAATAGTAGTTCCAACAATATTGTATGGTTGCGAGGCGTGGGCTATGGATAGAGTTGTGCGCAGGAGGATGGATGTGCTGGAAATGAGATGTTTGAGGACAATGTGTGGTGTGAGGTGGTTTGATCGAGTAAGTAACGTAAGGGTAAGAGAGATGTGTGGAAATAAAAAGAGCGTGGTTGAGAGAGCAGAAGAGGGTGTTTTGAAATGGTTTGGGCACATGGAGAGAATGAGTGAGGAAAGATTGACCAAGAGGATATAAGTGTCGGAGGTGGAGGGAACGAGGAGAAGAGGGAGACCAAATTGGAGGTGGAAAGATGGAGTGAAAAGGATTTTGTGTGATCGGGGCCTGAACATGCAGGAGGGTGAAAGGAGGGCAAGGAATAGAGTGAATTGGAGCGATGTGGTATACAGGGGTTGACGTGCTGTCAGTGGATTGAATCAAGGCATGTGAAGCGTCCGGGGTAAACCATGGAAAGCTGTGTAGGTATGTATATTTCCGTGTGTGGACGTGTGTATGTACATGTGTATGGGGGGGGTTGGGCCATTTCTTTCGTCTGTTTCCTTGCGCTACCTCGCATACGCGGGAGACAGCGACAAAATAAAAAAAAAAAAAAAAAAAAAAATATATATATATATATATATATATATATATATATATATATATATATATATATATATATTTTATTTATATATTTTGCTTTGTCGCTGTCTCCCGCGTTTGCGAGGTAGCGCAAGGAAACAGGCGAAAGAAATGGCCCAACCCACCCACATACACATGTATATACATACACGTCCACATATGCAAATATACATACCTATTCCATCTCAACGTATACATATATATATACACAAAGAGACATGTACATATATACACATGTACATAATTCATACTGTCTGCCTTTATTCATTCCCATCGCCAACCCGCCACACATGAAATAACAACCCCCTCCTCCCTCATGTGCACGAGGTAGCGCTAGGAAAAGACAACAAAGGCCACATTCGTTCACACTCAGTCTCTAGCTGTCATGTATAATGCACCGAAAACACAGCTCCCTTTCCTCATCCAGGCCCCACAGAACTTTCTATGGTTTAACCCAGACGCTTCACATGCCCTGGTTCAATCCATTGACAGCACGTCGAACCCTGTATACCACATCGCTCCAATTCACTCTATTCCTTGGACGCCTTTCACCCTCCTGCATGTTCAGGGCACGATCACTCAAAATCTTTTTCACTCCATCTTTCCACCTCCAATTTGGTCTCCCACTTCTCGTTCCCTCTACCTCTGACACATATATCCTCTTTGTCAATCTTTCCTCACTCTTTTTCTCCATGTGACCAAACTATTTCAATACCCTCTTCTGCTCTCTCAACCACACTATATTACCACACATCTCTCTTACCCTTTCATTACTTACTCGATCAAACCACCTCACACCACATATTGTTCTCAAACATGTCATTTTCAGCACATCCACCCTCCTCTGCACAACTCTATCTATAGCCCACGCCTCGCAACCATATAACATTGTTGGAACCACAATCCTTCAAACATACCCGTTTTTGCTTTCCGAGATAATGTTCTCGACTTCCACACGTTCTTCAGCGCTTCCAGAACTTTCGCCCCCTCCCCCACCTATGATTCACCTCCGCTTTCATGGTTCCATCCGCTGCCAGATTCACTCCCAGATATCTAAAACACTTTACTTCCTCCAATTTTTCTCCATTCAAACTTACCTCCCAATTGACTTGACCCTCAACCCTACTGTACCTAATAACATTGCTCTTATTCACATTTACTCTTAACTTTCTTCTTTCGCACACTTTACCAAACTCAGTCACCAGCTTCTGCAGTTTCTCACATGAATCAGCCACCAGCGCTGTATCATCAGCGAACAACAACTGACTCACTTCCCAAGCTCTCTCATCCACAACAGGCTGCATACTTGCCCCTCTTTCCAAAACTCTTGCATTCACCTCCCTAACAACCCCATCCATAAACAAATTAAACAGCCATATATATATATATATATATATATATATATATATATATATATATATATATATATATATATATATATATATATGTATATTACTTGCTTTTTTTTATATTCATTTTGCTTTGTCGTGTCTCCCAGGTTAGCGAGTTACCGCAAGAAACAGAAGAAAGAATGGCCCAACCCACCCATATACACATGTATATACATACATATCCACACACGCAATATATACATACCTATACATCCCAACGTATACATATATATACACACACAGACATATACATATATATACAAGCACATAATTCATAGTCTGCCTTTATTCATTCCCATCACCACCCCGTCACACATGAAAATAACCACCCCCTCCCCCTAAATATGCGCGAGGTAGCGCTAGGAACAGACAACAAAGGCTACTTTCGTTCACATTCAGTCTCTAGCTGTCATGTAATAATGAACCAAAACCACAGCTCTCTTTCCACATCCAAGCCCCACAGAACTTTCCATGGTTTACCCCAGACGCTTCACTTGCCCTGGTTTAATCCATTGACAGCACGTCGACCCCGGTATACCATATCGTTCCAATTTACTCTATTCCTTGCACGCCTTTCACCCTCCTGCATGATCAGTCCCCGATCACTCAAAATGTTTTTCACTCCACCTTTCCACCTCCAATTTGGTCTCCCACTTCTCCTCGGCCCCTCCACCTCTGACACATATATCCTCTTGGTCAATCTTTCCTCACTCATTCTCTCCATGAGACCAAACCATTTCAAAACACCCTCTTCTGCTCTCTCAACCACACTCTTGTTATTACCACACATCTCTCTTACCCTATTATTACTTACTCGACAAACCACCTCACACCACATATTGTCCTCAAACATCTCATTTCTAGCGTATCCACCCTACTCTGCACAACTCTATCCATAGCCCACGCCTCGCAACCATATAACATTGTTGGAACCACTATTCCTTCAAACATACCCATTTTAGCTTTCCGAGATAATACTTTCGACTTCCACACATTCTTCAACGCTCCCAGAATTTTCGCCCCCTCCCCCACCCTATGATTCACTTCCGTTTCCATGGTTCCATCCGCTGCCAGATCCACTCCCAGATATCTAAAACACTTCACTTCCTCTAGTTTTTCTCCATTCAAACTTACCTCCCAAGTGACTTGACCCTCTACACTACTATACCTAATAACCTTGCTCTTATTCACATTTATTCTCAATTTCTTCTTTCACATACTTTACCAAACTAAGTCACCAGCTTCTGCAGTTTCTCACATGAATCAGCCACCAGCGCTGTATCATCAGCAAACAACAACTGACTCACTTCCCAAGCTCTCTCGCCCACAACAGACTGCATACTTGCCCCTCTTTCCAAAACTCTTGCAGTCACCTCCCTAACAACGCCATCCATAAACAAATTAAACAACCATATAGACATCACACACCCCTGCCGCAAACCTACATTCACTGAGAACCAATCACTTTCCTCTCTTCCTACACGTACACATGCTTTACATCCTCGATTAAAACTTTTCACTGCTTCTAGCAACTTGCCTCCCACACCATATATTCTCAATACCTTCCACAGAGCATATCTATCAACTTTATCATAAGCCTTCTCCAGATCCATAAATGCTACATACAAATCCATTTGCTTTTCTAAGTATTTCTCATACATTCTTCAAAGCAAACACCTGATCCACACATCCTCTACCACTTCTGAAACCACACTGCTCTTCTCGAATCTGATGCTCTGTACATGCCTTCACCCTCTCAATCAGAGAGCTTGGGAAGTGAGTCAGTTGTTGTTCGCTGATGATACAGCGCTGGTGGCTGATTCATGTGAGAAACTGCAGAAGCTGGTGACTGAGTTTGGTAAAGTGTGTGAAAGAAGAAAGTTAAGAGTAAATGTGAATAAGAGCAAGGTTATTAAATACAGTAGGGTTGAGGGTCAAGTCAATTGGGAGGTAAGTTTGAATGGAGAAAAACTGGAGGAAACTGCAGAAGCTGGTGACTGAGTTTGGTAAAGTGTGTGAAAGAAGAAAGTTAGGAGTAAATGTGAATAAGAGCAAGGTTATTAAATACAGTAGGGTTGAGGGTCAAGTCAATTGGGAGGTAAGTTTGAATGGAGAAAAACTGGAGGAAGTAAAGTGTTTTAGATATCTGGGAGTGGATCTGGCAGCGGATGGAACCATGGAAGCGGAAGTGGATCATAGGGCGGGGGAGGGGGCGAAAATTCTGGGAGCCTTGAAGAATGTGTGGAAGTCGAGAACATTATCTCGGAAAGCAAAAATGGGTATGTTTGAAGGAATAGTGGTTCCAACAATTTTGTATGGTTGCGAGGCGTGGGCTATGGATAGAGTTGTGCGCAGGAGGATGGATGTGCTGAAAATGAGATGTTTGAGGACAATGTGTGGTGTGAGGTGGTTTGATCGAGTAAGTAACGTAAGGGTAAGAGAGATGTGTGGAAATAAAAAAAAGCGTGGTTGAGAGAGCAGAAGAGGGTGTTTTGAAATGGTTTGGGCACATGGAGAGAATGAGTGAGGAAAGATTGACCAAGAGGATATATGTGTCGGAGGTGGAGGGAACGAGGAGAAGTGGGAGACCAAATTGGAGGTGGAAAGATGGAGTGAAAAAGATTTTGTGTGATCGGGGCCTGAACATGCAGGAGGGTGAAAGGAGGGCGAGGAATAGAGTGAATTGGATCGATGTGGTATACCGGGGTTGACGTGCTGTCAGTGGATTGAATCAAGGCATGTGAAGCGTCTGGGGTAAACCATGGAAAGCTGTGTAGGTATGTATATTTGCGTGTGTGGACGTATGTAAATACATGTGTATGGGGGTGGGTTGGGCCATTTCTTTCGTCTGTTTCCTTGCGCTACCTCGCAAACGCGGGAGACAGCGACAAAGCAAAAAAAAAATATATATATATATGTATATATATATATATATATATATATATATATATATATATATATATATATATATATATATATATATATACATAATATCACGAGAGGTGGGTGATTGTTAGTGTTAATGCACCTGGCCACGAGCGGAATAACGGTAAAAGGAGAGTAGTTTTGGAGCATCTGAGTGAGTGTGCTACCAAACTTTGTTCAAACGTCAACATCATCAGCGAGATCATCCGGTATAACTAATGCTAATATCCATCTCGTCCCAAGTAATTTTTTTAACTAACAGTACAGAGGTAAGCTCAAGCAATCTTAGGTAAAGACCACGCCCAGTGTTACTTAAAAGGGATTCCCCCACTATGTTCGAACCCTGTTCATTGCAAATTTTGATAGTCATTTGCCTACTTCTGGTATCTGTGCGGGAGGCCTATAAACTAACTTCACCGTTATTTCCTTTAAAAAAAAAATCTTTGATTTCTATATATATATGAATCAATTCTATAGTTACATTATTTTTCAGTACCGAATTAAGATGAACTTTAACGACGAGTAAATTTCGCCTATTACATTTCTCCTATCACTATTAAGCAAAATTTACCCCTGAAGAGTAAATCCTGGACCAGAAAATTTTCTTCTCGATCGGTTGTCTCAGACTGAATTTCTACTGCGTATACCTCGTGCATTAAGATAGAACATACTGACAACTCACTGAGACTTTACCCCCACTGATCTGTGAATGTGCAACAGTGTAAATAGGGAGCCCGTGTACAGTCTCACAAAATTGTAACAGCTCCCTTGGCCTGAAGTTTCTAATAATCTACAAAAGGCTGACAGAGATTAAGGTGACTTCTTTGACACTCTGATGCAGTTGTAAATTTCATTAGGGTGGCAACGAAGTTAAGTTTTAATCTCGGTCGGCCAGTTGTAGATCATTAAAGACTGCAGGCCCGGAGGCCAGATACTTTTTTGAGTGAGTGTACCTGAAATTAGTCCGTAACCATGATTGGACCTGGCCTGCACTGTGTACTAGCTACGTAGCTCCAGGCTTCTACCTGAGAAATGACCTCAAGCTGTCATAATCTGTCTTTTTCAATACCTGCCTCATTTCCAATCTGCACGAACTGACCTATCCTGCTACGCTCCTTCACTGCTTTTTCCCTTCCTTCTACCTGTGAGGTGACCTCTCCTACCTGGGAATTAGCCGTTAGCTTCCCCACTTTTCCATGTACTATACATGCCTGAACCTGATTTTTGACTTCTGGTTGACTATCCTGCCATGCCACCTATCAACTTTAACCTATCAATTTGTATACCACATGAAAATGTACCATACTCCTTAATTCATTCAATACCACTATCATCCAGCTGCTTCAAGCCTAACTAACCCCATACTACAACCCTCTCGACTAACTCTGCCAAAGCCAGCACACTTGCCCTAAACAAATAGACCCCCATCCCTAACATGAATTACAATTTGCCCGTTAAAAGCATCCAAGTACCATTGGCATCTTTCTGAATACAACTTAATCAGATGAAAAATAACACCCTTACCCTGGATAACCACTCAATCTCAGCTTTCCGGAATAGAATATCATAAAGTATTGCACTCCCATCTTTGCTCCCAGGACAATACTTTCACATAACATCATGGTACAGGAGGCTTAGATATAGCCCTGCAATAATTCTCAGCTGCAACACAGATAACCCCGCACTCTACCACTCAGCGACTTGATGAAGCAAACTCGCCACCAGTTGACCCATATTGACTGCACCACCATGCAGGGGCTTTAAGGGTACGTGGACCTAATCTGTAACACTAAAACATGTGAGGTGTTCATGCTTTTAAGCTATACATTTTGTGTTCTATCATTCTCAAACAATTTGATTAGAAACGGGTAGTTATGTGTGCCCGAAACACAAACACACACACACACACACACGCATATATATATATATATATATATATATATATATATATATATATATATATATATATATATATATATATATATATATATATATATATATATATATATATATGCATATATATATACATATATATATATATCTATATATATATATATATATATATATATATATATATATATATATATATATATATATATATATATATATATATATATATATATATATATATTTTTTTTTTTTTTTTCAAACTATTCGCCATTTCCCGCGTTAGCGAGGTAGCGTTAAGAACAGAGAACTGGGCCACTGAGGGAATATCCTCACCTGGCCCCCTTCTCTGTTCTTTCTTTTGGAAAATTAAAAAAAATTGAGAGGGGAGGACTTCCAGCCCCCCGCTCCCTCCCCTTTTAGTCGCCTTCTACGACACGCAGGGAATACGTGGGAAGTATTCTTTCTCCCCTATCCCCAGGGATTATATATATATATATATATATATATATATATATATATATATATATATATACATTTTTTTTTTTTTTGCTTTGTCGCTGTCTCCCGCGTTTGCGAGGTAGCGCAAGGAAACAGACGAAAGAAATGGCCCAACCCACCCCCATACACATGTATATACATACGTCTACACACGCAAATATACATACCTACACAGCTTTCCATGGTTTACCCCATACGCTTCACATGCCCTGATTCAATCCACTGACAGCACGTCAACCCCGGTATACCACATCGCTCCAATTCACTCTATTCCTTGCCCTCCTTTCACCCTCCTGCATGTTCAGGCCCCGATCACACAAAATCTTTTTCACTCCATCTTTCCACCTCCAATTTGGTCTCCCACTTCTCCTCGTTCCCTCCACCTCCGACACATATATCCTCTTGGTCAATCTTTCCTCACTCATTCTCTCCATGTGCCCAAACCATTTCAAAACACCCTCTTCTGCTCTCTCAACCACGCTCTTTTTATTTCCACACATCTCTCTTAGCCTTACGTTACTTACTCGATCAAACCACCTCACACCACACATTGTCCTCCAACATCTCATTTCCAGCACATCCATCCTCCTGCGCACAACTCTATCCATAGCCCACGCCTCGCAACCATACAACATTGTTGGAACCACTATTCCTTCAAACATACCCATTTTTGCTTTCCGAGATAATGTTCTCGACTTCCACACATTCTTCAAGGCTCCCAGAATTTTCGCCCCCTCCCCCACCCTATGATCCACTTCCGCTTCCATGGTTCCATCCGCTGCCAGATCCACTCCCAGATATCTAAAACACTTTACTTCCTCTAGTTTTTCTCCATTCAAACTTACCTCCCAATTGACTTGACCCTCAACCCTACTGTACCTAATTACCTTGCTCTTATTCACATTTACTCTTAACTTTCTTCTTTCACACACTTTACCAAACTCAGTCACCAGCTTCTGCAGTTTCTCACATGAATCAGCCACCAGCGCTGTATCATCAGCGAACAACAACTGACTCACTTCCCAAGCTCTCTCATCCACAACAGACTTCATACTTGCCCCTCTTTCCAAAACTCTTGCATTCACCTCCCTAACAACCCCATCTATAAACAAATTAAACAACCATGGAGACATCACACACCCCTGCCGCAAACCTACATTCACTGAGAACCAATCACTTTCCCCTCTTACTACACGTACACATGCCTTACATCCTCGATAAAAACTTTTCACTGCTTCTAACAACTTGCCTCCCACACCATATATTCTTAATACCTTCCACAGAGCATCTCTATCAACTCTATTATAAGCCATCTCCAGATCCATAAATGCTACATACAAATCCATCTGCTTTTCTAAGTATTTCTCATACATTCTTCAAAGCAAACACCTGATCCACACATCCTCTACCACTTCTGAAACCACACTGCTCTTCCCCAATCTGATGCTCTGTACATGCCTTCACCCTCTCAATCAATACCTTCCCATATAATTTACCAGGAATACTCAACAAACTTATACCTCTGTAATTTGAGCACTCACTCTTATCCCCTTTGCCTTTGTACAATGGCACTATGCACGCATTCCGCCAATCCTCAGGCACCTCACCATGAGTCATACATACATTAAATAACCTTACCAACTAGTCAATGATACAGTCACCCCCTTTTTTGATAAATTCCACTGCAATACCATCCAAACCTGCTGCCTTGCCGGCTTTCATCTTCCGCAAAGCTTTTACTACCTCTTCTCTGTTTACCAAATCATTTTCCCTAACTCTCTCACTTTGCACACCACCTCGACCAAAACACCCTATATCTGCCACTCTATCATCAAACACATTCAACAAACCTTCAAAATACTCACTCCATCTCCTTCTCACATCACCACTACTTGTTATCACCTCCCCATTTGCGCCCTTCACTGAAGTTCCCATTTGCTCCCTTGTCTTACGCACTTTATTTACCTCCTTCCAGAACATCTTTTTATTCTCCCTAAAATTTAATATATATATATATATATATATATATATATATATATATATATATATATATATATATATATATATATATATATATATATATATATATATATATATATATATATATATATATATTTATATATATATATATATATATATATATATATATATATATATATATATATATATATATATATATATATATATATGTATAATTATTGATGCTTATGCGCCTGCTCATGAGAAGAAAGATCATTAGAGGCAAGCGGTTTGGAAACAGCTGAGTAAGTGTGTCAGCAGTTTTGATGTAAGAGACCGGGTAGTAATGATAGGTAATTTAAACACGAAGGTAAGTAATTTAGCAGTTGCGGGCGTAATGTGGGCGCATGGGGTTTTCAGTGCTCTCAATGGAAGTGGTGAACGGCTTGATGAGTTGTGTGCTGAAAAAGGACTGATGACTGGAAATACACAAGTATACGTCTGTGAGTAGGAGAGATGGTCTACGGGCATTATCATATTAAATATCAATTGACAGGCGTGTACAGAAAGACTTTTGGATGTAAGTGTGCCGAGAGGGGCAGCTGGTGGAATGTCCGATCACTATCTTGTGGAAGCGAGGGTGAGTATTCCCAAAGGTTTTCGAAAAAGAAAAAAAATATGTCGGGGAAAAGAGAGTGGTAAGAGTAACTAAGCTTGGAAAAGAATTACGAGAAAAGATTGAGTGCAGAATGGCAAAAGGTGAGAGCAAATGAAGTGAAGAGAGTTGGTGAGGATAGGGATGTATTTAGGGAAGCAGTGATGGCATGTGCAAGAGATGCATGTGGCAGGTGGGAGGAGGGCAGATTAGAAAGGGTAGCGAGTGGTGGGATGAAGTAAAATTGCTAGTGAATGAGAAAAGAGAGGCGTTTGGGCGATACTTACAGAGAAGGAGTGCAAGTGATTGGGAGATGTATAAGAGAGAGCTGCAAGAGGTCAAAAGAAAGGTGTAAGGGTTGAGAAAGAGCGAAAATAGAGTTGGAGTGAGAGAATATCATTAACTTTAGGTTGAATTAAAAGATTTTTTTAGAAGGTGGTAAATAACGTGCGAAAGACTAAAGAACAAATGAAAACAACGATGAAAGGGACAAGGGGGAAGTGATAACAGGTAATGATGAAGTGAGGAGATGGAGTATCTGAAAGATTATTAAATCTGTTTGGTGATAGAGTGGAAGATGTCGGGTGTGTTGGCCGGTGTGGTGTCCAAAGTGAGAACCTCATGGAGAGTCAAATCTACCAGTCCCCTGCGTGTGGGACGACCTAACTGTGGGAGGCTGCCCTTCTAAAGTGATCGTCTTGAGGGAGTGGGAGTGGTGGGTGGCTGGTGCCGGGGAGGAGGGAGCGGTGGGTGAGGGTAATAGTGAGTGGCCTACTGGTGACCATGGGTGAGGAGGTATATAACCTCGTGTGAATCAGCCAACAGCCTCACTCACATCACAACCAGCCGCCATCATGACCACAGTCAAGGTAACAGGGCACCATCGTCACGTATTGTGATGAACAGTATTGATCATATCCACTACACTAAGGATTAGAATCTATGTCATCTGCTTACGCATCGGTGATCCTTGGATTTTCGACCACATAATCGCTCCATCTTCAGAAGGAAATTATTTCTTATAGTGAAAAGGAGAAAATATTTTATGGCCAAGCCAGTTCACATGATCTCGATCGATGTTACAGTCTTGAATTTTCCTTCAGACCGTTCACAGTGTTCCTCAGATGGATTATTTTACTTCATATTGTAAGAATTTAGCCTCACGTATTTACGTTCTACTTTGCGCTTTAAACATTCTGCTTTAAAATCTATACACTTTGCTTGGGCTATTTACATATCGGTGCAGGTACATCACATGTTTATATTTCGCATCAGATTATCATTAAATTGCTCGTGTAACTCGGCTATAATTATTATATTCCTCCCAGATATACTTTCCATGTTATATATCTGCTATGTATACGTATCGCAGATATATTCCCCGCAGTAAACCTGTGCAACCCACTTCAGTAACACAACGAAACATACAGTGATGTTTACTGACATTTAGAATCTCATTCTCTTCTTTTTTTCAAATAAGAACTTTAAAAAGCAGATTATGTGGCGAATAATTAGTTGGGAATACTTTTTTTTGCTGACGGTGCTCAAAAACAGCTCTCAGAACGAAGAGCAATGATAAGTGTTCTTGTTTCTAATCTAAGACGTGCAATTACTTGTGTTCCAGCTGACGAACTTCGTATGCCTGTTGGCTCTTGTCTTCAGCGACGCCTCCGTCACCCACGCTGGTCACGCTCACCAGGGGTCTCTGCTCTCCCAAGGGGGATCAGCACATCACGGGTCCTACCACTCTGGATCCTATCATAACGTGAGTTCATCTGTGCTCCCTCAGTTCCAGTGTTTCCGTTTCTACCTTCGAACAAAAAAAAAGTTGAGAAAATACAAAATCAAATTATGTGACCAAATCTCATGGGTTTGTCTAAAAAGATTTTGATATCCAGTGTGTAGAAACTTTGACTTAATAGATTACTGATATTTTATGAGAGGTATGATATGAAATTTGTAGACGGCGAATATTTCGGATAATACAGTACTGTTTGACTGAAACCAACAACAGCTGAGGTAAGACATTTGATTCTATTTTGTCAGATTAATCACCAAATGATAAAAGACCCTTACGGGTCAAAACGAGGCAGTTTGTGATAGTGGAAGAGAAAAGAAACTCATGGATGAATATGGTAGGAGTAGAAAGACATTTAGATTTTCCAAACAGGAAGACATGCAATCTCTTCTTATAACTAAGGAAGTGCAAGTGATGTATGATACATCATCTTACGTATTTGGTTTGTTGCTTACATTCATTACAGAAAACCACATTTCAGGTTCATATGCACCGCATTAGGATAACAGTGGAATAGTCTCTCATTGAAAGACTCTTTTACGATGTCGGTGATGTCTCTATAATGTGACAAAATATGAAAAACGACCATATTGTAGTCCGTTTCTCCTCTATTAGACACATAATACTAATGATAAACTAATGTCAGATGACACCAACTTAACGGGAAACTGAGAATGCATAAAGATGTATGACTATCACACACACACAGGCTCCTCCTCGCTACACCTACGCCTACGGTGTCCACGACGACCACACCGGCACCAACTTCGGCCACAATGAAGCTCGCGATGGCTACAACACCGAAGGGAAATACTACGTCCACCTGCCCGACGGTCGCATCCAGGTCGTCAGTTACTACGCCGACGAGCACGGCTACCATCCCCACGTCTCCTACGAGGGCGTGGCTCACTACCCCCATGTCGTCTCAGGCCACTATGGAGGATATCATTAAATGTGTTCCATTCATTATCAACAGTTCCTCTTGTAAAGCCTTCGTCTTTCATCTAAATTTTTCCCTTCATTTGTAAAATAAAACAGTGCAATATTCTCACTTTTTTTTCTGATCATAACAGCCTTTCTTTTTCTACTCTTCCTCAAAGATTCACACAGAGAGAGAGAATCAAGGTCAAAAGGTACTCAGTTTACCACGTTTAAATTTTGCCTTCTCATGAAATTGAAACAGTACCATATATTCACACTATATCTAAACCTGAGACACACTGACGATTATGATCTAACTTTATTGCCATGCAGAATGCCACTTTGTTGCACCAACCGGTCTATGGTACAATGACACTCAAACACCACATCCTCTCCACACGCCTCTTCCATATAATGTTCTCTCACGATTTTCGATGGTCATCAGAACCTTGGTAATCGAGGTTTTTAAAGGCGATTCTTTACCCATGAGACAAAGAATTATGGTGTTCACTACCCCATCTTTTTTTTAAAGGCAGTCATTTTTTTCCGTTCATTGAGAAAAAAAAGAGAGAGGCTTCTATTAGGAAAGATCAGTGGACCAATATCTTTGGGGAAACTAAATGATATGGCGGGAGTCCAGAGCACAACTGTATTAACCTCTATTCAGCGATCAGTATGCGCACCAGAGGTCCTCCACAATGGCTACACAGTAATCAAAAACCAAACCTTCAGTTTCATCCAGGTACACCAGACCCACAGTTTGTTGTCAGCACGACTCACTTCTTTAAGGCTGGTGAGTCAGATGTGAATAGAGAGATTGTTCTTTCGATGTCATTTTCAATACGAGGCGAGGAGATGTAACTTAATGCTGACAGTATACAGCAGGGAAACGGAGGAAGTTCTGGTTACTTCACTTTACCAGCATAACTCTCAGCATGTCAGTATAGCCCTCAGCACGCCAGCATAGCCCTTAGCATGCCAGCATAACCCTAAGTATCTTAAAGAACTTCAGAAAGTTTGCATAATGTTATGTTCTACTGAAGTCACTGTTTAGAAGCAATAACGCTAAAGGAACACATGGTTTGTACGAGAAGGGATCCGAGCTGGCTGCTCACTCGTCATAATGCCTCTACATGTGAAGGTTTTAAGATTTAATATTTGATGTTACTGACAAACGTAATAAAGTATAATAATCTGGCTGAAGAAATAACATTCTCTGTGAGGTTTTCTTCTTTCATATCTATTTTTTGTTTCTTTTTTTTTTTTTTGAAGAAAACAAAAGATACCGCCTCAATTTTTGGGATACTTGTGGTCACAGATTCGAAATGTATACCGAACGCTACAGGAAACTACATTGATGCTGGGTTATTGTCATCGACTGAGCCAACTGCCTGAGCGAGTTACACAATGTAAGAACTGAATGATTCAGCATTCGACACTGACGTGGCAGAGGCAGAAATTTTGAAAATCCCAGACAACCACCAGTTACCCTTGAAAGTGTCACAGAAGAAGAAGAAGAAGAAGAAGAAAAGAAGAAGAAGAAGAAGAAGAAGAAGAAGAAGAAGAAGAAGAAGAAGAAGAAGAAGAAGAAGAAGAAGAAGAAGAAGAATCAAAGAGAGTTTCAGCGTCTTGAAAAGTAAGATCCACGGAAAATAAACATTCAGATATTCAACGGTGAAAATCGCGTATATGGCACATATGACGTCGACGCACCTGAAGTGATCCTTCAAAAAAGTTACACACGTTAGCCAAACGTGAGGCTCATCAATCACATTCCTTGCGTACATGTTAAAGTGTCCTCTCCCTGTGGATGGGAGAGACTTGGTGCCACCCATGTATCTCCTGCATGTCGGAGAAGGCGACTGAGAGGAAAGGAAGCAGGGAACCTGAAATTTATATCTTCCCGTACTATTACTCTTCAAAAGAAAAACAGAAAAAGGGAAAAAGCTGAGCGAGCATTTCTCTCTTAAGGCTCACTAGTCTGTTTCTCGGGGAAAGAATAAAGGCAGCAAATATGAATTATGGACGTTTATATATACATATGCCTGTGTATGTATATGTATGAAGTGCATAGGTATGTATATATGCGTGTGTAGACGTGTATGTGAATAAATGTGCATGTGGGTAGGTTGGGCTATTCTTTCGTCTGTTTCCTTGCGCTACCTCGCTAACGCGGGAAACAGCGAAAAAGCACGATGAATATGAAATATATATATATATATATATCATAGAACATACAAACCTCCAACAGCCAGGATCGAACCTGGGACCCCTGTGCAAGAGGCAGGCATGCTAACCGCTAGGCTATGGTTAGCGGTTAGCATGCCTGCCTCTGGCACAGGGGTACCAGGTTAGATCCTGGCTGTTGGAGGTTTGTATCTTCTATGAAGGTGCGCGTTCATATGCACTTTATTCGTATTCATATACCTCCGCGTTGTACAGTTAGGTTCGGTAAAACGCTGTCAGCTGGCTATGTGCGTCTGTTCGGAAACAACCAAGTATAGACCCCGTTGCTCACCATTGTGAGACGAAGGGTATTCGAGTACTCAGTATTTCGAATAGTTGTTTCCTATTATACAGTCCCATAGCCTAGCAGTTACATGCCTGCCTCTTGCACAGGGGTCCCAGGTTCGATCCTGGCTGTTGGAGGTTTGTATGTTCTATGAAGGTGCGCGTTCATATGCACTTTATTCGTATATATATATATATATATATATATATATATATATATATATATATATATATTCGCCAATTCCCGCGTTAGATAGGGATTGTTAAAAGAACAGAGGACTGAGCCTTAGAGGGAATATCCTCATTCCGCTCCCTTCTCTGTTCCTTCTTTTGGAAAATTAAACCGCTCCCTTCTCTGTTCCTTCTTTTGGAAAATTAAAAAAACGGGAGGGAAGGATTTCCAGCCCCCTCGCTCCCTCCCCTTTTAGTCGCCTTCTACGACACACAAGGAATATATGGGAAGTATTTTTCCCCTATCCCCAGGGATAATATATATATATTTTTTTTTCTTTTTTTTTTGCTCTGTCGCTGTCTCCCGCGTTTGCGAGGTAGCGCAAGGAAACAGACGAAAGAAATGGCCCAACCCACCCCCATACACATGTATATACATACGTCCACACACGCAAATATACATACCTACACAGCTTTCCATGGTTTACCCCAGACGCTTCACATGCCCTGATTCAATCCACTGACAGCACGTCAACCCCGGTATACCACATCGATCCAATTCACTATATTCCTTGCCCTCCTTTCACCCTCCTGCATGTTCAGGCCCCGATCACACAAAATCTTTTTCACTCCATCTTTCCACCTCCAATTTGGTCTCCCACTTCTCCTCGTTCCCTCCACCTCCGACACATATATCCTCTTGGTCAATCTTTCCTCACTCATTCTCTCCATGTGCCCAAACCATTTCAAAACACCCTCTTTTGCTCTCTCAACCACGCTCTTTTTATTTCCACACATCTCTCTTACCCTTACGTTACTTACTCGATCAAACCACCTCACACCACATATTGTCCTCAAACATCTCATTTCCAGCACATCCATCCTCCTGCGCACAACTCTATCCATAGCCCACGCCTCGCAACCATACAACATTGTTGGAACCACTATTCCTTCAAACATACCCATTTTTGCTTTCCGAGATAATGTTCTCGACTTCCACACATTCTTCAAGGCTCCCAGGATTTTCGCCCCCTCCCCCACCCTATGATCCACTTCCGCTTCCATGGTTCCATCCGCTGCCAGATCCACTCCCAGATATCTAAAACACTTCACTTCCTCCAGTTTTTCTCCATTCAAACTTACCTCCCGATTGACTTGACCCTCAACCCTACTGTACCTAATAACCTTGCTCTTATTCACATTTACCCTTAACTTTCTTCTTTCACACACTTTACCAAACTCAGTCACCAGCTTCTGCAGTTTCTCACATGAATCAGCCACCAGCGCTGTATCATCAGCGAACAACAACTGACTCACTTCCCAAGCTCGCTCATCCCCAACAGACTTCATACTTGCCCCTCTTTCCAAAACTCTTGATTTACCTCCCTAACAACCCCATCCATAAACATATTAAACAACCATGGAGACATCACACACCCCTGCCGCAAACCTACATTCACTGAGAACCAATCACTTTCCTCTCTTCCTACACGTACACATGCCTTACATCCTTGATAAAAACTTTTCACTGCTTCTGACAACTTGCCTCCCACACCATATATTCTTAATACCTTCCACAGAGCATCTCTATCAACTCTATCATATGCCTTCTCCAGATCCATAAATGCTACATACAAATCCATTTGCTTTTCTAAGTATTTCTCACATACATTCTTCAAAGCAAACACCTGATCCACACATCGTCTACCACTTCTGAAACCACATTGCTCTTCCCCAATCTGATGCTCTGTACATGCCTTCACCCTCTCAATCAATACCCTCCCATATAATTTACCAGGAATACTCAACAAACTTATACCTCTGTAATTTGAGCACTCACTCTTATCCCCTTTGCCTTTGTACAATGGCACTATGCACGCATTCCGCCAATCCTCAGGCACCTCACCATGAGTCATATATACATTAGATAACCTTACCAACCAGTCAATAATACAGTCACCCCCTTTTTTGATAAATTCCACTGCACTACCATCCAAACCTGCTGCCTTGCCGGTTTTCATCTTTCGCAAAGCTTTTACTACCTCTTCTCTGTTTACCAAATCATTTTCCCTAACCCTCTCACTTTGCACACCACCTCGACCAAAACACCCTATATCTGCCACTCTATCAGCAAACACATTCAACAAACCTTCAAAATACTCCCTCCATCTCCTTCTCACATCACCACTACTTGTTATCACCTCCCCATTTGCGCCCTTCACTGAAGTTCCCATTTGCTCCCTTGTCTTACGCACTTTATTTACCTCCTTATAAAACATCTTTTTATTCTCCCTAAAATTTAATGATATATATATATATATATATATATATATATATATATATATATATATATATATATATATATATATATATATATATATATATATATATATGTGTGTGTGTGTGTGTGTGTGTCTTTGATGATAGAGTGGCAGATATAGGGTGTTTTGGTCGAGGTGGTGTGCAAAGTGAGAGGGTTAGGGAGAATGATCTGGTAAACAGAGAAGAGGTAGCAAAAGCTTTGCGGAAGATGAAAGCCAGCAAGGCAGTGGGTTTGGATGGTATTGCAGTGGAATTTATTAAAAAAGGGGTGACTGGATTGTTGACTGGCTGGTAAGGTTATCTAATGTATGTATGACTCATGGTGAGGTGCCTGACGACTTGCGGAATGTTTGCATAGTGCCATTGTACAAAGGCAAAGGGGATAAGAGTGAGTGCTTAAATTACAGAGGTATAAGTTGGTTGAGTATTCCAGGGAAATGATTTGGGATGGTATTGATTGAGAGGGTGAAAGCATGTACAGAGCATCAGATAAGGAAGAGCAGTGTGGTTTCAGAAGTGGTAGAGAATATGTGGATCAGTTGTTTGCTGTGAAGAATGTATGTGAGAAATACTTAGAAAACCAAATGGATTTGTATGTACCATTTATGAATCTGGAGAAGGCATATGATAGAGTTGATAGAGATGCTCTGTTGAAGGTATTAAGAATATATGGTGTGGGAGGTAAGTTGTTAGAAGCAGTGAAAAGTTTTATCGAGGATGTAAGACATGTGTACGTGTAGGAAGAGAGGAAAGTGATTGGTTCTCAGTGAATGTAGGTTTGCGGCAGGGGTGCGTGATGTTTCCATGGTTGTTTAATTTGTTTATGGATAGGGTTGTTAGGGAGGTAAATGCAAGAGTCCTGGAAAGAGGGGCAAGTATGAAGTCTGTTGGGATGAGAGAGCTTGGGAAGTGAGTCAGTTGTTGTTCGCTGATGATACAGCGCTGGTGGCTGATTTGGGTGGGAAACTGCAGAAGCTGGTGACTAAGTTTGGTAAAGTGTGTGAAAAAAGAAAGCTGAGAGTAAATGTGAATAAGAGCAAGGTTATTAGGTACAGTAGGATTGAGGGACAAGTCATTTGGGAGGTACGTTTGAATGGAGAAAAACTAGAGGAAGTGAAGTGTTTTAGATATCTGAGAGTGATTTTGGCAGTGGATGGAACCATGGAAGTGGAGGCGAATCATAGGGTGAGGGAGGGGGAAAAGTTCGGGGCGCTTTGAAAATGTGTGAAAGTCGAGAACGTTATCTTGGAAAGCAAAACTAGGTATGTTTGAAGGAAAAGTAGTTCCAACAATGTTATATGGTTACGAGGCGTGGGCTATAGATAGAGTTGTGCGGAAAAGAATGGATGTGCTGGAAATGAGATGTTTGAGGATAATACGTGGTGTGAGGTGGTTTGATAGAGTAATTAATGAAAGGGTTAGAGAGGTTTGTGGTAATAAAAGAAGTGTGGTTGAGAGAGCAGGAGAGGGTATTTTGAAAAGGTTGGTCACATGGAGAAAATGAGTGAAGAAAGATTGACAAAGAGGATATATGTGTCAGAGGTGGGGGGAACGAGGAGAAGTGGGAGACCAAATTGGAGGTGGAAAGATGGAGTGAAAAAGATTTTGTGTGATCGGGGCCTGAACATGCAGGAGGGTGAAAGGAGGGCAAGGAATAGAGTGAATTGGAGCGATGTGGTATACAGGGGTTGACGTGCTGTCAGTGTATTGAATCAAGGCATGTGAAGCGTCTGGGGTAAACCATGGAAAGCTGTGTAGGTATGTATATTTGCGTGTGTGGACGTGTGTATGTACATGTGTATGGGGGGGGCGGGGGGTTGGGCCATTTCTTTCATCTGTTTCCTTGCGCTACCTCGCAAACGCGGGAGACAGCGACAAAGTATAAAAAAAAAAAAAAAAAAAAAATATATATATATATATATATACATATATATATATATATATATATATATATATATATATATATATATATATATATATATATATATATATATATAAATGAATATATGCAAGAATTACACAAGTAGCAAGTATCCACAAGATTCTAGTAAGAAACGGAAAAAGTATTTGAAGTGCTCACATATATGACAGTCAAGACAGAGTAATGACAAAGAGTCAAGAGACAGGTAAAGGGATTAAGGCACAGGTCATCGTCGACTTCCTTAAATCTCTCGGACTACAAGATCAGGTTACTTTATGTTCTGGGAAACATATTATACTTTTCCCCATAAAGGTCACCTGATTTATATAAACTAACCTTTTGATTCATATCAGTGTCTCAAATATGTTTGACTAGATTCAACAATAAAATTTGTACCGTTATTGTATTATTGCACATGACAACTGTTGCTTTGCTTCAGTCAATAAGCTAATCAACATCTCTAAAGTGAACAATTATTGCATTAAAACCTTGACGGTATTTAACACTATTCTTACGTTGTTTACCCCTAATACTAAGCACCTTATCAACTTGACCAATGTTAACATGATCACAATCTTTACAAAGGACATTGTGCTCAACCCTGTTAGTAGTTACGAAATTTCTGATGAGGCTCTCCCTGACAGTATTATCACTGCTGAAGACCATAATGATATCAAAACTTGGTAGCAAAACAGGAAATATATAGGTTACTTAGGAGACCAGAGACAGGACTTCCTATACTCATACGACACTGCTTAGTATAGAAACTGTCACTGAACTGAAACTTACAATCTTTAACACAGTTTCTTGACTCGAAAATGCTCCTTGTAGGCAAAGGTAAAGTGTATTTACCAAGCCATTCCGCTTAAAACCTATTACTGTTTTGACAAGAATTCTTGATAATGATGCAGATTTCAGCAATAATGATACTGTCCGGAAAAGCCATATTAGAAATTCCCTAACTGCTCGAAATGGTTGTGTAAAATACTCCCTGTAAAGAGTTTGACCAAGTTTACGTTGGTCATATTGATAGGTAAGATTCATAGAGACGGGGATAAACAGATAAAAGCTATATTGTTATGCGTAGTATAAAATCTAATGCAATATTTGTTCACCTTAGAGATTTTGATCAAGCAACTGACGCAATGCTAGGTTACAAATACTATGATTCAGTAATGAATATGACAGTTGTTGAATCTTTCTTCTTTGACAAAGTAGAGGTAACAGAGTGAATCAAATTGTCGGTTCACATAAATCAGATAACTTTGTAAGTGAAACGCTTGTAAATATACTTCCCTGAATACCTTACTCATCCTCCTGCGCGAGGTAAAAGTCACGTTATACAAAGCTGTATCACTTGCAATACACTCTCATTAGCGAACTTGTCACTCTAGAGCCTAGCCTACATTTCCCTTCCGTTGAAAACATCGCAGCCCTGAGCGGCAGGAACGTTTGGAAGTTAACATCAAGATTCTTTCATAAAAATCGGATTTAGGATCATCATATATATATATATATATATATATATATATATATATATATATATATATATATATATATATATATATATATGTATGTATATTATTATTATTATTATCATTTTTGCTTTATCGCTGTCTCCCGCGTTAGCGAGATAGCGCAAGGAAACAGACGAAAAAATAGCCCAACCCAACCACATACACATGTATATACATACACGTCCACACACGCAAATGTACATACCTATACATCTCAATGTACACATATATATACACACACAGACATATACATATATACACATGTACATAATTCATACTGTCTGCCTTTATTTATTCCCATCGCCACCTCGCCACACATGGAATAACAGCCCCCTCCCCCCTCAAGTGTGCGAGGTAGCGCTAGGAACAGACAACAAAGGCCACATTCGTTCACACTCAGTCTCTAGCTGTCATGTAATAATGCACCGAAACCACAGCTCCCTTTCCACATCCAGGCCCCACACAACTTTCCATGGTTTACCCCAGACGCTTCACATGCCTTGGTTCAATCCATTGACAGCACGTCGACCCCGGTATACCATATCGTTCCAATTCACTCTATTCCTTGCACACCTTTCACCCTATTGCATGTTCAGGCCCCGATGATTCAAAATCTTTTTCACTCCATCTTTCCACCTCCAATTTGGTCTCCCACTTCTCCTCGTTACCTCCACCTCTGACACATATATCCTCTTGGTCAATCTTTCCTCCCTCATTCTCTCCATGTGACCAAACCATTTCAAAACACCCTCTTCTGCTCTCTCAACCACACTCTTTTTATTTCCACGCATCTCTCTTACACTTACATTACTTACTCGATCAAACCACCTCACACCACATATTGTCCTCAAACATCTCATTTCCAGCACATCCACCCTCCTGCGCACAACTCTATCCATAGCCCACGCCTCGCAACCATACAACATTCTTGGAACCACTATTCCTTCAAACATACCCATTTTTGCTTTCCGAGATAATGTTCTCGACTTCCACACATTCTTCAATGCTCCCAGAATTTTCGCCCCCTCCCCCACCCTATGATTCACTTCCGCTTCCATGGTTCCATCCGCTGCCAGATCCACTCCCACATATCTAAAACACTTTACTTCCTCTAGTTTTTCTCCATTCAAACTTACCTCCCAACTGACTTGACCCTCAACCCTACTGTACCTAATAACCTTGCTCTTATTCACATTTACTCTTAACTTTCTTCGTTCACACACTTTACCAAACTCAGTCACCAGCTTCTGCAGTTTCTCACATGAATCAGCCACCAGCGCTGTATCATCAGTGAACAACAACTGACACTTCCCAAGCTCTCTCATCCACAACAGACTGCATACTTGCCCCTCTTTCCAAAACCCTTGCATTCACCTCCCTAACAACCCCATCCATAAACAGATTAAACAACCATGGAGACATCACACACCCTCGCCGCAAACCTACATTCACTGAAAACCAATCACTTTCCTCTCTTCCTACACGTACACATGCCTTACATCCTCGATAAAAACTTTTCACTGCTTCTAACAGCTTGCCTCCCACACCATATATTCTTAATACATTCCACAGAGCATCTCTATAAACTCTACCATATGCCTTCTCCAGATCCATAAATGCTACATACAAATCCATTTGCTTTTCTAAGTATTTCTCACATACATTCTTCAAAGCAAACACCTGATCCACACATCCTCTACCACTTCTGAAACCACACTGCTCTTCCCCAATCTGATGCTTTATACTTGCCTTCACCCTGTCAATCAACACCCTCCCATATAATTTACCAGGGATACTCAACAAACTTATACCTCTGTAATTTGAACACTCACTCTTATCCCCTTTCCATTTGTACAATGACACTATGCAAGCATTCCGCCAATCCTCAGGCACCTCACCATGAGTCATACATACATTAAATAACCCTACCAACCAGTCAGCAATACAGTCACCCCCTTTTTCAATAGATTCCACTGCAATACCATCCAAACCTGCTGCCTTGCCGGCTTTCATCTTCTGCAAAGCTTTTACTACCTCTTCTCTATTTACCAAATTATTTTCCCTAAGCGTCTCACTTTGCACACCACCTCGACCAAAACACCCTATATCTGCCACACTATCATCAAACACATTCAACAAACCTTCAAAATACTCACTCCATCTCCTTCTCACATCACCCCTACTTGTTATCACCTCCACATTAGCCCCCTTCACTGATGTTCCCATTTGCTCCCTTGTCTTATGCACTTTATTTACCTCCTTCCAGAACATCTTTTTATTCTCCCTAAAATCTAATGATACTCTCTCACCCCAACTCTCATTTGCCCTCTTTTTCACCACTTGCACCTTTCTCTTGACCTCCTGCCTCGTTCTTTTATACATCTCCCACTTAATTGCATTTTTCCCTGCAAAAATCATCCAAATGCCTCTCTCTTCTCTTTCACTAATAATCTTACTTCTTCATCCCACCACTCACTACCCTTTCTAATCAACCCACCTCCCACGCTTCTCATGCCACAAGCATTTTTGCGCAAGCCATCACTGATTCCCTAAATACATCCCATTCCTCCTCCACTCCCCTTACCTCCTTTGTTCTCAACTCTTTCCATTCTGTACTCAGTCTCTCCTGGTACTTCCTCACACAAGTCTCCTTCCCTAGCTCACTTACTCTCACCACTCTCTTCACCCCGACAATCTCTCTTCTTTTCTGAAAAACCCTACAAATCTTCACCTTCGCCTCCACAAGATAATGATAAGACATCCCTCCAGTTGCACCTCTCAGCACATTAACATCCAAAAGTCTCTCTTTCGCGCGCCTATCAATTAACGCGTAATCCAATAACGCTCTCTGGCCATCTCTCCTACTTACATACGTATACTTATGTATATCTCTTTTTTTAAACCAGGTATTTCCAATCACCTGTCCTTTTTCAGCACATAAATCTACAAGCTTTTCACCATTTCCATTTACAACACTGAACACCTCATGTACACCAATTATTCCTTCAACTACCACATCACTCACCCTTGCATTCAAATCACCCATCACTATAACCCAGCCTCGTGCATCAAAGCTACTAACCCTCACTTGGCTGCTCCCAAAACACTTGCCTCTCATGATCTTTCTTTTCATGCCCAGGTGCATGTGGACCAATAATCACCCATCCCTATCCATCAACTTTCAGTTTTACCCATATTAATCTAGAGTTTACTTTCTTGCACTCTATCACATACTCCCACCACTCCTATTTCAGGAGCAGTGCTACTCTTTCCCTTGCTCTTGTCCTCTCACTAATCCCTTACTTTACACCCAAGACATTCCCAAACCACTCTTCCCCTTTACCCTTGAGCTTAATTTCACTCAGAGCCAAAACATCCAGGTTTCTTTCCTTAAACATACTACCTATCTCTCCTTTTTCCTCATCTTGTTTAAATCCAAACACATTTAAACACCCCAATCTGAGCCTTCGAGGAGGATGAGCACTCCCCGCGTGACTCCTTCTTCTGTTTCCCCTTTTGGAAAGTCAAAATATAAGGAGGGGAGGGTTTCCAGCCCCCCGCTCCCTTCCCCTTTCGTCGCCATTTACGACATGTGAGGAATGCGTGGGAAGTATTCTTTCTCCCATATATATATATATATATATATATATATATATATATATATATATATATATATATATATATATATATATATATATATGTATATATATATATATATATATATATATATATATATATATATATATATATATATATATACATATATATATATTTATATTTATTTTTATTTATTTTGCTTTGTCGCTGCCTCCCGCGTTTGCGAGGTAGCGCAAGGAAACAGACGAAAGAAATGGCCCAACCCACCCCCATACACATGTATGTACATACACTTCCACACACGCAAATATACATACCTATACATCTCAATGTACACACATATATACACACACAGACACATACATATATACCCATGCACACAATTCACACTCTCTGCCTTTATTCATTCCCATCGCCACCTCGCCACACATGGAATACCATCTCCCTTCCCCGTCATGTGTGCGAGGTAGCGCTAGGAAAAGACAACAAAGGCCCCATCTTTCCCATTCAGTCTCTAGCTGTCATGCAATAATGCCCAAAACCACAGCTCCCTTTCCACATCCAGGCCCCACACAACTTTCCATGGTTTACCCCAGACGCTTCACATGCCCTGATTCAATCCACTGACAGCCCGTCAGTGAATGTAGGTTTGGGGCAGGGGTGTGTGATGTCTCCATGGTTGTTTAATTTGTTTATTATTATTTGTTTTATTGTTAATTTGTTTAATTTGTTTGTTAGGAAGGTGAATGCAAGAGTTTTGTAAAGAGGGGCAAGTATGAAGTCTGTTGTGGATTAGAGAGCTTGGGAAGTGAGTCAGTTGTTGTTCGCTGATGATACAGCGCTGGTGGCTGATTCGTCTGAGAAACTGCAGAAGCTGGTGACTGAGTTTGGTAAAGTGTGTGAAAGAAGAAAGTTAAGATTAAATGTGAATAAGAGCAAGGTTATTAGGTACAGTAGGGTTGAGGGTCAAGTCAATTGGACGGTAAGTTTGAATGGAGAAAAACTGGAGGAAGCGAAGTGTTTTAGATATCTGAGAGTGGATCATAGGGTGGGGGAGGGGGCGAAAATCCTGGGAGCCTTGAAGAATGTGTGGAAGTCGAGAACATTATCTCGGAAAGCAAAAATGGGTATGTTTGAAGGAATAGTGGTTCCAGCAATGTTGTACGGTTGCGAGGCGTGGGCTATGGATAGAGTTGTGTGCAGGAGGGTGGATGTGCTGGAAATGAGATGTTTGAGGACAATGTGTGGTGTGAGGTGGTTTGATCGAGTAAGTAATGTGAGGGTAAGAGAGATGTGTGGAAATAAAAAGAGTGTGGTTGAGAGAGCAGAAGAGGGTGTTTTGAAATGGTTTGGGCACATGGAGAGAATGAGTGAGGAAAGATTGACCAAGAGGATATATGTGTCGGAGGTAGAGGGAACGAGGAGAAGTGGGAGACCAAATTGGAGGTGGAAAGATGGAGTGAAAAAGATTTAAGTGATCGGGGCCTGAACATGCAGGAGGGTGAAAGGCGGGCAAGGAATAGAGTGAATTGGAATATATATATATATATATATATATATATATATATATATATATATATATATATATATATATATATATATATATATATATATATATATATATATATATATATATATATACATACGATGTTGTGAAGGGAAGAGCCAAGGAATGGGTAGCACTACTGTTGAAGTTAGAGTTGTGGGAATGTGTAAGATTCTGTGGGGAACAGAGCGAGGGATGAATGAAAATAAGTGCTTAAGAACCTGACCAAGGCAAGAAAGATGATGAGAGACGATTGTTCGGGGAGCATTTGAGTGAGTGCGTTAGCAATTTTGATGTAAGAGACTGGATCTTAGTGATGGTTGATTTAAATTCGAAAGTGAGTTATGTGGCATTTGCGTATGTAACTGAGGGGTAAGGGATATTCAATGAGGTGAATGAAAATGGTGAATAGACTGTTGAGCTGTGTGCTGAAAAAGGACTGGTACTTGGGAAGTCGTTATTAAAAAGAAGGGACATACGAAAGGATACGTGGATGAGTAGGAAAGATGGTAATTGGGCATTACCGAATCACATGATAATTGATAGGCGGGCTTAGATGTGAATGCTGACAGGGGCTCCTGGTGGGATGTCAGACCATTACCCGGTAGAGGTGAGGATGAAGATCTAAAATGGTTTTCGGCAAAGTGAAGACGATACGATTGAGAAGAGGAAAGTGAAAGTATATGAGCTTGTATGAAGAGAAACCAGGACAGTTAGAGCTCAGAATGGTAAGAGGTGAAAAGTAAATGAACAAGGGGAAGTGAGTGAGGATTTAAGCAATCAGTGCTTTCACGTTCAAGGGGAGTATGTGGTATGCGAATGGTGAGAGGTGGGCAAGTTAGAAAGGGCTGTGAAGGGTTGGATGACGAAGTAATGCCACAAGTGAAAAAGAACAGAGAGGTTTATGGACGGTACTTGCAGGGATGGAGTGCAAATACTGGGGGCTGTGTAAGAGAAACCGAAGTAACTCAAGAAGGTGCAGGGGTTGAAAGAAAAAAAAAGGCAAAATAGAGCTGGGGTGAGCGAGTGTCTGCAAACTTCAGGAAGAAGATATTTTGGAAGGAAGTAAATGAAAACATCGGTGAAGGGGGCAATTAGAGAAGTGGCAATAGGTGGTGATGAGGTAAGGACGAGATGGAATGAGTATTTCGAAGGACTGTTGAATGTGTTTGATGATAGAGTCGCAGATGTAGGGTACTTGGACTGGGAGGGTATGTGAAGTGAGAGAATCATGAAGAGCAGTTTGGTGAAAGTCTTGCTTAAGATAAAAAGTGGTAAGGCGGCTAGAATGGATGGCACTGCAGCTGGATTTACTGTGAAAGGATATGACTGTATTGGTGACTGGTTGATTAGGATTTCCTAGATGGAGCTTAAGGGTATGCGGCAGGGGTGTGTAATATCCCCATGACTTTAATTTCTTTACAGATAGGATGGCGAGGGAGGTAAGTGCAAGGATCTCGGAGAGATGGGCGAGTATGTTGTCTGTAGTTAGTGAGGTGGCTGGGAAGTTAGAAGTTTTTGCTGATGTCACAGCACTGGTGGCTGATTTGAGTAAGAATCTGCTGAAGTTACAGTCTGAGTTTGGGAGATTGTCTTAAAGGAAGATATTGAGAGTAGATGTGAATAAAAGCAAGGTTTTCATTAGCAGAGCAGAGGGACAGGTTAGTTGGGGTGTGCATTTAGAAGGAGAAAATTTGGATATGAATCGTCATTGAGGATGTGTGGAAGGAGACGTCGCTATCTAAAAAGGCGAAAATCGATGTTTCTGAAGGATTAGGAGTCCCAACGATGCTTTATGGATGAGAGTCTTGTGGTATAAATGAGGAAGTGCAGATGAGGGGAGCTGAGCTGAAAGTGAAATGTCTAATATGTGGAGTGAGGTGGTTTCATTGAGTAATTAATAGAAGAAAAAGATAGAGGTGTGCTAATAGAAATAGTGTGATTGAGAAAGGTGAAGACAATGTGCTGAAATGTTTTGGAAATATAGAGGGTTGAATTTCTCAAGAAAGCGGATGACCGTGTTGTTGATTGGTTAGTTAGGATTCTCAATGAGGTGCCTAAGGATTGGCCATTGTAGTGCCATTGCACAAAGACAGTGGGGAGAAAGGAAAGTGTTCGAACTACAGAGGTATATTTTGTTTAGTGTACCTAGTAAGTTGTATGAGAGAGTGGTGACTGACGGGATGAAAGTATGTATATAGCATCAGTTTGGTGAGGAAAAAGGTAATTTCAGGATCGGTAGAGGGTATGTGAATCAGGTGATTGCGTTGAAAAAAGTGAATGAGAAGCATTTAGAGAAACAGAGGGATTTGCATGTGGCACTCTTGGACCTAGGGAAAGGATAGAATTGCCCTGTGGAATGTCTTTCGAGTATATGGCGTGGGAAGAAAGCCATTAGAAACAGTGAGAAGTTTTCATCACGAGTGTAAGGCTTGAACGAGTAAGAAGAGAGGAGGATGAGTTGTTCCAGGTAAAGATTGGTCTGCACCAGCGTTACGTGATGTCACCATGGCTGCTTAATTTATTTCTGGACGGGATGGAGAGGTGGGTAAAAGCAACGGTCTGGGAAAGAGTGACGAGGTTTAGGAAGTGATTCAGTTGTTGTTTGCTGATGAAACAGTGCTGGGAGGAGATTCGAGTGAAAAACTGCACAAGTCGGTGACTAGGTTTGGGAAAGTGTGTGAAAGGAGGAAGTTGAGAGTTAATGTAAATAACAGCAATGTTATTAAATTCAGCAGCGCAGAAGGGCAGGATAGCTGGAGCGTGCTTTTGAATGGATAAAACTTGCATGAAGTGAGGTATTCTAGATACCTTGGGGCGGACATGACAGCAAATGGAAACATGGGATCGAGAGTGAGACATGGGGGTGCTGAGGGGGCGAAGGTTCCAGAAGCCCTGAAAAATGCGTCGAAAGAGAGGATCTTGTATCAGGGCAAAAATACGTATGTTTCCAGGTACAGTTGTCCCAATGATGTTGTGTGAATCAAATAGCTATCAGTTGATGGTCGAGAAGGCAGATGTTTGGAAATGAGCATCTAGGACAATATGTTGTTATGAGTATTGATCGAAAATTATCAAATAGATTAGACAAATGGACTGATAAAGCGCTTAATATAAGAATAGATGTGTTTGATAGTTAATTTAGGATTTCATTGTAATAGATGAGTTGGAAATGAAACATCTGGGGACAATATGTGGTGTGAAGTGGTTTAATCGAGAAAGTTATAAGAGAGTTAGACAAATGGACAGATAAAGCTCTTAAGGAAAGAAATAGATGTGTTGTTGATTAGTTATTTAGGATTTTCATTGTATGGATCATGTTGACGTGCCTGTGGATTGTCGGAATGCGTGTATAGTGCCGCTGTATACAAGCAACAGGGATAAAGCTGAGAATTCGAACTACGGAAACATAAGTTTTTTTAGTGTACCTGGTAAGCTGTATGGAAAAGTAGTGATTGAGAGGGTGAGGACACGTATAGAACATTACACTGGGGAGGGGAAAATATGGTTTCAGGATTAGTAGAGGATGTGTGGATCAGGTGTTTGCTTTAAAGAATGCGTATGAAAAATACTTTAATTTTCTCCTGAACTTTCTTACTACAGTTACGCTATTTCTGTTCCCGTAGGATCATCTAACCACAATATATTCATATTTCTCCTAATCAGGCACACCCATCCTCTATACTTCATACAAAAACGCCAAATTTTGCAAGACTGAATATTGCTAAAGGGTAATAGTACGCGTAGCGCTCACCGCAGGGAAATTCAGTTCTGTGAAGAACGAGTCATATGAGTTTGGTGCTGTTAAGTGTTACGTGTGAGATGGAGAGACTGGATGTTTGCTGACTGAATGCCAGCGGCCCATGTGTGGGTGAAACAAAAAAAAAAAAGACAACAACCTGGGCTATTGAATTGAGAGAGAGAGAGAGAGAGAGAGAGAGAGAGAGAGAGAGAGAGAGAGAGAGAGAGAGAGAGAGAGAGAGAGAGAGAGAGAGAGAATATTATGATCAAGGGTCGTACCGTCTTGATCAAGGGTCGTACCGTCTTGATCAAGTGTCGTACCCTCTTCATCAAGGGTCGTACCGTCTTGATCAAGGGTCGTACCGTCTTGATCAAGGGTCGTACCGTCTTGATCAAGGGTCGTACCGTCTTGATCAAGGGTCGTACCGTCTTGATCAAGGGTAGTACCGTCGTGATGAAGGGTTGTACCGTCGTGATCAAGGGTCGCACTGTCTTGATCAAAGGTCGTACCGTCTTGATCAAGTGTCGTACCCTCTTCATCAAGGGTCGTACCGTCTTGATCAAGCAAGGGTCGCACCGTCGTGATCAAGGGTCGCACCGTCTTGATCAGGGGTCGTATCGTCGTGATCAAGCAAGGGTCGCACCGTCTTGATCAGGGGTCGTATCGTCGTGATCAGAGGTATTTTTCATGATTGATAGATATTACTCATGAGAATATAACTGAAGGAATTAATAATGATACGAATAATAATAATAATAATAATAATAATAATAATAATAATAATAATAATAATAATAATAATAATGATAGTAATGATAATGATAATAATGATAATGATAATAACAATGATAATATAATAATAATAATGATGATAATAATGATAATAGTAATAATAACAATGTTTACAATAAGATTGATAAAGAGAATCTGTGTCAGAGGTGGAAGGAACGAGAAGTGGGAGACCAAATTGGAGGTGGAAGGATGGAGTGAAAAAGATTTTGAGCGATCGGGGCCTGAACAGACAGGAGAGTGAAAGGCGTGCAAGGAATAGAGTGAATTGGAATGATGCGTTGTACCGGGGTCTACGTGCTGTCAATAAATTGAACTAGGGCATGTGAAGCGTCTGGGGTAAACCATGGAAAGTTTTGTGGGACCTGAATGTGGAAAGGGAACTATGGCTTCGGTGCATTACACATGACAGCTAGGGACTGAGTGTGAACGAATGTGGCCTTTGGTGTCTTTTCCTAGCGCTACCTCGCGCGTGCGGGGAGGAAAGGGGGTACCATTTCATGTGTGGCGGCTTGGCGACGGGAATGAATAAAGGTATCACGTATGAATATGTACATGTGTATATATGTATCCTCCCTGGGGATAGGGGAGAATGAATACTTCACACGTATTCCCTGCGTGTCGTAGAGGGCGACTAAAAGGGAAAGGAGCGGGGGGCTTGAAATCCTCCCCCCTCTTTTTTTTTTTTCTAGTTTTCTACAAGAAGGAACAGAGAAGGGGGCTAGGTGAGGATATTTCCTCAAAGGCCCAGTCCTCTGTTCTTAACGCTACCTCGCTAATGCGGGAAATGGCGAATAGTATGAAAGAAAGAAAAAGAAAAAGAAGTATATATATGTGTGTTTCTGTGTATGTATATGTATGTATATGTTGAAATGTATAGGTATGTATATGTGCGTGTGTGGGCGTATATGTATATACATGTGTATGTGGGTGGGTTGAGCCATTCTTTCGTCTGTTGCCTTGCGCTACCTCGCTAAAGCGTGAGACAGCGACTATGTAATATAAAATATAGATAATGATAATGATAATAACAATAATGATAATTATAATAATAATAATGGTAATGATAATGATGATAGTGATGATAATAATAATAGTAATAATAATAATAATGACAATAATAGTGATAATGATAATAATGATAATACTAATAATGATGGTAATAGTAACAATAACAATGATGATAATAATGATAATAATGATAATAATAATAATAATAATAATAATAATAATAATAATAATAATAATAATGATAATAATAATGATAATGATAATAATGATGATAATAGTAATAGTAATAATAATAATAACAATAATAATAATAATAATAATAATAATAATAATAATAATAATAATAATAATAATAATGGGATGTATTTAGGGAATCAGTGATGGATTGCGCAAAAGATGCTTGTGGCATGAGAAGAGTGGGAGGTGGGTTGATTAGAAAGGGTAGTGAGTGGTGGGATGAAGAAGTAAGAGTATTAGTGAAAGAGAAGAGAGAGGCATTTGGACGATTTTTGCAGGGAAAAAATGAAATTGAGTGGGAGATGTATAAAAGAAAGAGACAGGAGGTCAAGAGAAAGGTGCAAGAGGTGAAAAAAAGGGCAAATGAGAGTTGGGGTGAGAGAGTATCATTAAATTTTAGGGAGAATAAAAAGATATTCTGGAAGGAGGTAAATAAAGTGCGTAAGACAAGGGAGCAAATGGGAACTTCAGTGAAGGGCGCAAATGGGGAGGTGATAACAAGTAGTGGTGATGTGAGAAGGAGATGGAGTGAGTATTTTGAAGGTTTGTTGAATGTGTTTGATGATAGAGTGGCAGATATAGGGTGTTTTGGTCGAGGTGGTGTGCAAAGTGAGAGGGTTAGGGAAAATGATTTGGTAAACAGAGAAGAGGTAGCGAAAGCTTTGCGGAAGATGAAAGCCGGCAAGGCAGCAGGTTTGGATGGTATTGCAGTGGAATTTTTAAAAAAAAGGGGGTGACTGTATTATTGACTGGTTGGTAAGGTTATTTAATGTATGTATGACTCATGGTGAGGTGCCTGAGGATTGGCGGAATGCGTGCATAGTGCCATTGTACAAAGGCAAAGGGGATAAGAGTGAGTGCTCAAATTACAGAGGTATAAGTTTGTTGAGTATTCCTGGTAAATTATATGGGAGGGTATTGATTGAGAGGGTGAAGGCATGTACAGAGCATCAGATTGGGGAAGAGCAGTGTGGTTTCAGAAGTGGTAGAGGATGTGTGGATCAGGTGTTTGCTTTGAAGAATGTATGTGAGAAATACTTAGAAAAGCAAATGGATTTGTATGTAGCATTTATGGATCTGGAGAAGGCATATGATAGAGTTGATAGAGATGCTCTGTGGAAGGTATTAAGAATATATGGGTGTGGGAGGCAAGTTGTTAGAAGCAGTGAAAAGTTTTTATCGAGGATGTAAGGCATGTGTACGTGTAGGAAGAGAGGAAAGTGATTGGTTCTCAGTGAATGTAGGTTTGCGGCAGGGGTGTGTGATGTCTCCATGGTTGTTTAATTTGTTTATGGATGGGGTTGTTAGGGAGGTAAATGCAAGAGTTTTGGAAAGAGGGGCAAGTATGAAGTCTGTTGGGGATGAGAGAGCTTGGGAAGTGAGTCAGTTGTTGTTCGCTGATGATACAGCGCTGGTGGCTGATTCATGTGAGAAACTGCAGAAGCTGGTGACTGAGTTTGGTAAAGTGTGTGGAAGAAGAAAGTTAAGAGTAAATGTGAATAAGAGCAAGGTTATTATGTACAGTAGGGTTGAGGGTCAAGTCAATTGGGAGGTGAGTTTGAATGGAGAAAAACTGGAGGAAGTGAAGTGTTTTAGATATCTGGGAGTGGATCTGGCAGCGGATGGAACCATGGAAGCGGAAGTGGATCATAGGGTGGGGGAGGGGGCGAAAATTCTGGGGGCCTTGAAGAATGTGTGGAAGTCGAGAACATTATCTCGGAAAGCAAAAATGGGTATGTTTGAAGGAATAGTGGTTCCAACAATGTTGTATGGTTGCGAGGCGTGGGCTATGGATAGAGTTGTGCGCAGGAGGATGGATGTGCTGGAAATGATATGTTTGAGGACAATGTGTGGTGTGAGGTGGTTTGATCGAGTGAGTAACGTAAGGGTAAGAGAGATGTGTGGAAATAAAAAGAGCGTGGTTGAGAGAGCAGAAGAGGGTGTTTTGAAGTGGTTTTGGCACATGGAGAGAATGAGTGAGGAAAGATTGACCAAGAGGATATATGTGTCGGAGGTGGAGGGAACGAGGAGAAGAGGGAGACCAAATTGGAGGTGGAAAGATGGAGTGAAAAAGATTTTGTGTGATCGGGGCCTGAACATGCAGGAGGGTGAAAGGAGGGCAAGGAATAGAGTGAATTGGAGCGATGTGGTATACCGGGGTTGACGTGCTGTCAGTGGATTGAATCAAGGCATGTGAAGCGTCTGGGGTAAACCATGGAAAGCTGTGTAGGTATGTATATTTGCGTGTGTGGACGTGTGTATGTACATGTGTATGGGGGGGGGTTGGGCCATTTCTTTCGTCTGTTTGCTTGCGCTACCTCGCAAACGCGGGAGACAGCGACGAGGTATAAAAAAAAAAAAAAAAAAAAAAAAAAAATATATATATATATATATATATATATATATATATATATATATATATATATATATATATATATATATATATATATATATATATGTATATACATATATATATATATATATATATATATATATATATATATATATATATATATATATATATATATATATATATATATATATATATATATATATCTTAAAGGATCACAATTTTGCGCGTGATCAAGTGTATTCCTATGAGTCCACGAGGAATATGAAACACAATCTAGGGTACTTTAACTTAAAGTACCCTATATCTTTCATTGATAAATCTCTTAAGTTTGCAAAGAAATCATTTTATAGAGTTGAACCCAAACCTCCCATTGACACCAAGAATCTTTCAGTTCTCCCTTTTAATAAGAATTTTACTCTACTTCCCATGTTGCTTAAATCCTTTAATGTAAATCTTGTCTTCAGCAACAATAATATCTTAATCAGGAACTCACAAGAAAATTTTCCTGGGTGCATCTCTAAAGTGCCATGTAGAAATTGTGGAAAGTTTTATGTTGGCAGACTGGTAAGGATCTTTCTGTTAGCCTTAAGCAACATAAATATAGTATAAGAACGGGACAAGAATCAAATGCCTTGTTTAATCACGTTAAAAACTATGATCATTGTATTGGCTGGAGTAATGCCATCTCAGTTATCAACTCTAACTCCAGTACCACGAGAAATATCTTTAAATCTTTTATAATCAAATTCACAAAGATTTATAACTTTAATATTAGTGAAGGTCATACAAATTGGATAACTTTTTTGTTGATAAAGAATTTTAAACAATTCACCTTCTTGTCCACATAATAAGTTTATGATACGCTCGTTGTCTGTCTTGGACAATTACATGTTTATCAAATAGCGTCCTTGCCACGTCTTTTTATTGTATATCAACTAACTGTTATATTTCTCCCTTGTGTCTCCCCTGATGATGTGATTATTACACGAAAGTGCACTTGGGAACTTATCGTGTTCCATTTTCCCCGTGGACTCATAGGAATATACTTGATGACGCGCAATATTGTGATCCTTTCAAATATATATGTATTTTCTTTCATACTATTCGCCATTTCTCGCGTTAGCAAGGTTGCGTTAAGAACAGAGGACTGGGCCTTTGAGGATATATCCTTACCTGGCACCCTTCTCTGTTCCTTCTTTTGGGAAATTAGGGAATACATGGGAAGTGTTCTTTCTCCCCGATCCCCAGGGATGATATATATATATATATATATATATATATATATATATATATATATATATATATATATATATATATATATATATATATATATATATATATATATATATATATATTTATATATATATATATATATGGTGTGGGAGGCAAGTTGTTAGAAGCAGTGAAAAGTTTTTATCGAGGATGTAAGGCATGTGTACGTGTAGGAAGAGAGGAAAGTGATTGGTTCTCAGTGAATGTAGGTTTGCGGCAGGGGTGTGTGATGTCTCCATGGTTGTTTAATTTGTTTATGGATGGGGTTGTTAGGGAGGTAAATGCAAGAGTTTTGGAAAGAGGGGCAAGTATGAAGTCTGTTGGGGATGAGAGAGCTTGGGAAGTGAGTCAGTTGTTGTTCGCTGATGATACAGCGCTGGTGGCTGATTCATGTGAGAAACTGCAGAAGCTGGTGACTGAGTTTGGTAAAGTGTGTGGAAGAAGAAAGTTAAGAGTAAATGTGAATAAGAGCAAGGTTATTAGGTACAGTAGGGTTGAGGGTCAAGTCAATTGGGAGGTGTGTTTGAATGGAGAAAAACTGGAGGAAGTGAAGTGTTTTAGATATCTGGGAGTGGATCTGGCAGCGGATGGAACCATGGAAGCGGAAGTGGATCATAGGGTGGGGGAGGGGGCGAAAATTCTGGGGGCCTTGAAGAATGTGTGGAAGTCGAGAACATTATCTCGGAAAGCAAAAATGGGTATGTTTGAAGGAATAGTGGTTCCAACAATGTTGTATGGTTGCGAGGCGTGGGCTATGGATAGAGTTGTGCGCAGGAGGATGGATGTGCTGGAAATGAGATGTTTGAGGACAATGTGTGGTGTGAGGTGGTTTGATCGAGTGAGTAACGTAAGGGTAAGAGAGATGTGTGGAAATAAAAAGAGCGTGGTTGAGAGAGCAGAGGAGGGTGTTTTGAAGTGGTTTGGGCACATGGAGAGAATGAGTGAGGAAAGATTGACCAAGAGGATATATGTGTCGGAGGTGGAGGGAACGAGGAGAAGAGGGAGACCAAATTGGAGGTGGAAAGATGGAGTGAAAAAGATTTTGTGTGATCGGGGCCTGAACATGCAGGAGGGTGAAAGGAGGGCAAGGAATAGAGTGAATTGGAGCGATGTGGTATACCGGGGTTGACGTGCTGTCAGTGGATTGAATCAGGGCATGTGAAGCGTCTGGGGAAAACCATGGAAGGCTGTGTAGGTATGTATATTTGCGTGTGTGGACGTATGTATATACATGTGTATGGGGGGGGGGGGTTGGACCATTTCTTTCGTCTGTTTCCTTGCGCTACCTCGCAAACGCGGGAGACAGCGACAAAGTATAAAAAAAAAAAAAAAAAAAAAAAAATATATATATATATATATATATATATATATATATATATATATATATAAGGATAGATAGATAGATAGATATAGATAGAGATATAGATATATAGATATATAGATATGTGTGTGTGCGTCTATGTGTGTCATTACTATTTGTGTGTTGCGGCGAGTCTTTCATTCGTGTTGCCCCGTCTCCTAACTTTGTATATATGTGCCACGTCTTTACTTCTATGTATATATATAAGTACATACACGAACGCCCTAGCCTATGCTGAGGTACCCATAAGTGTGTGTGTGTGTGTGTCTGTAAGAGAGAGAGATAGACATAGAGATAGAGAGAGAGAGAGAGAGAGAGAGAGAGAGAGAGAGAGAGAGAGAGAGAAAGAGAGAGAGAGAGAGAGAGAGAGAGAGAGAGAGAGAGAGAGAGAGAGAGAGAGAGAGAGAGAGAGAGAGAGAGAGAGAGAGAGAGAGAGAGAGAGAGAGATGAGAGTTTATAAGAACCGTAATATTTTTGCGCTCGAGCCAGCCCTCACTGACCCGACGTGAATATGAAGCGGGAGTTGGAAATACCAGAGATGACTGGACGTGACCCCCTCCCTCCACCTTCGAACCACCACACCCACCCCAACACTGAGGCAGGTATATAAGAGGGTGCGGGGCGGTTCCCAGCATCACACTTACCACAGCCTCCACCATGATCGCTCCTAAGGTGAGACAAAAACCTCCTCCCCTTGTTTACTTGTCAATTTGATCTCTCCTCTCTCTCTCTCTCTCTCTCTCTCTCTCTCTCTCTCTCTCTCTCTCTCTCTCTCTCTCTCTCTCTCTCTCTCTCTCTCTCTCTCTCTCTTGATAGGGTAATTAAAGGAGAGGGTTAAAGGATAGTTTGAAATGAAGGAGAAGACTAAAGTGTGTACAGGTGTATGGTATAAGTTTTTTGATGCCTTTGAATGATTTTTCAGGGAAGTGATTATGGTATGTTATCTAAATGCCCGCGACAGACCGAGAGGGTGTGTAGGTACTCGTGTCGCATCGCTTGGTTTGTTTTGAAAGAGATTCGCCAATCTAAGCTAAGTATTGGTCTTAGTGAACATCAATGGATGATTGGTGCTGTTTTGAAAGAGATTCGCTAATCTAAGCTAGATATAGGTCTTAGTGAACATCAATGAATGATCGGTGCTTCTCTAAGTGCTTAAAGACTTCGAGGGAAATAAGTTGTTCTACATCTCTGGTGTGGGCGAGATCTCGCTGAGAATTGTCTGTAGTTTGTATCATCGTTGTCTTCAAGTCCCTGTCATACCTCTTGGGCTGTTTCTCCTAGGCAGTCTTTAATCGGTCGGGCTCTTCTCCAGTATTGTCAGTGTAAGGATATATTTCATCTGTGACGAATCGTATATCCTTATCTTGTATGATCTATATCTTCAATAAGAGTCTATTTGGAGGCATGGGACGCTAGTAGAGGTTACTAGGTTGAGACAGGTATTAACAAGGCCTTGACTAAGTGTAAACTCTGGGTCTCCAGGAGGTGCCAGCATCTACGCTGGTTAGGGTCGCTTTTCCTTGTGTGGATTTCTTGTGCTATGATCAGTTATCATACCACTTGATACTAGCGTGTGACCCTAGGATTCTGTGGCTCTTCTTGCTCCTTATCCGTGTTACTTTCTGTGATTATGTCGTTGAGTTTCATTCTCTCTGATGTTACTCTTTATGTTTGATTAAAGTGTTCCAGTCCTTTTTTATCTCTTTTTTGGTGTGGTGTGGTTGCCTGTGATTTTGCTGAACGAGTATGTTCTGGGAGTGAGTTGTTCGAGATTGCCATTTGAGTGGCGTTGTTGGCATAGAAGATGCCCATGTTCATGGCACCACCTGGTGGGTGAATGTCAACCGTGTAAGATATGAATAGTGTTGGAGATAGGACGCTGCCTTGGAGTACTCCGCTTAAAAGAGAGAATCTAGGTGACGTTGCAGAATTGATAACAATTTCTGCGGTGCGTTGCTTTAGAAAGTTACGTAAGTCTTTTTTGTAATCCTGTTCACACGTCATCAACACAACAAGCCAAGATAAAAAAAAAAGAATATCCACAGCGCATAGAAAGCAATATAACCCTAAACCTCTCCCAAAAATCACAGACCATCATAAGACAAAAAGAAAATTCACCTATGCAACACCACTCTCCATCATCTGACACCATAAAGTAGGCTCAGGTTATAATGATAACATTAGCAACCTAACCACTGGAAAACAGACCACAGACTGGCTCACATATCTTGTCACTGTGAACCACAAAGCGAACAGTATCTAACTCTGGAGAAAAGTCAATCCACACAGCTTATACCATTACAACCGCTAGAACAACATCCCTTCTATCAAAAAAAGCAAAGAAACAACGCAGGCATGTTCATGAAACACTTCTCAAAAATTACCATCAAACGAATAACATCCCTTAACATATTCAAGAATATATTTCACAAAACCCACCCCAAACAACTGCTCACCCACCTTTTACATCCCTAGCCATTCAAAACGCATTTAAGACTTTAAGAACTCCCCATCTCGCAGTCCTGATAACATAGAATACCACATAAAACTAGCCCAAATTCAGTTCAAGGATTTGCAGATATCTTCACGTATTCTGGGCTGCATAACGAAATCTCATACATCTAGAAACTTGCCAGCATAGCAACCCTATTGAAAACCTCTCTGTCCCCCAACTCCTGTCGTGCTGTATCATTACATCATCTATAGCCAAGCTCCTTGAAGAGCTCATCCACAACAAAATCAAACAAGATGCCTCTCTCTCATCCACACAACATTGCTTTAATCCTACGTATTTCACTACTACACTGAACACGGACCTCACACAACACATAATGAATGCCTTCAACCAAACACTACCACCCATTGCCCTCGCATTGCACTAGCAGCAATACATAACTAATCATTTGACGCCAGTCCCCGACAGCTCCTCACACAGAAGACTCTTGACACTATCCTCTTTATCAAGAACAGCAAGTGATTTGCTGCATTTCATAGTTGGCTGACAAGCTATTCTCTACAGAGCCTTCACCATCAAAACTTTCAAAAGTTTGCAGTGGAGTTTTCCTTGCAGAAGTTCTCTCCCCAGATCTTTTCTCCTCCTATATGACCTCCCAACACCTCACACAAAGTTCTCTCATAAGGGAATGACTTCACAATAACGCCAACACACCGTAATACTATCTAAGCAACAACAAACATGCAATGTACATCAGACAATCAGAACACTCACTTACTCAAGACGGATTATCAGTATTCCCACAGAAATTCACCGTCACTCTCTTGACCTCAGACAGACACGAATCCAACGTACTCCCTCCCAATAACTAAGAAAGCTCTACCATTTCCATTTAAGAGAACTCCAGCCATATTAGGATTCACGTACAATACACACATGACATTTACTCTCCACACCACAAACAGCATTGCAAAGACAATTGACAAACTAAAACCTTTGAGACACTTACCAATAACAGTTCAAGGCAAGGAAAAAATCATTTAGCAGCATATCCTATAAAAACAGTACACCATCTCCACGTTAAACCATGCCTCACCCACCTAATTATCCACATCAATAGTAAACATATTAGAATGGCAAAAGACACAATACTAGGCCCTTAGAGCAATCACCATAAACACTCAACACTCACCTAATGAAACAAAAATATCAGTACAAGCTTATGTCAATATCATCGGCACCTACTTCTTTGCAACGATCTTAGGCCCTTCCCACCAACACCACATCATAAGTAATCGCTAACCCCAAAGTAATATAAAGAATTTAGCTCAGCTTCACACTTACAGCAGTCTGTGCTCACAGATTCCCTTCTTCCCCAGCAAATGTAACAATAATTAAGCACATATACACAGAAATATAGGCAAGCACTAAAGAACTGTTCTCCCAACCCAGTCGTAAATTCTACTCCACCACACTTACACCCATCTGAAACTACACTCCCCAGACATGTACGATGACACTCTCTCGTCCATTTTCTGGACACCATCCATCTTCACAACACTACGAACACAGATTCAACATATCGCAGGACCCGTCATACCCAAGAAGCAAATTTCATCCTGAAAACATTGAACACCTACTTCTTCAGTGTCTTGCTCTCACTTCACACAGCCTGACATACAACATCACCACACATCTTGACCTGCGGTCATGCCCGATGAACGCATCTAGCTTCCCCTGCGCTGTGGGAGCTCCATGGAGGGGGTTTGTGAGGAGGAAAAGTATATGTATACTCATACATACATATGGTCTATGCTTATTGGTTACTGTTAAAGAAAATACATAGTTTCATTCGCACACATTCATTCTTTTTTTTTTTTTTTTTTTGCTTTGTCGCTGTCTCCCGCGTTTGCGAGGTAGCGCAAGGAAACAAACGAAAGAAATGGCCCAACCCACCCCCATACACATGTATATACATACGTCCACACACGCAAATATACATACCTACACAGCTTTCCATGGTTTACCCCAGACGTTTCACATGCCTTGATTCAATCCACTGACAGCACGTCAACCCCGGTATACCACATCGCTCCAATTTACTCTATTCCTTGCCCTCCTTTCACCCTCCTGCATGTTCAGGCCCCGATCACACAAAATCTTTTTCACTCCATCTTTCCACCTCCAATTTGGTCTCCCTCTTCTCCTCGTTCCCTCCACCTCCGATACATATATCCTCTTGGTCAATCTTTCCTCACTCATTCTCTCCATGTGCCCAAACCATTTCAAAACACCCTCTTCTGCTCTCTCAACCACGCTCTTTTTATTTCCACACATCTCTCTTACCCTTACGTTACTTACTCGATCAAACCACCTCACACCACACATTGTCCTCAAACATCTCATTTCCAGCACATCCATCCTCCTGCGCACAACTCTATCCATAGCCCACTCCTCGCAACCATACAACATTGTTGTATTCATGCATACACATATTGCTATATATAGATGCATGAATAAATCTTCTTATTCGTATAGAGATGTATTTATACATTTATGTGCATGTGAATACTTTTACATCTATTAATCATTTTCAGATATAGCTATAAACATATGTGTATCTGTATAAGCGTCCAGTCAGATCATGAATTACTGTTGCCCTTGGGTGTCGTCTCAAGATTGTTGCGAAGCGTGATTGTGACGTCTGTGCATAATGGCATTATGGCTCCCTGGTGGCTCAACATATTACCATTGAGGGAAAAACAGGGCTACCAACGTGAAGCCAGATGCGAGAGCTTTGTATAGACTCTTTCGTCGATTTCTCATATTATTCGACACTGAGGAGGTATAGGAAAATTTTTGACCTGACTGTACGTACATATATAGCGATGTACGAGATCACCAAAGTGTATATATATATATACTGTGTTGATTCACATAACAAAATACTTTTTCCTTCCCTTCCAGGTGACCCGTCCTCCTCCTGGTCTTCGTAGCCACTGCTCTCGGCGGCACCCTCCATGGAGCGGCTCACCATGGTGGTGCAGGCTACCACGACCATATAGTAAGATCTCTAAGGGTGTTTAGTGCGTGTGTGTGTGTGTGAGAGAGAGAGAGAGAGAGAGAGAGAGGTGGAGAGGGAGAGGATGGGTAAGGTTGGGTCATGTCGCCGGAAAGTCCCTTTGCCCAGTAGTCTGAGAGTTAGATCCTTCTGTTAGCATGAAGGAACCTAATCATTTACGACATTTGTTACTTGTTTGTTTTGATAGCATATCTCTCCACCAAAAACCTTCAGTGTGTCAGAGAGGAAGTATATTTTCATTGCAGGGATCATACATATAATGGAAATAAACTGAAATTAATTGAAGGATCGTAAAAGCAATGTAAAACATGCACCATGGAAACGCATTGCAATTTTTTCTTTTTTTACTGTTTTTTAAATTATTAGAATACATTAACGATATCTAATGCAGGCTTAAGTTTACACTTTTTTTCTTTAAATTCAACATCATAAAGAATCTTTTGCTTAACACACGTTCCTTGGCCATATATAGCCTGTTTGCATACAACTATGGAAACATATCATAAGATGGCCCTGCTGCTCGTTTTAACGATAGTAAGGGCAATAAAGTCACTATCTATTTTGTTCTGTTGATAGAAAAATGATAGAATCGTGTCACACTACACTCCATATTCAGTAAAGTACGACAGCAATATATCAACTACTCACCATAATTCAGTTCTTGATTCCTATGAACATTTCCTTTAAAAAAAGAATATTCTAAATCTGTTTTATCTTGATTAGGATCATTTGTAACAGTAAAACTGTATCACATCACATCACACACACACAGGCTCCTCCTCGCTACACCTACGCCTACGGTGTCCACGACGACCACACCGGCACCAACTTCGGCCACAGTGAAGCTCGCGATGGCTACAACACCGAAGGGAAATACTACGTCCACCTGCCCGACGGTCGCATCCAGGTCGTCAGTTACTACGCCGACGAGCACGGCTACCATCCCCACGTCTCCTACCAGGGCGTGGCTCACTACCCCCACGTCGTCTCAGGCCACTACGGAGGATATCATTAGATGAAAATATTATGCATTATATCTACACGTATAAAGCTTTATACATTTATATCTAGTAATATTTATTGTTCTTATGTATGCTGAGAGTGACGGCCTGTTGTTCATCAAATTTCTATTTTCTGAAACGATTTTTTTGTTTTCTTTTTTTGAGAATAAATGATTGCACGAAATGATCTTTGTTTTTTAAGGTCTTGAACACCAACATTTTTTCGTAACACCTATGAGCTAGAACGTGTTTTGTAGATGTTATTTGAGTATCATTTGTAGGAGTCATCATATGATTATGTAGGTAAGCATTTTGTTCTAAATGGTGCAAGATGTGAAATATGACTGAAAGGAAAATAATGAGAAAGACGTGAGAGGAAAAAACTGAGAAATGAAAGGTTGAAACATACCTTCCAAAAGATCAGAAAAAAGCTGAGAGGATCCGAAGCAGTTCAGGATGAAGATGAGATAAGGTTCAAGATCTTTCAGTCTGCCTTATTGAACGCTGCCAGGAAGGTGTGCGAGACGTCATATGTAACCCGAAGAAAGAGAGGCACTGCATGATGAATGAGGATTTACGAAACCTGGCGGAGGAGGAAAAATAAAGACTTTTGAAAAAGCTGAATATGCCCCCAAATTGTGACGAATGGTGGGCAAAACAGCGCAGAACATAAAACACTGAATAGGAAAGGTAAATTGATTGTGTACTCGATGAAATGAAAGGAAATGAGGATATCAGAGCAAAATGAATCATAGTTTGTTAGAAAAGTAAGATACTCTGGTAAGAGCTATTTAACAGTAGAATAATGGTATAAGATGTGTAAGGAGTGAAAGTATATTACAAAAGTCGGAAAACGCAAGGGGTGAAGTATGATGAGAGAAAAAGATAATATTCTTAAGAACTGAGTGAGGATGATTATGAAAGAGATGTATTTATTGACACAGTAAGAACAGTGGTAAAGAAAGTACAATTCTGTATATTGATGAGGAAGACATCAAAAGGAAGGATGTAATAAAAGCAATAAAGCTTTTACAAGATGAAAAAGTAAGAGGTATGGATGGAGTGATGAACGAGATGGCGAAGAAAGGAGTGTGTATGGAGACGTGGAAAAAGTGACCAAGTGCAGTGACCAGGTGCAAGATGAATGGACGAAGCAAGTAATAGTTCAACTTGATAAAGGAAAGAAAAGGAAAGGGGAGAGAAAATTGAGTTTAAGAGTTATGGAGGAATAAGTCTCAGCTTAATTGGCCGGGTGTATGGTAGGATAGTGAGTGCTTGTGTTGAAAAGACTAGTAAACTCCTTAATGATGAGCAACGTGGGTTGAGGAAAGGAAGAGGATGTGTAGCCCAGATTTTTGCTCTTAGACAAGTAGTGTGAAAAACGTTTTAGAGAGAAGAGAAAAAAAATGGTATATGCTTTATCTATAGATTTATAACAGGAGTATGAGGAAATAATGAGGAAAGCGCTGTGGGTAATTTTGACTCATGGTGTGCATGGTAGTTTTTACTATGGCATGGCGGTAACAGGGTATACAAGCGTGCGTGCTGGTGTCTGGATTAACTTACACCTGATGAGGCGGATTTCCTCCAAGAAACATGCATACGGTAGATTCACTTAGGCTACTGATATACCAGATGAGGAAGGTAAAAAAAACAACTGGGGACTGTATAAGCTAGAAGCATTTTAAATATGGAGGAGGTATTGATAAAGACATTAGTCTCAATCGTTGAATCAATTTAGTGCGTAAAGCGATAAAAGTATAAAGGACACTTTTTACAATTGTGGAACTCCATGTTTCACCTGAACACACAGGACACAAGTCGAGGGTGTGTATAAGTGATATTACGAAGGTCTTACGTCCCTAATCCATACCATTAATATGTGAACTGAGTAATGATATATAGATATATACTGTATTTGAGAATTCGACCAACTGTCACCTAAAGGACGCCCTAGTATTGTAATATCACTTGCAGAAGACCTCAGAGTTAGAAAGTCTTCTGTAGAATACCCAGAAGCTATAGTACTGTATGTGTTGTGGGGCACCTCGATGATACAGCAGCCCAGAATGCCTCGAGACTACAAACACTCCTGTAGTGCAATTAAGATCAAATATCTCTTGTAGAGCACATTAGGAGTCTTTTGCTAGACACATGTAAAGTGTCTCTTGTAAGACCCTTCAAAGATGTTGTCTCCTGTAGAACTGCCTCAGTATCAAACAGTCTTTTGTAAGGCACCTCACATTTACAGTGTCCTCCGCAGCACGCCTCACAGTTCGTGTGTCATGTGTAGGATTTTTAGAGCTTCATTATCCCCACTGGACGGTTCAGAGTTGCAATATCTCCTGCAGAACGTCTCAGAGTTATAACGTCTCTTGTATAACGCCTCAGCGTTCAATTGTTTCTTATAAAACATCCCAGACAGGGTTAATGCGTCTCCTGTACATACAAAGTGTCATATGTGGCATGTCTCATGGTTGCAGCGTTCCCTGGAGATCACCTACTATTTAGATCGTCTCTTGCAAGACTCAGAGAGTTACAGCGTACCCTGTAGGAGGTCTATTATAGGAAGCACTTGGGTTACAGTGCCTCCTGTAGGTCATTCTAGAGTTATAATGTCCCCAGGAGGACACCTATAAGTTAGAGGTGTTCGTGTGCGCCATCTCAGTTACAGTGTCTTTGGAAGAAAACGTCAGACTTAATTTTACCTAGTAGAATGCCCTGGCAATCTCTCTTGTCAGATTCCTCAGCGTTAGTGTTTTTCTTGGGATGCATATTAGTTGCAATGATAGTAATAGCAAGCGAGTTATTGGATTTAAGCAGCCATTCAGCTGAAAATACACAGCTTAGATACTACAGAACAAGACCATAATAGCGATCAGTTGAATAATCATAAAAGAGCTTAAAATGAAGGTAAGGGCTGGTAACATCTACGCTTCAGATGAGTTCATGAGTAAGGTACATCTATATAGTCAGAGTGGCAGTAATACAGGAAAGCTTTGCAGAGTATATTTTGTGGTTTATACCCTATGTATTGAACGATAGTTAGTTGAGCATAAGGGGTGAGTAGTAAGATATCGACTGAGTTACAGTAAAATAGTAGTTAACAAACACATAACGAAGAGAAAAGTATCTCTTTACTTGCTTGTTCATGGATTGTTTATGATATTCTTTGTCTGTGTGAGGGAGCATTATTTGGTATAAGATGACTGTGGTGACGGACTGCGGTCATTGGGAGTTGAGCGTCGGAGGAAAGGTCTTGGTGACTGGAATGTTGCCAGTGAGGGTGGACAGGTTCAGCGTGATGAGAACATCTTAGTCGATGGTGCAGGATGGGCTCAGGATGATTCTGCATGCTCCTCTGTGTACTCTTTCCAGATGGTCCTTCTGTGTAGTTGTAAAGGGAGAGGAACAGGCTGGGGAGGAGTAGGTGAACTTACGAAGAATGCATATGGTTTAGACATCCCAAACCCCACCTGGTGGGACACTAAGTTGACGTAGAAGATGGAGACGGTTTAAGGACTGTGCTGACACTAGCATATGTCAGTGGCACGGTGTTTACATTGGGCGACCGCTGCTCTGACCATCTAAACCACAAACTCTCCTCGAGACATTGTCATTAAGTTCACAAGTTCACTCGTAAAGTTATCTATTATGTGCTTTCCTTCACTATCAAATGAATCAGAAGTTCACAGTCTTGTGTGCAGATTGCAGGTCCAGTCAGGCTTAATCGACCAGGTCGACAATTCACCTCAAGAAGCTCGAGAGCGCCGCTGACACACGGTCCCCATCGAGGATTGAAGTATATGTGTGTGTGTGTGTGTGTGTGTGTGTGTGTGTGTGTGTGTGTGTGTGTGTGTGTCACAGGACCCCCTGGGGTCGAATCGAAATATTATCACCGGCTAAGGAGAGCAGGATGGTTCCCAGGGCCTCATGGGTCGTCATTAAGCTTCTGGGTCTTCCCCCACTCCCTAGGCACAGCCCTTCTTTTTCTGTTCATTTCTTCAACATTTGTTGTCTCAGATCTGATCTTCTCTCTGCAGTACACCATCTGTCTACTTAGATCTGATCTTCCCTCTGCAGTACACCATCTGTCTACTTAGATCTGATCTTCCCTCTGCAGTACACCATCTGTCTACTTCTTCTCTTGATCATCTTCACGAAACCCAGCTGCTAAAGCTACTTTATTTCCACAGTGTTCTCTTCTCTTCAGAGTGATGTTTGTGCCCAGTATGACATAAAAACTCCCTAACTCGTAGACTCTTTGAGCCTGCCAACATTGCAAGCCATCTGGTTAAAGGTTACTCTTCCCTCAATAACTTTGGTTTTGTTTTGTGTACCTCCTCTCTCTACCTCATTCCAAGCACTATTTACAAATCTCAGGCTATTTGGTCTCCCAGCAAGAGCCACTGCATTCTTCACATTCGTCCACTGAAATCTTCTACGATAGGAAATTTCAATGTCCGCCCAAGGATTCATCAAGCTACATGAGTAATTCCAGTGGAACTGAGGCCCTTTCTATCCCGTCAGTGATAATCGAGAACAAGATGATTTAACGCTCAACACGAGTTCTCGACCGTCTTGAACACTCCAAACAGTGAAGACCATTTCATTTCTGAAGTCTCCCACCTTTTCTATCCCCTTAGGCTTTTCCTACCACACTCTTAGTTTTATAACTTTTCTTTCATAGTGACCGATATGGCACGGGCAGAACATGCCCCAGTCGAGGGTGAAAGACAAAAATAAAAGGAAAAGAAAATAGATATTAATCAGCCATCTTATATGCTCGTCACCCCTCCTCTTCTCGTCGAAGCACCATAATCAAGATCATATTTTTGAAGACAATGTACAAGAAAGAAATAATATGAGCATTTTAGTGCCAAGGTAAAGTCCTGTCTCTATATGTGATCTATTTTCTTTTTATCCAAGTCCTTCCGGCAGCAGCGCCAGTGGCCAGTGTGCCGACTGAGCGTTGTTTGTGGCTACGTTGACAACACTACCCACTTACTAACTTTCTATCCCAATATGTTTACATTTTACCGCTTTTTAGCTCATCATCTTTATTTCTTTATTTACTATATTTCTTCCCTACAGGTTCAGACGGTTGCTGTCGGGAATTTATACAGCCAAAAAAAGGGTTGTAGGCCCGATGCCTTCCCTCATAGGTCGCTGGCCAGTAAACTCAGTTAACTAACCAACCCACCAAACTATCTTTAAAACATACATGTTCTCTACAACTAAATCTTTTATAAAATCTATAGGTTCTCCTATGGACTATAATCACGATACTTCATATGCTGCTTCGTGTGTCCCAAGCTTTACTCGTGTATCCTAATCTTTACTCGTGTGTCCCATACTTTACTCGTTTGTCCGAAGCCTACAGGTCTTAGAAGCTTTCAGGTCTAAGAAAGACCTAAGCTTGGTGCTTTTGCTCCATTTGGAAACGCCAAATAGAAATCTTTAGATATTACAATTCTTATCGATATGTTCTGCTAAGACGTGTTAATATCTCAAGTCGAATTTCATTCTCTTTTTTCTTCCAGATCTGTTTAAGATATCAAGTCCTCCACCAGTTGCCTGAGACAGTATGTTACATCACATTGAAACCTTTGATATGTGCCTGGATTTTTATATAAATCACATTTTGTATCGTTATCTGAAAGCTACAATGGCTACAATGTAAATGAAGCTTCTAATGCTGCAGATTCATGTCTCTCAGATGAGCAGCTAAGTTTACTGATTCATTCAACGCTTAAGGTGCATTAGCCTAAGAAGAACTCTTGCATCTGTGCGTAGCATCGTGCACAGACTTCCTCTTCTTGGTTCATTTGTTATGAAATTCCTTCATTTGTGTTTCAAATTCGTCTAATTGAAACGTCCCTTTGTTGGGTAGGAGTTTATACGTAGATCCAGGTTATGTTGTTATTCTATGATCAATAATGTCTACGTAACTCTTCATCTTTCCACCTCTAACGTCGTGACTAGTTGGCTACTGGGAGTCCTAAGGTATGACTTCATCTTTATATCGCTCCTTTTTACCTTGAACGGACGTTCGCCCTTTTTCCTATTCCTAAATTCTTTTTTCTCAAAAAGAAGTAGAAATCTCTACACAGGGAACAGATTTCCATCCAAAAGACTTTATCCCTCTATGAGGGAGCAGCTGCGCCCGAGGGCCACTAGCATACCTTCCCACTCTTCCTGTTACTACAGAGTATAGGACTATAAGTAACGGTAGGACATACAATGGCAATCAGAGTTGTTGTCTAGAAGACGGCTAGAATGTCGCTGTGAGGTGACAGGCGCTTCATCTGATACCAGGTTCAGCAACAGTAAAAGGTTTTGTAAATGTAGTTTCCATTTTAAAAAAAACTCAGAATTTAGTTTGTCATGGAGTAGACCATCATGGACTACTGGAGGACAATATCTTCTCAAAATATAGAAATTTGCTTTCCAGTTACAGCACTTAAGTGAAGAACAATAGATGGGACGAAGAATGTGATTTCATGGAGCACTGTAACGAGTGATGAGCCTTAAAGTGAGTCTTACAGAATAATCATAGTAAACGTAATTTTCTTCTAAATGTATATATCATCAAGTGATCGTTTACTAGTAATGTTTTCATAGCACAGACAAAATATGAAAGCTTTCATCGAGACCAGAAATTAAAAGAAAAGGAAAAAAAGGACAATAATCTAAGTTTTTGAGGAGGTGAAAACTTTTGATTTGTAAGAAGGATCTCAGTTTCTTGTATTTTTTAGAACAAAGTCATGGGGCCTTACACCCCAGAGTCATTTCATAGCAGAGTTGTTGTCTTGATTCTATTACTCTGAGATGTCGAGTTAGATATTGTCTCTGGATATCAAAAGTCACTAATTACCGTACTAATTTTCACTCATTTATTCTTTGATGAAGTGAGCAACCGTAAGCCAATAGAACATGCTCTAGGAAATTTTACTTCGAGGTGAGATAATAAATAACATCGAGATACAGAATCATATAACCCATGTAGTCATCACAAGAATATGTTTAGTGATATCCTCCCTTGTGGCCTGAGACGACGTGGGGGTAGTGAGGCGCGCCCTCGTAGGAGACGTGGGGATGGTAGCCGTGCTCGTCGGCGTAGTAACTGACGACCTGGATGCGGCCATCGGGCAAGTGGACGTAGTATTTCCCTTCGGTCTTGTAGCCATCGCGAGCTTCACTGTGGCCGAAGTTGGTGCCGCTGTAGTCGTCGTGGACACTGTAGTCGAAGTTGTAGTGAGCTGGAGCCTGCAGGGTGGCAGATAGAAATAAACTTTCTGATGTGGTGGAGGGGCGAAAGTTCTGGGAGCGTTGAAGAATGTGTGGAAGGGGAGAACATTATCTCAAAAAAAAAAAATTGGGTATGTTTGAAGGAATAGTGGTTCCAACAATGTTATATGGATGCGAGGCGTGGGCTATGGATAGGGTTGTGCGGAGGAGGGTGGATGTGTTAGAAATGAGATGTTTGAGGACAAAATGTGGTGTGAGGTGGTTTGATCGAGTAGGTAATGAAAGGGTAAGAGGAATGTGTGGTAATAAAAAGAGTGTTGTTGAGAGCAGAAGACGGTGTATTGAAATGGTTTGGTCACATGGAGAGAATGAGTGAGGAAAGGTTGACAAAAAGGTTATATATGTCAGAGGTGGAGGGAACGAGAAGTGGAAGACCAAGTTGGAGGTGGAAGGATGGAGTGAAAAAGATTTTGAGCGATCGGGGCCTGAACATGTAGGAGGGTGAAAGGCGTGCAAGGAATAGAGTAAATTGAAACGATGTGGTATACCGGGTTCGACGTACTGTCAATGGATTGAACCGGGAAATGTGAAGCGTCTGGGGTAAACCATAGAAATGTCTGTGGGGCCTGGATGTGGAAAGGGAGCTGTGGTTTCGGTGCATTATACATGACAGCTAAGGACTGGGTGTGAACGAATGTGGCCTTTGCTGTCTTTTTCCAGCGTTACCTCGCGCACATGCGGGGGGAGGGGTTTGTCATTTTATCTGTGGCGGGGTGGCGACGGGAAGGAGTAAAGGGAGCAAGTCTGAATTATGTGCATGTGTATATATGTATATGTCTGTGTGTGTATATTCATATATATATATATATATATATATATATATATATATATATATATATATATATATATATATATATATATATATATATATATATATATATATATATATATATATATATATTTTTTTTTTTTTTTTTTTTTTTTATACTTTGTCGCTGTCTCCCGCGTTTGCGAGGTAGCGCAAGGAAACAGACGAAAGAAATGGCCCAACCCCCCCCCCCCATACACATGTACATACACACGTCCACACACGCAAATATACATACCTACACAGCTTTCCATGGTTTACCCCAGACGCTTCACATGCCTTGATTCACTCCACTGACAGCACGTCAACCCCTGTATACCACATCGCTCCAATTCACTCTATTCCTTGCCCTCCTTACGTATATATATATATATATATATATATATATATATATATATATATATATATATATATATATATATATATATATATATATATATATATATATATATATTCCCAAAAGAAGGAACACAGAAGGGGGCCAGGTGAGGATATTCCCTCAAAGGCCCAGTCCTCTGTTCTTAACGCTACCTCGCTAATGCGGGAAATGGCGTATAGTATAAAAGAAAAAGATATATATATATATATATATATATATATATATATATATATATATATATATATATATATATATATATATATATATATATATATATATATATATCTTTCTTTCTTTCATACTATTCGCCATTTCACGCGTTAGCAAGGTAGCGTTAAGAACAGAGGACTGGGCCTCTGAGGGAATATCCTCACCTGGCCTCGTTCTCTGTTCCTTCTTTTGGAAAATCAAAAAAAAAAACGAGAGGGGAGGATTTCCAGCCCCCCGCTCCCTCCCCTTTTAGTCGCCTTCTACGACACGCAGGGAATACGTGGGAAGTATTCTTTCTCCCCTATCCCCAGGGATAATATATATATATATATATATATATATATATATATATATATATATATATATATATATATATATATATATATATATATGTATATATTATTACATGGCATTATTACATGACAGCTAGAGACTGAGTGTGAACGAATGTAGCCTTCGTTGTCTATTCCTAGCGCTGCCTCGCACACATGAGGGGGGAGGGGGATTTTATTCCATGTGTGGCGAGGCGGCGATGGGAATAAATAAAGGCTGACAGTATAAATTATGTACATGTTGTATATATGTATATGTCTGTGTGTGTATATATATATGTATACGTTGAGATCTATAGTTATGTGTATTTGCGTGTGTGGACGTGTATGTATATACATGTGTATGTGGGTGGGTTGGGCCATTCTTTCGTCTGTTTCCTTGCGCTACCTCGCTAACGCGGGAGACAGCGACAAATTATAATAACAAATATATATATATATATATATATATATATATATATATATATATATATATATATATATATATATATATATATATTTCACACTATTCGCCATTTCCCGCGATAGCGAGGTAGCGTTCAGAACAGAGGACTGGGCCTTTGAGGGAATAGCCTCACCTGGCCCCGTTCTCTGTTCCCTCTTTTGGAAAATTAAAAAAAAAAAAGAAAAAAACGAGAGGGGAGGATTTCCAACCCCCGCTCCCTTCCCTTTTAGTCGCCTTCTACGACACGCAGGGAATACGTGGGAAGTATTCTTTCTCCCATATCCCCAAGGATGATATATATATATATATATATATATATATATATATATATATATATATATATATATATATATATATATGAAGTGCATATGAACGCGCACTTTCATAGTACATACAAACCTCCAATAGCCAGGCTCGAACCCGGGACCTCTGCGTAGTAGGTGGGAGTCTACCGCTAGGCTATGATCGCCACTTATAGGGAAATGACTACTCGAACATAATGTAATCGAATACCCATCGTCTCACGTTGGTGAGCAACCGGGTGTACACTGGTCAAATCCCATCAGGTTCACACAAACAGCAGCGAGCTTTTTACAAAACCTAACTGTACAACACGGAGGTATATGTATAAAAATAAAGTGCATATGAACGTGCACTTTCATAGTTCATACAAACCTCTAATTCGCTTTTTCCCATGCACGTCTCAATCAACTTGCATATTCATGCCCCGAGCACTGAAAGCAGCTTTCACTTCGTCCTTCCACCTTCTCGATTTCTCCATTATCCCTGTGCCCTCCACTTCAGATATGTTCATTTTCTTAGTCGCTCTCTCCTCACTCATCCTCTCCATATGTCCAAACCATTTTAGCACACTCTTTTCATCTCTCCCATACAGACTTTTCTTGCTCCCACACCTTTCACCTATCACGTCTTATTGATCAATCTTTCATATCCTCAGACATTCAATTTTCAGCCTTTCCACCCTCTTCTCTGGGTTTTCATCCACACAACGCGGACCGGATTAGCACACCATCAGACATACCCATTCCTGCCCTCACAGACAGTGACCTCTCTTTCTACACACTCCTGAGCGCGATAAGGACCTTAGTCCCCTTACCCACCCTATGGCTCACCTCATCTGCCATTATTCAATCGCTTCCACGTCCAAATCCAGGTATCTAAAACATTCCACTTTCTACCGGTTCTTGCCGTTCATATTCGCACTCCAGTCAATTTGTCTCTTTCATACCAGTCTGCCGTTTCCCGCGTAGCGCCGAAACGACAAGAACAGACAAAATAAGGCCTTATTTGCTCACTTTCACCCTGCCATGTATAATGCACTGAAACCATAGCTCCTATCTGCAGCCAAGCCTAACAAACATTTTGCGGATTGTGATAAAATCGCTTCTCTCTCTCTCTCTCTCTCTCTCTCTCTCTCTCTCTCTCTCTCTCTCTCTCTCTCTCTCTCTCTCTGGACACGAGACTCATCCAGCTGGTCAGGCGGATAGCTGGCCACACAGATTGTCCCCAGCATCATGGCAGATGTTCTCATTATATAGGTGAGGGGGATCCCTTCACCTTAGATAACTAAGACATTCTCAACAAGGTAAGGATAACTAACGTTGTGATATGGATCACTATGGTAGGAACCATGGCCGTGATGTGCTAGAGATGAGTGGTGGACTGCGCCCCCATGGTGGACTGCGCCCCCATGGTGGACTGCGCCCCCGTGGTGGACTGAGCTCCCGTGGTGGACTGCGCCCCCGTGGTGGACTGAGCTCCCGTGGTGGACGGGGCCCCCATGGTGGACTGAGCTCCCGTGGTGGACGGGGCCCCCGTGGTGGACCGAGCCTCCGTGGTGGGTAGGAGCAGAGTGGGTGACGGAAGTGTCGGCCAGGACGAGTGGCAGCAGAATCAGCAAGATCGACAGCTGTGGGAGAAGAGAACACGGGAGTCCTTGTTAGTCCATTGCTAAAATAAAATAACCTCATCTTTACGTAGATCACATTAGTATATAAAAATATTATGAGCAAAGTATTAAAGGAATGAATTTCTTGACCTGCAATCCCTTGAAAAACGTACATTTCTGGTCAGCTAAAGTGAGTGGAAAAATATTTTTCAGGGAGGTCCAAAACGAGATATATTAGGTAAAAGAGAGGACGTAATGCATGTTGTCATTTAAGGGTTTACGGTCGTCAGATCTGTGGCCCTGTAGCGTGACTGGTCAGCCAGACTAGGATAACCGGACATAAATGTCTTTTACTTCACTGATTTAAAAATTATCACATCGTACAAACATGCATCAGCTATTGTATATATATATATATATATATATATATATATATATATATATATATATATATATATATATATATATATATATATATATATATATATATATATATGTATATATATATATATATATATATATATATATATATATATATATATATATATATATATATATATATTCTTTTCTTTCTTTCAAACTATTCGCCATTTCCCACGTTAGCGAGGTAGCGTTACAAACAGAGGACTGTGCCTTTGAGGGAACATCCTCACCTGGCCCCCTTCTCTGTTCCTTCTTTTGGAAAAGAAAAAAAAAAAAAAAAAACGAGATGGGAGGATTTCCAGCCCCCCGCTCCCTCAAATATATATATATATATATATATATATATATATATATATATATATATATATATATATATATATATATATATATATATATATATATATATATACATATATATATAAATATATATATATATATATATATATATATATATATATATATATGTATATATATATATATATATATATATATTTGGGAGCGAGGGGCTGGAAATCCTCCCCTCTCGGTTTTTTTTAATTTTCCAAAAGAAGGAACGGAGGGGGCCAGGTGAGGATATTCCGAAAAAGGCCCAGTCCTCTGTTCTTAACGCTACCTCGCTAATGCGGGAAATGGCGGATAGTTTGAAAGAAAAAAGAATATATATATATATATATATATATACATATATATATATATATATATATATATATATATATATATATATATATATATATATATATATATATATATATATATATATATATATATATATATATATATATATATATATATATATGCCACATTACTCACCTTTACATTCAAATCATCCATCACTATAACCTGGTCTCGTGCATGAAAACTACTAACACACTCACTCCGATGCTCCCAAAACACTTGCCTCTCATGGTCTTTCTTCTCATGCCCAGGTGCATATGCACCAACAATCACCCATCTCTCCCCATCCACTTTCAGTTTTACCCATATCAATCTACAGTTTACTTTCTTACACGCTGGCACATACTCCCACCACTCCAGTTTCAGGAGTAGTACTACTCCTTCCCTCACTCTTGACCTCTCACTAACCCCTGACTTTACTACCAAGAAATTCCCTAGCCACACCTCTCCTTTTCCCTTGAGCTTCGTTTCACTCAGAGCCAAAACATCCAGGTTCCTTTCCTTAAACATACTACCTATCTCTCCTTTTTTCTCATCTTGATTTCATCCACACACATTTAGACACGCCAATCTGAGCCTTTGAGGAGGATGCGCACTCCCCGCGTAACTCCTTATGTTTCCCCTTTTAGAAAGTTAAAATAAAAGGAGGGGAAGGTTTCTAGCGCCCCATTCCCATCCCCTTTAGTCGCCTTCTACGACACGTGAGGGATGCGTGGGAAGTATTCTTTCTCCCCTATACCCAGGGATGAGTAATGTGGCAGTTGAGGGAATAATTGGTGTACATGGGGTGTTCGGTGTTGTAAATGGAAATGGTGAAGAGCTTGTAGATTTATATGCTGAAAAAGGACTGGTGATTGGGAATACCTGGTAAGTATACGTATGTAAGTGGAGAGATGGCCAGAGAGCGTTATTGGATTACGTGTTAATTGACAGGCGCGCGAAAGAGAGACTTTTGGATGTTAATGTGCTGAGAGGTGCAACTGGATGGATGTCTGATCATTATCTTGTGGAGGCGAAGGTGAAGATATGTAGAGGTTGTCAGAAAAGAAGAGAGAATATTGGAGTGAAGAGGGTGGTGAGAGTAAGTGAGCTTGGGAAGGAGACTTGTGTAAGGAAGTACTAGAAGAGACTAAGTACAGAATAGGAAAAGGTGAAAGCAAAGGACGTAAGAGGAGTGGGGGAGGAATGGAATGTATTTAGGGAAGCAGTGATGACTTGCGCAAAAGATGCGTGTGGCATGAGAGTGGGAGGCGGGCAGATTAGAGAGGGTAGTGATTGGTGGAATGAAGAAGTAAGATTATTAGTGAAAGAGAAGAGTGAGGCATTTGGACAATCCTTGCAGGGAAATAATGCAAATGACAGGGAGATGTATAAAAGAAAGAGGCAGGAGGTCAAGAGAAAGGTGCAAGAAGTGAAAAAGAGGACAAATGAGAGTTGGAAAAGAGAGTATCATTAAATTTTAGGGAGAATAAAAAGATGTTTTGGAAGGAGGTAAATAAAGTGCGTAAGACAAGGGAGCAAATGAGAATTTCAGTGAAGGGGGTTAATGGGGAGATAATAACAAGTAGTGGTGATGTGAGGAGATAGAGTGAGTATTTTGAAGGTTTGTTGAAGTTGTTTGATGATAGAGTGGCAGATATAGGGTGTTTTGGTCGAGGTGGTGTGCAAAGTGAGAGGGTTAGGGAGAATGATTTTGTAGACAGAGATGAGGTAGTAAAAGCTTTGCAAAAGATGAAAGCCAGCAAGGCAGAGGGTTTAGATGGTATTGCAGTGGAATTTATTAAAAAAGGAGGTGAATGTATTGTTGACTGGCTGGTAAGGTTATCTAATGTATGTATGACTCATAGTGAGGTGCCTGAGGGTTGACGGAATGATTGCATAGTGCCATTGTACAAAGGCAAAGGGAATAAAAGTGAGTGCTCAAATTACAGAGGTATAAGTTTCCTGAGTATTCCTGGGAAATTATATGGGAGGGTATTGATTGAGAGGGTGAAGGCATGTACAGAGCATCAGATTGGGGAAGAGCAGTGTGGTTTCAGAAGTGGTAGATGATGTGTGGATCACGTGTTTGCTTTGAAGAATGTATGTGAAAAATACTTAGAAAAGCAAAGGGATTTGTATGTAGCATTTCTGGATCTGGAGAAGGCCTATGACAGAATTGATAGAGATGCTCTGTGGAAGGTATTAAGAATATATGGTGAGGGAGGTAAGTTGTTAGAAGCAGTGAAAAGTTTTTATCGAGGATGTAAGACATGTATAGAGTAGGAAGAGAGGAAAGTGATTGGTTCTCAGTGGATGTTGGTTTGCGGCAGGGGTGCGTAATGTCTCCATGGTTGTTTAATTTGTTTATGGATGGGGTTGTTAGGGAGGTGAGTGCAAGAGTTTTGGAAAGAGGGGCAAGTATGCAGTCTGTTGTAGATAAGAGAGCTTGGGAAATGAGACAGTTGTTGTTCGCTGATGATATAGCGCTGGTGGCTGATTCGGGTGAGAAACTGCAGAAGCTGGTGACTGAGTTTGGTAAAGTGTGTGAAAGAATAAAGCTGAGAGTAAATGTGAATAAGAGCAAGGTTATTAGGTACAGTAGGGTTGAGGGGCAAGTCAATTGGGAGGTAAATTTGAATGGAGAAAAACTGGAGGAAGTGAAGTGTTTTAGATATCTGGGAGTGAATTGGGCTGGGGATGGAACCATGGAAGCGGAAGTGAATCATAGGATGGGGGAGGGGGCGAAAGTTCTGGGAGCGTTGAAAAATGTGTGGAAGTCGAGATCGTTATCATGGAAAGCAAAAATGGGTATGTTTGAAGGAATAGTGGTTCCAACAATGTTATATGGTTGCGAGGCGTGGGCTATGGATAGAGTTGTACGGAGGAGGGTGGATGTGCTGGAAATGAGATGTTTGAGGACAATATGTGGTGTGAGGTGGTTTGATCGAGTAAGTAATGAAAGGGTAAAAGAGATGTGGGGTAATAAAGAGTATGGTTGAGAGAGCAGAAGAGGGTATTTTGAAATGGTTTGGTCACATGGAGAGAATGAGTGAGGAAAGATTGACAAAGAGGATATATGTGTCAGAGGTGGAGGGAACGAGAAGTGGAAGACCAAATTGGAGGTGGAAAGATGGAGTGAAAAAGATTTTGAGTGATCGGGGACTGAACATGCAGGGGGGTGAAAGGCGTGCAAGGAATAGAGTGAAATGGAACGATGTGGTATACAGGGGTCGACGTGCTATCAATGGATTGAACCAGGGCATTTGAAGCGTCTGAGGTAAACCATGGAAAGTTCTGTGGGGCCTAGATGTGGAAAGGGAGCTGTGGTTTCGGTGCATTATTACATGACAGCTAGAGACTGAGTGTGAACGAATGTGACCTTTGTTGTCTTTTCCTAGCGCTACCTCGCGCACATGAGGGGGGAGGGGGTTGTTATTTCATGTGTGGTGGGGTGGCGATGGGAATGAATAAAGGCAAACAGTATGAATTATGTACATGTGTATATATGTATATGTCGGTGTGTGTATATATATGTATACGTTGAGATGTATATGTGTATGTGGGTGGGTTGGGCCATATCTTTCGTCTGTTTCCTTGCGCTAGCTCGCTAACGCGGGAGACAGCGACAAAGCAAAATAATAATAATAATAATAATAATAATAATAATAATAATAATAATAATAATAATAATGATAATAATAATAATAATAATAATAATAATAATGCATATATATATATATATATATATATATATATATATATATATATATATATATATATATATATATATATATATATATATATATATATATATATATATATATATATATATATATATATGTATGTATGTATATATATATATTAGCGAGGTAGCGTTAGGAACAGAGGACTGGGCCTTAGAGGGAATATCCTCACCTGGCCCCCTTCTCTGTTCCTTCTTTTTAAAACAAAAAAAAAAAAAGAAGGATAGATAGATATATATATATGAATATATATATATATATATATATATATATATATATATATATATATATATATATATATATATATATGTATATATATATATATAGATGTACATATATATTACAATGAGTTTGATAATACTGATCAATGTGAGCCTACGAGAAATTAACAATCCAGATCACGTTGCTTATGGACATGAACTCGATTACTAGTAATCGAGTAGTCATTTCTCTATGGACAGCTCAAAAACGTGTTCCTATAAAACTTGGTATGTGTTGGTTAGAATAAGGTGTCATGTACCACTATATGGTGATTGAGTAGGACTCGTCTAACGAATCAAACGTTGAATAGAAAGGATAAACAAGATTACCGTTATAACTTAACGATACATATAAACGTCAGTCAAATGGATAACTCCCTCATTAACATATCGTATTACTAAATCAAGATACGTAATCTCTTATCCGCTTTCCAGCCCTATGATTAATAATTCCAAACAACACATGTCTTACAGTATTGTGCAAAGTGCATCGTAAGCACCGGAGCAACTCGTTGTATGAATGTTTGACAGTTTAACTGATAAAAAGTCTTTAAACGATCATATCTTTCTTTATCTATCGATCTTAATTCTTTCGTTATCCATTGATCACATGAGATTGACATCTTCCAAGCGTTCGCTTCAGTTAGGTCTCACTGGTGTCTTACCTTGACGGTGGTCATGGCGTCGGCTGGTCGTGATGTGAGTGAGGCTGTTTGCTGCTACACACGATGTTATATACCTCCACTCCTCACCATGGTCACCGAGGGCCACGCCCCTACCATCACAGTTACCATCAGGTCACACCTCCGCGACCCTGTCATCACCATCTCCGGAGGGCCACGCCCCTGCAATCGCTGTCACCAACAGGTCACACCTTCATGCCCCCTGCCACCACACCCTCACTACTGTCAGTCATGTCAGAAAACCAACCAGCCATAGAGGACTTCCCATAGATTACTAAATACAGGTTTGTCAGGCGTCCTTCCTTGCTTCAGTGACAATCACTCCTCTGTGATGGACATATATATTTATCAAGGTAATAACTCAAGCGAGCGCTTGTGTAAAGTGTGTGTGTGTGTGTGTGTGTGTGTGTGTGTGTGTGTGTGTGTGTGTGTGTGTGAACTTGAGTGTGTCATTTTTATCTGTGTGTGTGTGTGTGTGTGTGTGTGTGTGTGTGTGTGTGTGTGTGTGTGGATGGAATTATGTATTGTGTAGGTTCAAAAAAACATCGCGATTGCCAATCTCAAAACTATATCATTTCCATGCCATGAACATCTGTATTAATTACTGAACCGGATCACTGATTTCCCTATAAGCTCGCGTTATGAATGCATGACTCGCATTTCATATGAACGTATTTATCCCTTTTGATCCTGCACATAACCATGTGATCATCATGTCTGCAGCCATATGATTTTTCTTTCGCTCTTTTATCCGACTGCATGAGAAGGAAACTTTATTTACGTAGTCAAGAACAACGAATATCTACTGGCTTTGTGAGCCTAATAGGAAATGACCGGTGTAGACCCCGTTGCTCACCAACGTGACACGAAAGGTATTCGAGTACATAGTATTCGAATAGTTATTTCCCTATTAGGGGCGATCATAGCCTAGCGGTAGCGCTCCCGCCTGTTACACAGGGGTACCGGGTACCTTCCTGGCTGTTGGAGGTTTGTGCGTTCCATGAAGGTGCGGGTTCATATGCACTTTGTTCATATATAATATATATATATATATATATATATATATATATATATATATATATATATATATATATATATATATATATATATTTCTTTTAATACTATTCACCATTTCCTACTTTAGTGAAGTAGCGTTAAGAACAGAGGACTGAGCCTTTGAAGGAAAACCTCACTTGGCCCCCTTCACTGTTCCTTCTTTCGGAAAATTAAAAACGAGAGGGAAGGATTTCCAGCCCACCGCTCCCTTCCCTTTTAGTCGCCTTCTACGACACGCAGGGAATACGTGGGAAGTATTCTTTCTCCCCTATCCCCAGGGATAATATATATATATATATATATATATATATATATATATATATATATATATATATATATATATATATATATATATATATATATATATATATATATATATATATATATATATATATATATATATATATATATATATATAAATATATATATATATATATATATATATATATATATATATATATATATATATATATATATATATATATATAAATATATATATATATATATATATATATATATATATATATATATATATATATATATATATATATATATATATATATATATATATATATATATATATATATTCATACCATTCGCCATTTCCCGCATTAGCGAGGCAGCGTTAACAACAGAGGACTGGGCCTTAGAGGGAATATCCTCACCTGGCCCCCTTCTCTGTTCCTTCTTTTGGAAAAAAAAAATATATATATTTATATATATATATGTATATATATATATATATATATATATATATATATATATATATATATATATATATATATATATATATATATATATATATATATATATATATATATGGTAAATTATATGGGAGGGTATTGATTGAGAGGGTGAAGGCATGTACAGAGCATCAGATTGGGGAAGAGCAGTGTGGTTTCAGAAGTGGTAGAGGATGTGTGGATCAGGTGTTTGCTTTGAAGAATGTATGTGAGAAATACTTAGAAAAGCAAATGGATTTGTATGTAGCATTTATGGATCTGGAGAAGGCATATGATAGAGTTGATAGAGATGCTCTGTGGAAGGTATTAAGAATATATGGGGTGGGAGGAAAGTTGTTAGAAGCAGTGAAAAGTTTTTTCGAGGATGTAAGGCATGTGTACGTGTAGGAAGAGAGGAAAGTGATTGGTTCTCAGTGAATGTAGGTTTGCGGCAGGGGTGTGTGATGTCTCCATGGTTGTTTAATTTGTTTATGGATGGGGTTGTTAGGGAGGTAAATGCAAGAGTTTTGGAAAGAGGGGCAAGTATGAAGTCTGTTGGGGATGAGAGAGCTTGGGAAGTGAGTCAGTTGTTGTTCGCTGATGATACAGCGCTGGTGGCTGATTCATGTGAGAAACTGCAGAAGCTGGTGACTGAGTTTGGTAAAGTGTGTGGAAGAAGAAAGTTAAGAGTAAATGTGAATAAGAGCAAGGTTATTAGGTACAGTAGGGTTGAGGATCAAGTCAATTGGGAGGTGAGTTTGAACGGAGAAAAACTGGATGAAGTGAAGTGTTTTAGATATCTGGGAGTGGATCTGGCAGCGGATGGAACCATGGAAGCGGAAGTGGATCATAGGGTGGGGGAGGGGGCGAAAATTCTGGGGCCTTGAAGAATGTGTGGAAGTCGAGAACATTATCTCGGAAAGCAACAATGGGTATGTTTGAAGGAATAGTGGTTCCAACAATGTTGTATGGTTGCGAGGCGTGGGCTATGGATAGAGTTGTGCGCAGGAGGATGGATGTGCTGGAAATGAGATGTTTGAGGACAATGTGTGGTGTGAGGTGGTTTGATCGAGTGAGTAACGTAAGGGTAAGAGAGATGTGTGGAAATAAAAAGAGCGTGGTTGAGAGAGCAGAAGAGGGTGTTTTGAAGTGGTTTGGGCACATGGAGAGGATGAGTGAGGAAAGATTGACCAAGAGGATATATGTGTCGGAGGTGGAGGGAAGCAAGGAGAAGAGGGAGACCAAATTGGAGGTGGAAAGATGGAGTGAAAAAGATTTTGTGTGATCGGGGCCTGAACATGCAGGAGGGTGAAAGGAGGGCAAGGAATAGAGTGAATTGGAGCGATGTGGTATACCGGGGTTGACGTGCTGTCAGTGGATTGAATCAAGGCATGTGAAGCGTCTGGGGTAAACCATGGAAAGCTGTGTAGGTATGTATATTTGCGTGTGTGGACGTATGTATATACATGTGTATGGGGGGGGGTTGGGCCATTTCTTTCGTCTGTTTCCTTGCGCTACCTCGCAAACGCGGGAGACAGCGACAAAGTATAAAAAAAAAAAAAAAATATATATATATATATATATATATATATATATATATATATATATATATATATATATATATATATATATATATTCTTTTCTTTCGTACTATTCGCCATTTCCCGCATTAGCGAGGTAGTGTTAAGAACAGAGGACTGAGCCTTTGAGGGAATATCCTCACCTGGCCCCATTCTCTGTTCCTTCTTTTGGAAAATTGAAAAAAAAAACGAGAGGGGAGGATTTCCAGCCACCCGCTCCCTCCCCTTTTAGACGCCTTGTACAACTCGCAGTATTCTTTCTCCCGTATCCCCAGGGATGATATATATATATATATATATATATATATATATATATATATATATATATATATATATATATCATCCCTGGGGATAGGGGAGAAAGAATACTTCCCACGTATTCCCTGCGTGTCGTAGAAGGCGACTAAAAGGGGAGGGAGCGGGGGGCTGGAAATCTTCCCCTCTCGTTTTTTTTTTAATTTTCCAAAACAAGGAACAGAGAAGGGGGCCAGGTGAGGATATTCCCTCCAAGGCCCCGTCCTCTGTTCTTAACGCTACCTCGCTAACGCGGGAAATGGCGAATAGTTTGAAAGAAAGAAAGATATATATATATATATATATATATATATATATATATATATATATATATATATATATATATATATATACATATAAAATGTATTTATGTACGTCATTTCTATGTGATTACTATTTGTGCTACAGCGAAAGAGTACTACACATGCGTTCCCTTATCTATTCACTTTGTACATTTGTACCACCTCTTTACACATATAGGTGTACACACGCACACACCCACCCACCGCCTCTCACACACACACACACACACAAACCAGCCTAAGACAAGTGTGTGTGTGTGTGTGTATGTGTGTGTGTGTGTGTGTGAATCTGAAGGAGGGTGAATGAGCGCTGAATGCTCGAAACCAGAAAATAATGTAACCTTGTCATATCACTGACCAAGCGTAGGCACGGAACAGCAAACCTTGTTTTTCGGTACTCCGCTCTAATGCATACACCCTCCCCTTATGATAACAGCTCTATTACATTTTATGATAGTTTTATCATGAACAAAAGATAGAAACTTCTAGTTCATTACCATTTTTTCTCTAAACTAATCAGTGTTGTGTAAGTGACCGACAGATATGAAGGAGTGTCAGGGTACACATCGTCTCAATACAGTTTCGAATGATGTTGGTTTTGGTCGGTATATAACACTGATGTAGCCACTGAACTTTCGTTGAAGTTTTTCATAAGAAAGTGAGCTGCTCTACAACAACACCAGCCACCGCACAAGTGAGTGAGCTGCTCTACAACGACACCAGCCACCGTACAAGCGAGTGAGCTGCTTTACAACACCAGCCACCGTACAAGCGAGTGAGCTGCTCTACAACAACACCAGCCATCGTGCAAGCGAGTGAGCCGCTCTACAACAACACCAGCCACCGTACAAGCGAGTGAGCTGCTCTACAACAACACCAGCCATCGTGCAAGCGAGTGAGCTGCTCTACAACAACACCAGCCACCGTACAAGCGAGTTAGCTGCTCTACAATAACACCAGCCACTGGACAAGCGAGTAAACTGCTCTACAACAACACCAGCCACCGTAAAAGCGAGTGAGCTGCTCTACAATAACACCAGCCACCGTACAAGCGGGTGAACTGCTCTATAATAACACCAGCCACCGTACAAGCGAGTGAACTGTTCTACAACAACACCAGCCACCGTACAAGCGAGTGAGCTCTACAACAACATCAGTCACCACCGTGCAAGTGAGTTGCTCAACAACAACACCAGTCACTTAACAAGGTAGTGACTTGTTCGACACTAATACAATACACAGTATTAGCGAATGAGTTGCACTTTAACAACACAAGTCACAGAACAAGCGAGTGAGCTGCTCTACAACAGCACCACTTGAAATACAAGAGAGTTAGTTCTGCTATAGTCAGAGTGCAAGACAGTGCGTTGTTCTTCAACAACTCCTGTTATGATAGTGGAGCATGAGTTGCTCTAAAGCAACACCAGTCAGCGGACAAGCTATAACCAGAATCATATTCGGTGAGTTTCAGATAAGGAGTAATATACCTGTAGTTTCAAGAGTAATGTACTATGGCATTAAATGAAATACGACTAATATAGAGTTATCATCATTAAGTACAAAAATCAAATAGATAAGTTGATAACCTAACAGATGGGAGGGTATCGACCTCAGCTCCCAAGTGACCACGGTGGTTTGTGTGGTGTGGTCAGTGGTCAGATAATAGTTGCAGCATCAACATGGCCACTCTGTGCTCAGTACTTTATGTAATGTAATACTTATAACCCTGTTCTTGAAATCACTTGATAATGGATGAAGAAACCAGAAACGTTGTGTTAACCAGGGTAATCTTGGACAGTGCTTTGTTAGTTTTGTGACATTAACGACGGAAAACATAGATGTGGTATCCTATTGTCCCAAAGAGAAAGTTAGAAAAACTGTACATTAAAATAAGTATAATATATAATGTATGTGACCGCCGTTTACCCCATTAGCGAGGTAGAGGCAGGAACAGACGAAGAAGAGCCACATTTGTTGAAATCCAGTTTCTAGCTATCATGTGCGATGCAGCAATACCACAGCTCTCTATCCACAACCAGGCCCCACAAACCTTTCCGTGACTTACCCCATCGTTCCAAATCACTCTATCATGTGCGCGCCTTTCATTCTTCTGCATGTTCATGTCCTGATCGCCTGATTTCTTTTTCACTCGATCTTTTCATTTTGTCTTCCCCTTCCACTCGTTCCTTCCATGTCTTACATATACATCGTCTTTGTCAACCTCTCCTCACTCATTCTCGCCATCTGTCCAAACCATTTCATTACAATCTTCACTTCCCTCAGCCAAACTCTTTTTATGAACACACCACTATCTCACCAGGGATGCGCAAGAGATGCGTATGGCATGAGTATGGTGGAGGTGGGGAGGTTAGAAAGGGTAGTTAGTGATGGAAAGAAGAAGTAAAGCTCCGAGTGAAAAGAGGTATTTACGGAAGGATGTCAAGAAGAAAGTGCAGGGATCGAAAAAGAGAACAAGTGTCGATAGTGGAGGTGACAAAGAGAAGGGGCGCACTGAATTGGAGATAGAAGGATGGAGTGAAAAAGATTTTGAGTGATTTGTGCCTGAACGTGTAAGAGGGTGAAAGGTGTGCACGGAATAGAGTGAAGTGGAACGTTGTGGTATACAGGGATTGACATGTTGCCCGAGAAATGATTCATGGCGCATAAAGTGGCCGGAGAATACCATGGAAAGATTTGTAGGGCCTGGTTGTGGATAAGGAGCTGTGGTTTGGGTGCATTACACATGACAGCCTGAGAATGGATGAGAGCGAATGCGGAATTTCTTCGTCTGTTGAACCAGGTAAGAGTATAGAGTTTATTTCAAACGTTTCGGCACAACTATCTTCCTCAGTGGACTAAGTAAGTAATACAAATCAAAGACAACCCCAGCAGGTCAGCCATTTTCCTGACCATATGTCTCGTTTTCTGATTGGTGAGTCGGCTCTCTTGGCTCCATCCCTCTCCTTGGCTCGTGGAAGGTTATCTTCGCCGCTGACTATGCCCAGGTGACGCGAAGGGGGCCTCAGTCCAACGAAGGTAGACAGTTTTGTTGAAGCGTCTGGATTAAACGCTGTCATCTTGTCTGTTGTGGTAGTTATCTTCTCTACTCAAATAGATAATTGTTTTCCTCTGGATATTTGATGTAAGTGGCCATGGAAGTAAAACTGTTATAATAAAACGAATATATTTCATTAGTGTTTATTGAGTTTTATGCTGATTAAAAAGGAAAGAAAGTCTTCTATATATTTGACAACGATGAGTTTCAAGGAAAATATCTATTCTGGTCTCTCACTTTGCCATGGGTTTTAGAAATTTGGATCAATGTGTATGGAGCAAGGTTAGTGACATGTAAAATCACACACTGTGTTCCTTTAATTGGATTATTGTCTTTGATATACACCAGAATAATTTGTTCCCTTCGAAGAATTCTTAGATTAACAATTTTCCTTTTCTTGGTGTTCTAAATTGTATAACAGAACCTAGCAATAATGAAACATCCTTGCACCTACGACAGATCAAATCAGCACGAACCCTCCTGAGGTTCATTAAGGAGTCAAGTCACGAATATTCTCATGCCAAGAGCCTCGTTCACAACACTGTACCTTAGGTGCATTTACCGTGTAAATACGTGAGTAAATCATCACAGATGCTTCACCAAGCCGTGTTTTGGATCATGTGCCATTCATGAATTATCACCCGTGTATGAGATAAGGACACAGTACACACGTGAATATAAACTAAAGGTATGCTTCGAGCAAATAGGTGTTATGCGAAGTGGAATACACTGTGGTGTAGTGACCAGGCAGGCGGATCTGTTGACATGTCTCGAGGGTGGGATAAAGGGTATCTGTCACCTTGCCGATGGGTGGAGACGCGAGGATTGATGTAGTCAAGGAAACGTACTTCGCCCATGTAATGTCACTGAACCTGTTCTTCAGCTTCCAAAGACCAGGTGGCTTTATCATTATCGAGAAAGAAAAGATATGAATGTCTGGCATGGTGTATAATAATTGCTGCTTTGAGTAACGTTCACTGAGAAGCAAAGGATTTTTCCGACTCAAAATATGACAAGAGTATGTCATACAAGACATAAAATAGAGACACCTGTAGTTTTCCTGTGTATATCACCCATCAATATTTAGGAGGAAAGTAAATAAAAGTGATCAAATACATAAGACATCTAAATGCTAGTCTTTACATCCTTCTACTAAAGGCAACCTCATATAAGAATGTTATAGCAGAGACCACGAAACAGAAGAGCAAGCCGTAGAAGACACTTTGCATATGGTCGAGACTGAGAGGCACAAGGCCTCCGGTGCCACCAAGGTCTCCAGCAACGATAGCCACCAGCGTGTTCGAGACATTAGCATCCTCACCCTTAACCTCTTCCTTGTTCTGCAGGGTAGAGAAGGTAGAACTTAGAGAGTGGCAGGGGATGGAGGTATCTTAAGTCAGTTAAATCAGTGTAACTATAAGATTATACACATAGACAGTTTCCACAGAAGTTAATACCTGCAGGGCAATCTAAATTCACAAATCCACAAACCTGCGAGGGCCCCATTGAGGAGGATCCTGGAGTACGCCAGCACGAGATCATATATGATACTTTTGTTACCTTCCTCCTAGGCTCAGCAATTCAAAATTTCCAAAACTGTAAAGTTGTCTTATCTCTGTGTTGTTGGCGAGTTTACCTATACTGATGTTTATGGTAATACCCAACTTATCAGTGTGACTAACGAGTAATAGAGGAGCAACGATCGCCTCCTGATAAGCAAAATCAATCCCCATCCAGATTCGTCCCCATTATAAGCTAACTTTCTTATTTCTCTCTCTTAACTTTGTTCTTACCCATTTACATCAATAAAACGTTATATGACCAGGGACTACCTCTACCTCATGACTAGGAATCCTGGTTGATGTTAGATACATCCTATCAATAGGACCTCGTCCTCATTAGACATTCTTACGATCTCTGGCAGAACATAAGCACCTCTGGCCTCTCATACAATAACCTAGAATTCATTGATGAGTACGGTGAAGACCTGCGACACCATTATCACCAATGAAGTACAATTGTCTGCTATTCATCACTAAGATCCCTGACTGTAGCTAGTAAAATACATGACTCATTATCATCAATATAGCATCTTCGTTACTACAAGGGCTTCTGCCTCAGTCACAGTGAACTTGGACTGAGCCAACACTACTAACTCATTACTGTTACGTCTGAGTAGCACTTCTCTAGTATACAAGACTCTAACTCATTACTCACCACGTATGACTCACCTGTCACCCATCATACTGCCTTTGGATGAACAGGGACTCATCACACTTACCCAACCTTTCTAAATGAAAAAATACTGTTTGAGTAACTCAACACTGTGTGGAGCAAAGGGTGATGATGCTTGAGTGCTTCAAAGACAGAGGACTTTCAGGCCTCAATAATATTCACCTTTTTGTACACTGCGTAAGACTCTTGCTTCCAGTGCCTTACCAGGCCGCTCTCGAAGATCCAGCCGATGACGCGATCGAAGCGGGACTTGAGCGGAGAGTTCCTCGGGAGACCTACGGCTACGTTGAAGGTGGAATAACATTCCTGCAGCAGGAATGTATATATATATATATATATATATATATATATATATATATATATATATATATATATATATATATATATATATATATATATATATATATATATATATATATATATATATATATATTGTTGTTGTTCGCTGATGATACAGCGCTGGTGGCTGATTCATGTGAGAAACTACAGAAGCTGGTGACTGAGTTTGGTAAAGTGTGTGAAAGAAGAAAGTTAAGAGTAAATGTGAATAAGAGCAAGGTTATTAGGTACAGTAGGGTTGAAGGTCAAGTCAATTGGGAGGTGAGTTTGAATGGAGAAAAACTGGAGGAAGTGAAGTGTTTTAGATATCTGGGAGTGGATCTGGCAGCGGATGGAACCATGGAAGCGGAAGTGGATCATAGGGTGGGGGAGGGGGCGAAAATTTTGGGAGCCTTGAAAAATGTGTGGAAGTCGAGAACATTATCTCGGAAAGCAAAAATGGGTATGTTTGAAGGAATAGTGGTTCCAGCAATGTTGTATGGTTGCGAGGCGTGGGCTATGGATAGAGTTGTGCGCAGGAGGATGGATGTGCTGGAAATGAGATGTTTGAGGACAATGTGTGGTGTGAGGTGGTTTGATCGAGTAAGTAACGTAAGGGTAAGAGAGATGTGTGGAAATAAAAAGAGCGTGGTTGAGAGAGCAGAAGAGGGTGTTTTGAAATGGTTTGGGCACATGGAGAGAATGAGTGAGGAAAGATTGACCAAGAGGATATATGTGTCGGAGGTGGAGGGAACGAGGAGAAGAGGGAGACCAAATTGGAGGTGGAAAGATGGAGTGAAAAAGATTTTGTGTGATCGGGGCCTGAACATGCAGGAGGGTGAAAGGAGGGCAAGGAATAGAGTGAATTGGAGCGATGTGGTATACAGGGGTTGACGTGCTGTCAGTGGAGTGAATCAAGGCATGTGAAGCGTCTGGGGTAAACCATGGAAAGCTGTGTAGGTATGTATATTTGCGTGTGTGGACGTGTGTATGTACATGTGTATTTGGGTGGGTTGAGTCATTCTTTCGTCTGTTTCCTTGCGCTACCTCGCAAACGCGGGAGACAGCGACAAAGTATAAAAAAAAAAAAAAAAAAAAATATATATATATATATATATATATATATATATATATATATATATATATATATATATATATATATGTGTGTGTGTGTGTGTGCGTATTCTTCTTTATCTGTTTTATTATACTTAGTCGCTGTCTCCCGCGTCAGTGAGGTACCGCAAGGAAACAGACGAAAGAATGACTCAACCCACCCAAATACACATGTATATACATAAACGCCCACACACTCACATATACATACCTATACATTTCAACGTATACATATATATATATATATACATACACAGACATATACTATCTACACATGTACATATTCATACTTGCTGCCTTCATCTATTCTCATCGCGACCCCAACACACATGAAAAAAACAGAAAGGTGAGTAGTTCAGGTAATAATTGGTGTACATGGGGTGTTCAGTGTTATAAATGGTGAAGAGCTTGTAGATTTATGTGCTGAAAAAGGATTGGTGATTGGGAATGCCTGGTTTAAAAAGAGAGATGAACATAAGTATACGTATGTAAGTAGGAGAGATGGCCCAGAGAATGTTACTAGATTACGTGATAACTGATAGGCGAGCGAAAGAGAGACTTTTGGACGTTTATGTGCTGAGAGGTGCAACTGGAGGGATGTCTGATCATTATCTTGTGGAGGCGAAGGTGAAGATTTGTAGAGGTTTTCAGAAAAGAAGAGAGAATGTTGGGGTGAAGAGAGTGGTGAGAGCAAGTGAGCTTGGAAAGGAGACGTGTGAGGAAGCACCAGGAGAGACTGAGTACAGAATAGAAGTAGGTGAGAACAAAGGATGTAATTGGAGTGGGGCAGGAATGGGATGTATTTAGGGAAGCAGTGATGGCTTCCACAAAACATGCTTGTGGCATGAGAAGCGTGGGAGGTGGGCAGATTAGAAAGGGTAGTGAGTAGTGGGATGAAAAAGTAAGATTATTAGTGAAAGAGAAGAGAGAGGCATTTGGACGATTTTTCCAGGGAAATAATGTAAATGAATGGGAGATGTATAAAAGAAAGAGGCAGGAGGTCAAGAGAAAGGTGCAAGAGGTGAAAAAGAGGGCAAATTAAAGTTGGAGTGTGAGAGTATCATTAAATTTTAGGGAGGATAGAAAGATGTTTTGAAAGGAGGTAAATAAAGTGCGCAAGACAAGGGAACAAAGTGAAGGGGGCTAATGGGGAGGTGATAGCAAGTAGTGGTGATGAGAGAAGGAGATGGAATTAATATTTTGAAGATTTGTTGAATGTGTTTGATGATAGAATGGCAGATGGAGGGTGTTTTCGTCGAGGTAGTGTGCAAAGTGAAAGGGTTACGGAGAATGATTTGGTAAACAGAGAAGAGGTAGTAAAAGCTTTGCGGAAGATGAAATCCGGCAAGGCAGCGGGTTTGGACGGTATTGCAGTGGAATTTATTAAAAAAGGGGGTGACTCTATTGTTGACTGGTTGGTAAGGTTATTTAATGTATGTATGATTCATAGTGAGGCGGAATGCTTGCATAGTGCCATTGTACAAAGGCAAAGGGGATAAAAGTGAGTGCTCAAATTACAAAGGTTTAAGTTTGTTGAGTATTCCTGGGAAATTATATGGGAGGGTATTGATTGAGAGGGTGAAGGCATGTACAGAGCATCAGATTGGGGAAGAGCAGTGTGCTTTCAGAAGTGGTAAAGGATGTGTGGATCAGGTGTTTGATTTGAAGAATGTATGTGAGAAATACTTAGAAAAGGAAATGGATTTGTATGTAGCATTTATGGATCTGGAGAAAGCATATGATAGAGTTAATAGAGATGCTCTGTGGAAGGTATTAAGAATAGTGGTGCGGGGGGCAAGTTCTTAGAAGCAGTGAAAAGTTTTTATCAAGGATATAAGTCATGTGTCGGTGTAGGAAGAGAGGAAAGTGACTGCTTCTTTTATGGATGGGGTTGTTAGGGAGGTAAATGCAAGAGTTTTGGAAAAATGGTCAAGTATGCAGTTTGTTGGGGATGAGAGAGCTTGGGAAGTGAGCCAGTTGTTGTTCGCTGATGATACATCGCTGGTGGCTGATTCGGGTGAGAAACTGCAGAAGCTGGTGACTGAGTTTAGTAAAGTGTGTGAAAGAAGAAAGCTGAAAGTAAATGTGATAAGAGCAAGGCTATTAGGTACAGTAGCGTTGAGGGACAAGTCAGTTGGGAGGTAAATTAAATGGAGAAAAACTGGAGGAAGTGAAGAGTTTTAGATATCTGGGAGTGGATCTGGCAGCGGATGGAACCATGGAAGCGGAAGTGAATCATAGGGTGGGGGAGGGGGCGAAAGTTCTGAGGCATTGAAGAATGTGTGGAAGCCGAGAACATTATCTCGGAAAGTAAAAATGGGTATGTTTGAAAGAATAGTGGTTCCAACAATATTATATAGTTGCGAGGCGTGGGCTATAGATAGAGTTGTGCAGAGGAGAGTGGGTATGCTGGAAATGAAATGTTTGAGGACAATGTGTGGTGTGAGGCGGTTTGATCGAGTCAGTAATGATAGGGTAAGAGAGATGTGTGGTGATAAAAAGAATGTGGTTGAGAGAGCAGAAGAGGGTGTTTTGAAATGGTTTGGTCACATGGAGAGAATGAATGAGGAAAGATTGACCAAGGGGATATATGTGTCGGAGGTGGAGGGAACGAGGAGAAGTGGGAGACCAAACTGGAGGTGGAAAGATGGAGTGAAAAAGATTTTGTGTGATCGGGGCCTGAACATGCAGGAGGGTGAACGGCGTGCAAGGAATAGAGTGAATTGGAACGATGTGATATACCAGGGTCGACGTGTTGTCAATGGATTGAACCAGGGTAGCGTCTGGGGTAAACCATGGAAAGTTCTGTGGGGCCTAGATGTGGAAAGGGAGCTGTGGTTTCAGTGCATTACACATGAACGAATGTGGCCTTTGCTGTCTTTTCCTAGCGCTACCTCGCGTACATGCGGGGGGAGGGAGTTGTTATTTCATGTGTGGCGGGGTGGTGATGGGAATGAGTAAGGGCAGACAATATGAATTATGTACATGTGTATATATGCATACGTCTGTGTACATATATATATATATATATATATATATATATATATATATATATATATATATATATATATATATATATATATATATATATATATATATATATATATATATATATATATATATATATATATATATATATATATATATATATATATCCCTGGGGATAGGGGAGAAAGAATACTTCCCACGTATTCCCTGCGTGTCGTAGAAGGCGACTTAAAGGGGAGGGAGCGGGTGGCTGGAAATCCGCCCCTCTCGTTTTTTTTTTAATTTTGTTTTATTTCTTTTTTAATTTTCCAAAAGAAAGAACAGAGAAGGGGGTCAGGTGAGGATATCCCTCTAAGGCCCAGTTCTCTGTTCTTAACGCTACCTCGCTAACGCGGGAAATGGCAAATAATATGAAAAAAAAAATAAAGATATATATATATATATATATATATATATATATATATATATATATATATATATATATATATATATATATATATATATATATATATATACGTTGAGATGTATAGGTATGTACATTTGTATGTGGGTGGTTTGGGCCATTCATTCGTCTGTTTCCTTGCGCTACCTCGCTAACGCGGGAGACAGCGACAAGGCAAAATGAATTAAAATAAAAAAGAAATATATATATATATATATATATATATATATATATATATATATATATATATATATATATACTTATTCATTTATCATACTTAGTCGCTGTCCCCCGCGTTAGTGAGGTAGCGCTAGGAAACAAACAAAAGAATGGCCCAACCCACCCACATACATATGCATATGCATGAACGCCCACACATGCACATATACATACCTGTGAATTTGAACGTATACATACAAATACATAAAAGACATATACATATATACACTTGTGCATTCCCATACTTCCTGCCTTCATCCAAATCTGTCGCAACCTCGCCACACGTGAAATGGCACCACCTCCCCCCTCGCGCGCGCGAACTAGCGATAGGAAAAGACAACAAGGCCATATTCGTTCACACTCAGTCTCTATTTGTCATGTGTAAATCACCGAAACCACAGCTCTCTTTCTACATCCAGGCCCCGCAAAACTTTCTATGGTTTACCCCAGACGCTTCACATGTCCTGGTTCAATCCATTGACAGCCCGTCGAACACGGTATACCACATCGTTCCAATTCACTCTATTCCTTGCACGCCTTTCACCCTCCTGTATATTCAGACCGCGATCGCTCAAAATCTTTTTCACTCCATCTTTCCACCTCCAATTTGGTCTCCCACCTCTCCCCGTTCCTTCCACCTCTGACGCATATACCCTTTTTGTCAAACTTTCCTTACTTATTCTCTCCAGTTGACCAAACCATTTCAATACACCCTCTTCTGCTCTCTTAACCACACTCCTTTTCATAACCACACATCTTTCTTACCCTTTCATTACTTTCTCAATCAAACCACCTCACACCACACATTGTCCTCAAACATCTCATTTCCAGCACATCCATCCTCCTGCGCACAACTCTATCCATAGCCCACGCCTCGCAACCATATAACGTTGTTGGAACCACTACTCTTTCAAAGACACCCATTTTTGCTCTCCGAGATAACGCTCTCGCTTTCCACACATTCTTCAACGCTTTCTAGACTGATGTGCGTAAAATGGAAAGTGAAGGACGAGAGATGGGTGAGAGGCAATTGTTTTGGGAAACCGGGTGTTAGTGATGGGTGATTAACGCTAAGGGAAGTACTGTGGCAGTTGAGGGTAAAACTGGGGTACATGTGATTATTCAGCGCTCTGAACGGAAATAATGAGGAGCTCTGAGAGTTGTGTGCTGAAAAAGACTGGTGATTGGATATACCTGGTTAAAATGAGAAATATTCACAAGCATTCGTATGATGAGAGGAGAAATGGTCAACGGATATCATCAGATTATGTATTGATTGATAGGCGTGTAAGAGAGACTTTTGGATGTAAATGTGCTGAGAGGGGCAGTTGGTGGGATGTCTGATCACTATCTTGTGGAGGTTAGGGTGAAGATTTGTAGAAATTTTCAAATAAGAAGAGACAATGTGTGGGAGAAGAGAGTGGTAAGAGTGAGTGAGCTTGGAAAGGAGACTTGTGTGAAGAAATACCAGCAGAGCTTGAGTGTAGAACGGCAAAAGGTGAGAGTAAATGAGCCGAGAGGAGTGGGTGAATATGAGAGGCATTTTGGGAAACGGTGATGGCATGGGCAAGACATGTATGTGACATACAATAGATGGGAGGTGGGCAGATTAGAAAGGGTAGTGAGTAATGGGATGAAGAAGTAAAGTTGCTAGCGAAAGAGAAATGAAATGCCTTTGGGCGGTACTTATAGGGAAGGAGTGCAAATGATTGGGAGATTTATAATAGAAAGTGGTATGAGGTCAAGAGGAAGGTGCAAGGGTTGAAAAAGAGGACAAATGAGAGTTGAGGTGAGAAAGGATCATCAAACTTTAGGATATATAAAATAATGTTTTTCAAGGAGGTAAATAATGTGCGATAGACATGAAAACAAATGGACACATCGGTGAAGGGGGCAAAAGGGGAAGTGATAAGAGATAGTTATGAAGTGAGGAGATGGAGTGAGTGTTTTTGAAGGATTCTTAAATGTGTTTGACGATAGAGTGACAGATGTAAGGTGTCATGGTCGGGTGGTATGCGAAGTGAGAGAGTCATGGAAAGTGGTTTGGTGAAGAGAGAAGAGGCGGTGAAAGCCTTCTGGATGATGAAAAGCGGCTGGCGGCTGTAATGGATGGTATTGCAGTTGAATTTATTAAGAAGGTTAGTGACTGTGTTGTTGACTGATTAGTAAGGGTATTCAATGTATGTATGGATCATGGTAAGGTACCTGCGGATTGGAGGAATACATGTATAGTGCCATTGTATGAAGGCAAAGGGGATAGTGGTGAGCGTTCGAGCTACAGAGTAAATGTATTTTGAGAGTAAATGTAAATGAAAGGAAAGCTGTTAGGTTTAGCATTAAAGACAGGCAAACAATCTAAAGTATAAGTCTAAATGGTGGAAGTGGAGTGTTATAGATACCTGGAAGTGGATATGGCAGCGAATGGTTCCATGGGACCCGTAGAGAACAATAGGTGTGGGCAAATGGGAGAAGGTCGAGCGCTTTGAGAAATGTGTGGAAAGTAAGGTGGGTATGTTGCCCCGTCGGTGTTGTATGAACGCCAGGCGTAGGCTTTAAACTAAAATATAAGGGTAGCGTGATTGTACTGGAAATTAAACATGAAACAACAAGTAGTATGACGAGCGTTAATGGAATAAGAAAAGATAGGATAAGAGAAAGGTGTGGCAGCTGGAGGAATGTGTGTGAGAGGGCTGAGGAGTAAGTCACTATAGTAAGTCACGGGCTTCCGTAACTTATTACAGTCATCTCAGTAATCCTCCAGGAATCAAGAATTATTCGTCATTCATCAGAAGTCCCTCCACAAGGCAAAATCTTAGGGAGTCTGCAGTTGTAAACGGGGCAACAGTTTCTTTTTTTTTTTCTAGACATCTAACAGAAGAGGACAGAAGAGAAAGCCTACCTTAAGCATGCGTACACCAAAGGCTTTGCGGAAAGGACCAAGGAGAGTGTTTGTCAGGAATTCCATGGCACTGCGATTCTGGATGAAGACACCTCGTCCCTTGGCAATTTCTCGAATGATTCCAGGCATGTCCTTGACGACCACGTGTCTTCTGGCCAGACCCTGCAGGTGAGATGTGTATTGAATGGTTCATCGTCATAACGAGTTTATCATGATATAAGTAACATGCACATGACTGATGGTGTTGTCCTTCAACAGTTGTTTTACCATGACCCTATTGTTAACTATATCATTCACTCTATTGCGCCCCACAGAGAGAGACAAGCCGAAGCAGAAGGGTATGTGGCCATACGTTAAATGCATGGGAGATCGTGTCTCCCAAGACACGCTGTGACTCGTGATAAGCAGCATCACTGTGATGACCTACAGACGAAACCAAGAGTTTCTACACGGAATATACCATGGGAAATGTAAGCCAGATGAAGAAGTTCTTCTAAGTGCTAAAATGAAAAGGTATGAAAGATCATTTGTGATTCTGTCCTCATATCAAGATTCAACTTAAGATCGTCGCCTTTTACCTTACGTCTACTGGGTCATCAGAATGACTGTTACTGTCAGCAACTTTCTCATGTTAGCTGAGATGGCACAGGCAACTGAAGCCCCAGTCGAAGCAATCTCATTAACGATATATATATATATATATATATATATATATATATATATATATATATATATATATATATATATATATATATATATATATATATATATATATATATATATATATATATATATATATATATATATATATATATATATATATATATATATATATATATATATATATATATATATAAATATATGTGTGTGTGTGTGTATGTGTAAATATATATTTTTTTTATACTATTCGCCATCTCCCGCGTTAGCGAAGTATCATTAAGAACAGAGGACTGAGCCTCTGAGGGAAATCCTCACTTGGTCCCTTTCTCTGTTCCTTCTTTTGGAAAATCAAAAACGAGAGGGGAGGATTTCCAACCCCACGTTCCCTCCCTTTAGTCGCCTTCTACGACACGCAGGGAATACGTGGGGAGTATTCTTTCTCCAATATCCCCAAGGATGGGGGAGAAAGAATGCTTCCCACACATACCTCACGTGTCGTACAAGGAGACTAAAGGGGACGGGAGCGGGGTGCTAGAAACCCTCCCCTCCCTGTATTTTAACTTTCTAAACGAGAAACAGAAGGAGTAGTCTCGCGGTGAGTGCTCATCCTCCTCGAAGGCTCAGATTGGAGTGTATAAATGTGTGTGGATGTAACCAGGATGAGAAAAAAAGAGAGATAGGCAGTATGTTGGAGGAACGGATCCTAGATGTTTTCGCTCTGAGTTAAACGAAGCTCAAGGGTAAAGAGGAAGAGTAGTTTCTGAATGTCTTGGGAGTAATACCAGGGTTTAGTGAAAGGACAAGAGCAAGGGAAGGAGTAGCACAACTCCTAAAACAGGAGTGGTGGGAGTATGTGATTGAGTGTAAGAAAGTAAAATCTAGATTGATGTGGGTAAAACTAAAAGTGGTTGGAGAGAGATGGGTGATTATTGGTGCATATGCACCTGGGCATGAGAAGAAAGATCATGAGAGGCAAGTGTTTTGTGAGCAGCTGAGTGAGTGTGTTAGTAGTTTTGATGCACGAGACCTGGTTATAGTGATGGGTGATTTGAATGCAAAGGTGAGTAATGTGGCAGTTGAGGGAATAAATGGTGTACATGGGGTGTTCAATGTTGTAAATGGTAATGGTGAAGAGCTTGTAGATTTATATGCTGAAAAGGACTGGTGAATGGGAATACCTGGTTTAAAAAGAGAGATATACGTAGGTATATGTATGTAAGCAGGAGAGATGGCCAGAGAGCGTTATTGGATTACGTGTTAGTTGATAGGAGCGCGAAAAAGAGACTTTTGGATGTTAATGTGCTGGAAGGTGCAATTGGAGGGATGTCTGATCATTATCTTGTGGAGGCGAAGGTGAAGATTTGTAGAGGTTTTCAGAAAAGAAGAGAGGATGTTGGGGTGAAGAAAGTGGTGAGAGTAAGTGAGCTTCGGAAATAGACTTGTGTGAGGAAGTACCAGGAGAGACTGAATACAGAATGGAAAAAGGTGAGAACAAAGGAGGCAAGGGGAGTGGGGGAGGAATAGGGATATATTTAGGGAAGCAGTGATGGCTTGTGAAAAGATGCTTGTGGCATGAGAAGCGTGGGAGGTGGGCAGATTAGAAAAGGTAGTGAGTGGTGGCATGAAGAAGTAAGATTATTAGTGAAAGAGAAGACAGAGGCATTTGGACGTATATTTGGTGTATATATTTGGACGTATATTTGGTGTATACCGGGGTCGATGTGCTGTCAATGGATTGAACCAAAGCATATGAAGCGTCTGGGGTAAGCCATGGAAAGTTTGGTGGGACCTGGACGTGGAAAGGGAGATGTGGTTTCGGTGCATTATACATGACAGCTAGAGACTGAGTGTAAGCGAATGTGGCTTATGTTGTCTTTTCGTAGCGCTACCTCGCGCACATGCGGGGGGTGAGGGTTGTCATTTTATGTGTGGCGGGATGGCGACGGGAATGAATAAGGGCAGACAGTATGAATCATGTACATGTGTGTATATGTATATGTCTGTGTGTGTATGTATATGTATAAGTTGAGACGTATAGGTATGAATATGTGCGTATGAGGACGTGTATGTATATACATGTGGATGCGGGTGGGTTGGGCCATTCTTTCGTCTGTTTCCTTGCGCTACCTCGCTAACGCGGGAGACAGCGACAAAGTATAATAAATATATATACATATATATATCTTAGACTGGACCAGGTACCCATTTTCCGACCACCCCTAAAGATGGATGAACAGTAGGATTGACCGGGGACTGACTGCTGGTCAGGATTCGATCCTACGCGCTCGACCCTGGGCGGCCCATGGATGCATCAAGGTCAGGAACGCTAACCGCTACACCACAGATGTTACTATGAAAGAGCCAACCGCATGACTCTCGCCGTCACGAACATACTTGCTAGGTTGTGACTCCCTGAGGGTGAGCTGTATGACTCTTACTGGCAGAGATTTATTTACTCTGTTGTTTGCTCTCTGAATGATATATGTTCAGTGTTTGTAGTTTTTCCTTTCTATATATACGAGTTCATTCTAATGCATTATACAGCTTCAGAGATAATGCTTCTAGCTCCAAATGAATTCATACTGCTATTCAAACATCTACGTGAACGTCCACCGTCGTGTGTGAAACGTCAGGGAGATTTTCCATCGCCATCTACGTAGGTGCGATTCGAGGCTGGTTCGATATGGCTTCAACGTGTCACGTACGACAAGGGACGCTTACGTGAAAGTGTTCTGGTTTGGACTAAAAATAATGTTTGATAAGTTCTTTATCACATGCAGCAAACTGCAGTATTGTATCTTATTGTAGTTTTATTTCATTAGAGTATAGGTCTACAGAGATAATTCAGGGATATCCAATTCATATATTTGACCTAGAAAATAGTCGCCTTACCATTGTCTTACCACTTTCTCTCTCATTGCAACAAAGAAAAGCCTGTTCGATGGAAAGAAAATATCTATATATGAGATTAATCCTCTACGCCTCCGAGAGTAATAGAAATTGAAATATGATCCTAGAGGGGAAACATTTTGGTCGAATCAAACATGAATTTCGACGGAAAATAATAATGTTACAAAACGTTTTATAGAAACGTATTGTAGGTTGAAAAGAGTTATTTTCATGAAGAGAGTAAGCTGTCAAGTACTGTTGTCTCCAGCGTTGAATCAGAGCGACACCACCAGTCGAGGAGGTCCGAATGGTTCCCAGGGCTCATCTTGACCACTATCAAACAACCCTAACCCACCTCCTTGGCCTGAAACTTGTTTATCCATCTCTTTATAACCGTTGTTTCAGATTCAACCTCTCTTCTGCTGAGCATCATCAAATTACATCCTAACCTGGTCGTCTCTCTGAAACCCATATGTCCAAACTGCTTTTCCCTTCACTATCAAATCTCCAGCTTTACCATACTTTTTGATTAAAAGATAATGTTTGTGACTAATGCACTACAACACCTATAGTTCACCTCATGGATTTTGAGTCTTATAGTATCGATGCCCTCTGGCTCAAAATTTCCTTACTCAGTTCCACCGACTATGTATAACTCTTCGACTATGGGACATCCTGAAATCCTCTGTTTAGATTTCAACGCACACCGTAAACATTAGCTTGGCTCTACTCAAGATGATCCAAATTGATGTTGAGGCCCTTTCATCTTCCTTCCTTAATGTTCGAAATAACGAATAAACACCTAACATGAGTTCCTGATTACCACCACCACTCTTCTAACTTGAAGTAGAGGTACACTGTTTCTGCTCCTTTAAGCGTTTTGATCAAAATCCTATCTTCACCACTCCAAAGTAACACGTACACCCTGCTCCCCCTCCTTCCTTGCGCTAAAATCAGCATTTGATGTCCCATACCTTTAATTCTTTCTTATCAAATCTTCATCTCCTCCATCGCGATTTCATTATTCTTACTCTGACACTTGTCGCAACGAGGGAAAAAACGTATCTTTATTTCTATGTTTGCTAAGACGGCGCAGGCAGCTGAGGCCCTGATCATAGCCATCCCATTAACTCTCCCTTCATTTCTCCTCAGAATCATTACAAAGTCAAAAATAGTAGAGAAAAACTCTCTCTTGTTAAATGAGAGGGTGTTGGTGAGAATTCTTTAGCTGATGAGTTTATCTGTCTAACCAAAAGCATCCCTAAGAACTTTTGTAATTTGGTTACTCCTCCTCTCTCCGACCTGACCAGTTTATAGCTAAGTTTCCCACTGATAAAACCCCGCTTTCAGTACGTTACTCTCACCTAACTCTACTCTGGATGAATATTTTTAGTATCCCGCCTCCACCCGTCTCCTACTAGACTTGTAACCATTTGTATATTATCCTCGAGCAAAGTCTTCCGTTTTCTCCTCCAGCTTCAAGTGAGCAAGGCGTCTGGACCTTTAAGCAAACCTATTTTTGTGTACTAGATCAGGGTTACTCTCAGATAGCTCCAATGGTTTCTCGCATGTTTTGTTTCTGTCTTGAAAACGCAAACCTTCCCTTATTATTGGATGCACGTCTTGGCGCACTCCATCCGAGAAATAGGATTGTTCTAACCATCGTTCTCATTTCTTCTGTCTTCAGAACTCTCCTTAACTCACAGGTTATCAAAGACTGAGAATCCCATTCCCTTCTTTCTGATCACCAACAGCAGCGCCTTTGTGGTGCAAGATCTACTGGTTAACTATCCCATGTCACACCTGAATTTTGTCGTGGCCCTCAACTTCTCTAAAGCATCTAACAAGTCGTGGCTTAACTGTCTGCGTTTCAAACCCCCTTTCCTTTGGCTTTTCTTCTACTCTTTCTATATCTGATGCATAGATCCCTTCTTAACGGTTCCATCGCGGCATTTGCTATGGAGCGACTCCATCCTCATATCAACAGCGGCATTCGGAAGGTTCTCTACTATAATTTTCACAGAAGGCCCAGATAAAGGGCTTCTGATGTAGTTAAGTAAATCGATACTTATTATTCTTTCAGCTGAATTGTCCACTTTTGGGGCTTGTTCTTATCCTAGCCATGTTGGCTAATACGAACAAAGGTATAAAGCTTCTCGATTTTGCTCTGGATTCCTTTTACAATAAGGTAACCAAACGTTTTCTTGAGAGAAACTCTTAGTCATAAATCTCCTTTAGAAAGCAACAGATGCTGACACAAGGGCCATGCAAGGGTACATATGACTGGCCAATCGTGGTAGTGCTCAGTAATGACAAACTCCATGCCCTGGATATCGAGCGAAGTAGTATGTCACAAATATCTATCGTGCTTGTGTACGTGTGATAGACAATAATACTATAAAAACACACTTGGTTTACCAGACCTTTGACATATAACCTTTCATTATAGACTTACCCTGAGGTACGGGTTGGGTGACTGTCTCAAAGAATCTCTGAGGAAGGTCGAGGCTTCGAAGAGAACCAAATGGGACTCGTACAGTTCCTTCATGGTGTCTATGCCCGAGGGTCGTCTTACGACGGTGAGGAAGGCCGTGAGATTGGAGGAATATCCGGTACGCAAGATGATGGTGTACAGCAGCAGGAAGCCAACCAGGACGCGGGTGCTCTGACGGCGAGGCAGACGGGGTAGACACTCCTGCATGTGCATCCTCAAGGCATTGGAATAAGCTGATTCGAGGGTAAGTAGCTCTTGTATCTCATCCTCAACGCTGCGAAAGAGAGAGAGAGAGAGAGAGAGAGAGAGAGAGAGAGAGAGAGAGAGAGAGAGAGAGAGAGAGAGAGAAATATTATATATATATATATATATATATATATATATATTATTTATTTATTTATTTTATTTTGCTATGTCGCTGTCTCCCGCGTTTGCGAGGTAGCGCAAGGAAACAGGCGAAAGAAATGGCCCAACCCACCACCATACACAACGTATACACACACACGTCCACACACGCAAATATACATACCTATACATCTCAAAGTACAAATATATATACATACACAGACACATACATATATACCCATGCACACAATTCACACTGTCTGCCCCCATTCACTCCCATCGCCACCTCGCCACACATGGAATACCTTCCCCCTCCCCCCTCATCTGTGCGAGATAACACTAGGAAAAGACAACAAAGGTCCCATTCGATCACACTCAGTCTCTAGCTGCCACGCAATAATGCCCGAAACCACAGCTCCCTTTCCACATCCAGCCCCAACACAACTTTCCATGGTTTACCCCAGACGCTTCACATGCCCTGATTCAATCCACTGACAGCACGTCAACCCCGGTATACCACATCGATCCAATTCACTCTATTCCTTGCACTCCTTTCACCCTCCTGCATGATCAGGCCCCGATCACACAAAATCTTTTTCACTCCATCTTTCCACCTACAATTTGGTCTCCCACTTCTCCTCGTTCCCTCCACCTCTGACACATATATCCTCTTGGTCAATCTTTCCTCACTCATTCTCTCCATGTGCCCAAACCATTTCAAAACACCCTCTTCTGCTCTCTCAACCACGCTCTTCTTATTTCCACACATCTCTCTTACCCTTACATTACTTACTCGATCAAACCACCTCACACCACACATTGTTCTCAAACATCTCATTTCCACCACATCCACCCTCCTGCGCACAACTCTATCCATAGCCCACGCCTCGCAACCATACAACATTGTTGGAACCACTATTCCTTCAAACATACCCATTTTGCTTTCCGAGATAATGTTCTCGACTTCCACACATTCTTCAAGGCTCCCAGGATTTTCGCCCCCTCCCCCACCCTATGATTCACTTCCGCTTCCATGGTTCCATCCGCTGCCAGATCCACTCCCAGATATCTAAAACACTTTACTTCCTCCAGTTTTTCTCCATTCAAACTTACCTCCCAATTGACTTGACCCTCAACCCTACTGTACCTAATAACCTTGCTCATATTCACATTTACTCTTAACTTTCTTCTTTCACACACTTTACCAAACTCAGTCACCAGCTTCTGCAGTTTCTCACATGAATCAGCCACCAGCGCTGTATCATCAGCGAACAACTGACTCACTTCCCAAGCTCTCTCATCCACAACAGACTTCATACTTGCCCCTCTTTCCAAAACTCTTGCATTCACCTCCCTAACAACCCCATCCATAAACAAATTAAACAACCATGGAGACATCACACACCCCTACCGCAAACCTACATTCACTGAGAACCAATCACTTTCCTCTCTTCTTACATGTACACATGCCTTACATTCGCGATAAAAACTTTTCACTGCTTCTAACAACTTGCCTCCCATACCATATATTCTTAGTACCTTCCACAGAGCATCTCTATCAACTCTATCATATGCCTTCTCCATATCCGTAAATGCTACATACAAATCCATTTGCTTTTCTAAGTATTTCTCACATACATTCTTCAAAGCAAACACCTGATCCACACATCCTCTACCACTTCTGAAACCACACTGCTCTTCCCCAATCTGATGCTCTGTACATGCCTTCACCCTCTCAGTCAATACCCTCCCACATAATTTACCAGGAATACTCAACAAACTTATACCTCTGTAATTTAAGCACTCACTCTTATCCCCTTTGCCTTTGTACAATGGCACTATGCAAGCATTCCGCCAATCCTCAGGCACCTCACCATGAGTCATACATACATTAAATAACCTTACCAACCAGTCAACAATAGAGTCACCCCCTTTTTTAATAAATTCCACTGCAATACCATCCAAACCTGCTGCCTTGCCGGCTTTCATCTTCCGCAAAGCTTTTACTACTTTTACTTACTTTTACTCTCACCCCAACTCTCATTTGCTCTCTTTTTCACCTCTTGCACCTTTCTCTTGACCTCCTGTCTCTTTCTTTTATACATCTTCCACTCAATTGCATTTTTCCCTGCAAAAATCGTCCAAATGCCTCTCTCTTCTCTTTCACTAATAATATATATATATACATATATATATATATATATATATATATATATATATATATATATATATATATATATATATATATATATATATATATATATATATATATATATATATATATATATATATATATATATATATATATATATATATATATATATATAAGGGAGAAAGAATACTTCCCACGCATTCCTCACGTGTCATAGAATGCGACTAAAGGGGAGGGGAGTCGGGGGCCAGAAATCCTGCCCTCCTTGTATTTTAACTTTCTAAAAGGGGAAATAGAAGAAGTCACGCGGGGAGTGCTCATCCTCCTCGAAGGCTCAGATTGGGGTGTCTAAATGTGTGTGGATGTAACCAAGATGAGAAAAAAGGAGAGATAGGTAATACGTTTGAGGAAAGGAACCTGGATGTTTTGGCTCTGAGTGAAACGAAGATCAAGGGTAAAGGGCAAGAGTGGTTTGCGAATGTCTTGGGAGTAAAGTCAAGGGTTAGTGAGAGGACAAGAGCAAGGGAAGGAGTAGCACTACTCCTGAAACAGGAGTTATGGGAGTATGTGATAGAGTGTAAGAAAGTAAACTCTAGATTGATATGGGTAAAACTGAAAGATGATGGAGTGAGATAGGTGATTATTGGTGCATATGCACCTGGGCAAGAGAAGACAGATCATGAGAGGCAAGTGTTTTGGGAGATGCTCAATGAGTGTGTTAGTGGTTTTGATGCACAAGACCGGGTTATAGTGATGGGTGATTTGAATACAAAGGTGAGTAATGTGTCAGTTGAGGGAATAATTGGTATACATGGGGTGTTCAGTGTTGTAATTGGAAATGGTGAAGAGCTTGTAGATTTATGTGCTGAAAAAGGACTGGTGATTGTGAATACCTGGTTTAAAAAGCGAGATATACGTATGTAAGTAGGAGAGATGGCCAGCGAGCGTTATTGGATTACGGTTAATTGATAGGCGCGCGAAAGAGAGACTTTTGGATGTTAATGTGCTGAGAGGTACAACTGGAGGGATGTCTGATCATTATCTTGTGGAGGAGAAGGTGAATATTTATAGGGGTTTTCAGAAAAAAGAGAGAATGTTGGGGTGAAGTGAGTGGTGAGAGTAAGTGAGCTTGGGAAGGAGACTTGTGTGAGGAAGTACCAGGAGGGACTGAGTAAAGACTGGAAAAAGGTGAGAAAAATGGAGGTAAGGGGAGTGGGGGAGGAATGGGATGTATTTAGGGAAGCAGTGATGGATTGCGTAAAAGATGCTTGTGGCATGAGAAGCGTGGGAGGTGGGTTGATTCGAAAGGGTAGTGATTGGTGTGATGAAGAGGTAAGATTAGTAGTGAAAGAGAAGAGAGAGGCATTTGGACGATTTTTGCAGGGAAAAAATGCAAATGAGTGGGAGATGTATAAAAGAAAGAGGCAGGAGGTCAAGAGAAAGGTGAAAGAGGTGAAAAAGAGGGCAAATGAGAGTTGGGATGAGAGAGTATCATTAAATTTTAGGGAGAATAAAAAGATGTTTTGGAAGGAGGTAAATAAAGTGCGTAAGACAAGGGAGCAAATGGGAACTTCAGCGAAGGGGGCTAATGGGGAGGTGATAACAGGTAGTGGTAATGTGAGAAGGAGATAGAGTGAGTATTTTGAAGGTTTGTTGAATGTGTTTGATGATAGAGTGGCAGATATAGGGTGTTTTGGTCGAGGTGGTGTGCAAAGTGAGAGGGTTAGGCAAAATGATTTCGAAAACAGCGAAGAGGTAGTAAAAGCTTTGCGGAAGATGAAAGCCGGCAAGGCAGCAGGTTTGGATGGTATTGCAGTGGAATTTATTAAAAAGGGGTTGACTGTATTGTTGACTGGTTGGTAAGGTTATTTAATGTATGTATGATTCATGGTGAGGTGCCTGAGGATTGGCGGAATGCTTACATAGTGCCATTGTAAAAAGGCAAAGGGGATAAAAGTGAGTGCTCAAATTACAGAGGTATAAGTTTGTTGAGTATTCCTGGGAAATTATATGGGAGGGTATTGATTGAGAGGGTGAAAGCATGTACAGAGCATCAGATTGGGGAAGAGCAGTGTGGTTTCAGAAGTGGTAGAGGATGTGTAGATCAGGTGTTTGCTTTCAAGAATATATGTGAGAAATACTTAGAAAAACAAATGGATTTGTATGTAGCATTTATGGATCTGGAGAAGGCATATGATAGAGTTGATAGAGATGCTCTATGGAAGGTTTTATGAATATATGGTGTGAGAGGCAAGTTGTTAGAAGCAGTGAAAAGTTTTGTTCGAGGATGTAAGGCATGTGTACGTGTAGGAAGAGAGGAAAGTGACTGGTTCTCAGTGAATGTAGGTTTGCGGCAGGGGTGTGTGATGTCTCCATGGCTGTTTAATTTGTTTATGGATGGGGTTGTTAGGGAGGTGAATGCAAGAGTTTTGGAAAGAGGGGCAAGTATGCAGTCTGTTATGGATGAGAGAGCTTGGGAAGTGAGTCAGTTGTTGTTTGCTGATGATACAGCGCTGGTGGCTAATTCGGGTGAGAAACTGCAGAAGCTGGTGGCTGAGTTTGGTAAAGTGTGTGAAAGAAGAAAGTTAAGAGTAAATGTGAATAAGAGCAAGGTTATTAGGTACAGTAGGGTTGAGGGTCAAGTCAATTGGGAGGTAAGTTTGAATGGAGAAAAACTGGAGGAAGTAAAGTGTTTTAGATATCTGGGAGTGGATCTGGCAGCGGATGGAACCATGGAAGCGGAAGTGAGGGAGGGGACGAAAATTCTGGGAGCCTTGAAGAACGTTTGGAAGTCGAGAACATTATCTCGGAAAGCAAAAATGAGTATGTTTGAAGGCATAGTGGTTCTAACAATGTTGTATGGTTGCGAGGCGTGGGCTATGGATAGAGTTGTGCGCAGGAGGGTGGATGTGCTGGAAATGAGATGTTTGAGGACAATATGTGGTGTGAGGTGGTTTGATCGAGTAAGCAATGTAAGGGTAAGAGAGATGTGTGGAAAATAAAAAGAGCGTGGTTGAGAGAGCAGAAGAGGGTGTTTTGAAATGGTTTGGGCACATGGAGAGAATGAGTGAGGAAAGATTGACCAAGAGGATATATGTGTCGGAGGTGGAGGGAACGAGGAGAAGTGGGAGACCAAATTGGAGGTGTAAAGATGGAGTGAAAAAGATTTTGAGTGATCGGGGCCTGAACATGCAGGAGGGTGAAAGGCGTGCAAGGAATAGAGTGAATTGGAACGATGTGGTATACCGGAGCCGACGTGCTGTCAATGGATTGAACCAGGGCGTGTGAAGCGTCTGGGGTAAACCATGGAAAGTTTTGTGGGGCCTGGATGTGGAAAGGGAGCTGTATTTTCGGTGCATTATTACATGACAGCTAGAGACTGAGTGTGAACGAATGGTGCCTTTTGTGTCTTTTCCTAGCGCTACCTCGCACACATGAGGGGGGAGGGGGTTGTTATTCCATGTGTGGCGAGGTGGCGATGGGAACAAATAAAGGCAGACAGTATGAATTATGTTCATGTGTTTATATGTATATGTCTGTGTGTGTATTTATATGTGTACGTTGAGATGTATAGGTATGTATATTTTGCGTGTGTGGACGTGTATGTATATACATGTGTATGTGGGCGGGTTGGGCCATTCTTTCGTCTGTTTCCTTGCGCTACCTCGCTAACGCGGGAGACAGCGACAAAGCAAAATAAATAAATATATAAATATATATATATATATATATATATATATATATATATATATATATATATATATATATATATATATATATATATATATATATAAGGCAAAGGGGATAAAAGTGAGTGCTCAAATTACAGAGGTATAAGTTTGTTGAGTATTCCTGGGAAATTATATGGGAGAGTTTTGATTGAGAGTGTGAAGGCATGTAAAGAGCATCAGATTGGGGAAGAGCACTGTGGTTTCAGAAGTGGTTGACGATGTGTGGATCAGGTGTTTGCTTTCAAGAATGTATGTGAGAAATACTTAGAAAAGCAAATGGATTTGTATGTAACATTTATGGATCTGGAGAAGGCATATGATAGAGTTGATAGAGATGCTCTGTGGAAGGTATTAAAAATATATGGTGTGAGAAGCAAGTTGTTAGAAGCAGTGAAAAGTTTTTATCGAGGATGTAAGGCATGCGTACGTGTAGGAAGAGAGGAAAGTGATTGGTTCTCAGTGAATGTAGGTTTACGGCAGGGGTGTGTGATGTCTCCATGGTTGTTTAATTTGTTTATGGATGGGGTTGTTAGGGAGGTGAATGCAAGAGTTTTGGAAAGAGGGGCAAGTATGAAGTCTGTTGTGGATGAGAGAGCTTGGGAAGTGAGTCAGTTGTTGTTCGCTGATGATACAGCGCTGGTGGCTGATTCGTGTGAGAAACTGCAGAAGCTGGTGACTGAGTTTGGTAAAGTGTGTCAAAGAAGAAAGCTGAGAGTAAATGTGAATAAGAGCAAGGTTATTAGGTACAGTAGGGTTGAGGGACAAGTCAATTGGGAAGTAAGTTTGAATGGAGAAAAGCTGGAGGAAGTGAAGTGTTTTAGATATCTGGGAGTGGTTCTGGCAGCGGATGGAACCATGGAAGCGGAAGTGAATCATAGGGTGGGGGAGGGGGCGAACGTTCTGGGAGCGTTGAAGAATATGTGCTAGTCGAGAACATTATCTCGGAAAGCAAAAATGGGTATGTTTGAAGGAATAGTGGTTCCAACAATGTTATATGGTTGCGAGGCGTGGGCTCTGGATAGAGTTGTGCGTAGGAGGTTGGCTGTGCTTGAAATGAGTTGGTTGAGGACAATATGTGGTGTGAGGTGGTTTGATCGAATAAGTAAGATAGGGTAAGAGAGATGTGTGGTAATAAAAAGAGTGTGGCTGGGAGAGCATAAGAGGGTATTTTGAAATGGTTTGGTCACATGGAGTGAATGAGTGAGAAAAGATTGACAAAGAGGATATATGTGTCAGAGGTGGAGGGAACGAGAAGTGGGAGACCAAATTGGAGGTGGAAAGATGGAGTGATAAAGATTTTGGGTGATCGGGGCCTGAACATGCTGGAGAGTGAAAGGCGTGCAAGGAATAGAGTGAATTGGAACGATATGGTATACTGGGGTCGACGTGCTGTCAGTGGATTAAACCAGGTTATGTGAAGCGTCTGGGGTAAACCATGGAAAGTTCTGTGGGGCCTGGATGTGGAACGGGAGCTGCGGTTTCGGTGCATTATTACATGACAGCTAGAGACTGAGTGTAAACGAATGTGGCCTTGTTGTCTTTACCTAGCGCTACCTCGCGCACATGAGGGGAGAGGGGATTATTATTTCATTTGTAGCGGGGTGGCGATGGGAATGAGTAAAGGCAGACAGTATGAATTATGTACATGTGTATATATGTATATGGCTGTGTATACGCTGAAATGTATAAGTATATGTATGTGCTTGTGTGGACGTGTATGTATGTACATGTGTATGTGGGTGGGTTGGGCCATTCTTTCGTCTGTTTCCTTGCGCTACCTCGCTAACGCGGAAGACAGCGACAAAGCAAAATAGATAATATATATATATACATACATCATACAAACCTCCAACAGCTAGGGTCGAACCCGGGACCCCTGCGCAACAGGCGGGAGCGCTACCACTGAACTAAGATCGCCCCTAATGGGGAAATGACTATTAGAATACTATGTACTCGAATACCCTTCGCCTCACGTTGGTGGGCAACGAGGTCTACACCGGTCATTTCCCATCAGGCTCACACAGTTAGTTTTGGTAAAATGCTATCTGCTGGCTGTGTAAGCCTATTGGAAAATTACCGGTGTAGACCCCGTTGCCCACCACTTGACCTGTTCTAATGCTATATTTATGTTGCTTAAGTCTAACAGAAAGATCCTTACCAGTCTGCCCAACAAAACATTTATCACAATTTCTACATGGCACTTTATAGATGCATCCAGGAGAATTTTCTGGTGAGTTCCTGATTAAGATATTCTTTATAGTATTATTGTTGCTAAGGCAGCATTTATATTAAAGGATTTGAGCAACAATGGAAGTAAATTAAAATCATAATTATAAGGGCGAACAAAAAGATTCTTGTTGCCAATTGGAGGTTTGGGCTCAACTCTATAGAATGATTTCTTTGCTAACTTAAGGGATTTATCAATGAAAAATATAAGGTACTTTAACTTAGTTCCAATAGAAAATATCTTCTCAAACTCATCATCAGTATACTCTGGACTGCAAATACGTAATGCCCTAAGGAACATAGATTGAAATGATGTTAATTTAACTCTGTCATGTTGAGATGAGTAATAATGGATATATGAGCATACATTGGTAGGTTTTATGTATATGCTAAAAACTTGTTTCCTTGCCTGTGATCATGCAATCTGAAGATGGTAACATACCATTATTTTTATTTTCTACAGAAAATTTGATAGAAGGTAGTAAATTGTTAAGTTGATAAAGTTAAAGTACCCTAGATCTTTAATTGATAAATCCCTTTAGTTAGCAAAGAAATCATTTTATAGAGTTGAGCCCAAACCTCGAATTGACACCAAGAATCTTTCAGTTCTCCTTTTTAATAAGAATTTTACTTTACTTCCCATGTTGCTTAAATCCTTATATGTAAATTTTGCCTTCAGCAACAATAATACTATAAAGAATATCTTAATCAGGAACTCACCAGAAAATTCTACTGCATGCATCTATAAAGTCCCATGTAGAAATTGTGAAAAGCTTTGATGCTGGGTGGACTGGTAAGGATCTTTCTGTGAGACTTAAGCAACATATATATAGTATAAGGACAGGACAAGAATCAAATGCCTTGTTTAATCACGTCAAAAACTATGATCATTGTATTGACTGGAGTAATGCCATCTCAGTTTTTATCTCTAACTCTAGTACCACAAGAAATATAATTGAATCTTCTGTTATTGAATACACAAAGAATTATAACCTTAATATCAGTGAAGGTCTATACAAATTGGATAACTATATTGTTGATGAAATGTGTAAACAATTCACCTTCTCGTCCACATGATAAATTTGTGATACGCTCGCTGTCTGTCTTGGACAATCACATGTTTGCCAAATGATGTCCTAGCTACGTCTCATCGCTGTATATCAACTGACTATTATGCGCACTAACGCCTACTTGCCTCCCAATCAAACTGTTATGCAGGTAAAATTATAGTAGGTGGACCGACCTGGCGACTCTGGCCACCAACCAGATCACAGGGCCGCTGAGGATCAAGCCCATCAGTATGGCCAGCCACGTCTCCATCCTGTACGGTAGACCTGGTGACTGCCAACGTGGCAAAGGTGGTTCGGTCCGGATCATGATGCAACTCTCCTGGAAATGACACACCATCTATATATCAAAAGGGAGAGATGTAGAATGAGGATGGTAAACATCGAGTGTGAATATTACTCCATATCCATCTTATTGAACATCTCTGTCACTAATCATCCATATGATTGAGAGGATGTTACATCTATTACGTGGTAATCATAGTAAGAGATCTTTTCATCAAGTCAGCATCGCTCAGTTTAGAATCCCTCTGAATAGTGGGCTAAGAAATATGGATTTGCATTATAGTGAAAAACGAATCTTCAACACCACATCAAGCTCAGAAATATGTGATTATTCTCAGTAGATATAAACACACTTGAACGCAGAATGTAAATATGACACTCAAGAAACATATGTGTTAAGTTTTGACCACTTGAAAAGGTTGAAAATAAACGTCAACATTATATGGGGTCAGTGGAAAGGCTTCCTTTGCGCCGAATCTCATGAAGACTGGGGACCTTGGATCAATATCTGAAACAAATAGGCTTTTTAGTGACATTTGATGCCAGAATTGGAAGAAAATTGTGAGATTACAAGTTTAACTTGTGCATTGTGCGTGACACATGAATATATATATATATATATATATATATATATATATATATATATATATATATATATATATATATATATATATATATATATATATATATATATATTATATATATATATATATTTTTTTTTCTTTCATACTATTCGCCATTTCCCGCGTTACCGAGGTAGCGTTAAGAACAGAGGACTAGGCCTTAGAGGGAATATCCTCACCTGGCCCCCCTTCTCTGTTCCTTCTTCTTGGAAAAAAAAAAAAAGAATACTTCCCACGTATTCCCTGCGTGTCGTAAAAGGCGACTAAAAGGGTAGGGAGAGAGGGGCTGGAAATCCTCCCTTCTCGGTTTTTTTTTTTTTTTTTAATTTTCCAAAAGAAGGAACAGAGTGGGGCCAGGTGAGGATATTCCAAAAAAGGCCCAGTCCTCTGTTCTTAACGCTACCTCGCTAACGCGGGAAATGGCGAATAGTTTAAAAGAAAGAAAAAAGAATATATATATATATATATATATATATATATATATATATATATATATATATATATATATATATATATATATATATTTCTTTTTTTTTTTTTTTTGCTTTGTCGCTGTCTCCCGCGTTTGCGAGGTAGCGCAAGGAAACAGACGAAAGAAATGGCCCAACCCACCCCCATACACATGTATATACATACACGTCAACACACGCAAATATACATACCTACACAGCTTTCCATGGTTTACCCCAGACGCTTCACATGCCCTGATTCAATCCACTGACAGCACGTCAACCCCGGTATACCACATCGATCCAATTCACTCTATTCCTTGCCCTCCTTTCACCCTCCTGCATGTTCAGGCCCCGATCACACAAAATCTTTTTCACTCCATCTTTCCACCTCCAATTTGGTCTCCCACTTCTCCTCGTTCCCTCCACCTCCGACACATTTATCCTCTTGGTCAATCTTTCCTCACTCATTCTCTCCATGTGCCCAAACCATTTCAAAACGCCCTCTTCTGCTCTCTCAACCACGCTCTTTTTATTTCCACACATCTCTCTCACCCTTACGTTACTTACTCGATCAAACCACCTCACACCACACATTGTCCTCAAACGTCTCATTTCCAGCAAATCCACCCTCCTGCGCACAACTCTATCCATAGCCCACGCCTCGCAACCATACAACATTGTTGGAACCACTATTCCTTCAAACATACCCATTTTTGCTTTCCGAGATAATGTTCTCGACTTCCACACATTCTTCAAGGCTCCCAGGATTTTCGCCCCCTCCCCCACCCTATGATCCACTTCCGCTTCCATGGTTCCATCGGCTGCCAGATCTACTCCCAGATATCTAAAACACTTTACTTCCTCCAGTTTTTCTCCATTCAAACTTACCTCCCAATTGACTTGACCCTCAACCCTACTGTACCTAATAACCTTGCTCTTATTCACATTCACTCTTTACTTTCTTCTTTCACACACTTTACCAAACTCAGTCACCAGCTTCTGCAGTTTCTCACATGAATCAGCCACCAGCGTTGTATCATCAGCGAACAACAACTGACTCACTTCCCAAGCTCTCTCATCCACAACAGACTTCATACTTGCCCCTCTTTCCAAAACTCTTGCATTCACTTCCCTAACAACCCCATCCATAAACAAATTAAACAACCATGAAGACATCACACACCCCTGCCGCAAACCTACATTCACTGAGAACCAATCACTTTCCTCTCTTCCTACACGTACACATGCCTTGCATCCTCGATAAAAACTTTTCACTGCTTCTAACAACTTGCCTCCCACACCATATATTCTTAATACCTTCCACAGAGCATCTCTATCAACTCTATCATATGCCTTCTCCAGATCCATAAATGCTACATACAAATCCATTTGCTTTTCTAAGTATTTCTCACATACATTCTTCAAAGCAAACACCTGATCCACACATCCTCTACCACTTCTGAAACCACACTGCTCTTCCCCAATCTGATGCTCTGTACATGCCTTCACCCTCTCAATCAATACCCTCCTATATAATTTACCAGGAATACTCAACAAACTTATACCTCTGAAATTTGAGCACTCACTCTTATCCCCTTTGCCTTTGTACAATGGCACTATGCACGCATTCCGCCAATCCTCAGGCACCTCACCATGAGTCATACATACATTGAATAACCTTACCAACCAGTCAATAATACAGTCACCCCCTTTTTTAATAAATTCCACTGCAATACCATCCAAACCTGCTGCCTTGCCGGCTTTCATCTTCCGCAAAGCTTTTACTACCTCTTCTCTGTTTACCAAATCATTTTCCCCAACCCTCTCACTTTGCTCACCACCTCGACCAAAACACCCTATATCTACCACTCTATCATCAAACACATTCAACAAACCTTCAAAATACTCACTCCATCTCCTCACATCACCACTACTTGTTATCACCTCCCCATTTGCGCCCTTCACTGAAGTTCCCATTTGCTCCCTTGTCTTACGCACTTTATTTACCTCCTTCCAGAACATCTTTTTATTCTCCCTAAAATTTAATGATACTCTCTCACCCCAACTCTCATTTGCCCTCTTTTTCACCTCTTGCACCTTTCTCTTGACCTCCTGTCTCTTTCTTTTATACATCTCCCACTCAATTGCATTTTTACCCTGCAAAAATCGTCCAAATGCCTCTCTCTTCTCTTTCACTAATACTCTTACTTCTTCATCCCACCACTCACTACCCTTTCTAATCAACCCACCTCCCACTCTTCTAATGCCACAAGCATCTTTTGCGCAATCCATCACTGATTCCCTAAATACATCCCATTCCTCCCCCACTCCACTTACTTCCATTGTTCTCACCTTTTTCCATTCTGTACTCAGTCTCTCCTGGTACTTCCTCACACAAGTCTCCTTCCCAAGCTCACTTACTCTCACCACTCTCTTCACACCAACATTCTCTCTTCTTTTCTGAAAACCCCCACAAATCTTCACCTTCGCTTCCACAAGATAATGATCAGACATCCCTCCAGTTGCACCTCTCAGCACATTAACATCCAAAAGTCTCTCTTTCGCGCGCCTGTCAATTAACACATAATCCAATAACGCTCTCTGGCCATCTCTCCTACTTACTTACGTATACTTATGTATATCTCTCTTTTTAAACAAGGTATTCCCAATCACTAGTCCTTTTTCAGCACATAGATCTACAAGCTCTTCACCATTTCTTCACATCATGTTCACCAATTATTCCCTCAACTGCCACATTACTCACCTTTGCTTTCAAATCACCTATTACTATAACCCGATCTCGTGCATCAAAACTACTAACACACTCACTCACCTGCTCCCAAAACACTTCCGTCTCATGATCTTTCTTCTCATGCCCTGGTGCATATGCACCAATAATCACCCATCTCTCTTCATCCACTTTCAGTTTTACCCATATCAATCTAGAGTTTACTTTCTTACATTCTATCACATACTCCCACCACTCCTGTTTCAGGAGTATTGCTACTCCTTCTCTTGCTCTTGTCCTCTCACTAACCCCTGACTTTACTCCCAAGACATTTCCAAACCACTCTTCCCCTTTACCCTTGAGCTTCGTTTCGCTCAGAGCCAAAACATCCAGGTTCCTTTCCTCAAACATAATACCTATCTCTCCTTTGTTCTCATCTTGGTTACATCCACACACATTTAGACACCCTAATCTGAGCCTTCGAGGAGGATGAGCACTCCCCGCGTGACTCTTTCTTCCGTTTCCCCTTTTAGAAAGTTAAAATACAAGGAGGGGAGGGTTTCTAGCCCCCCGCTCCCCTATCCCCAGGGATATATATATATATATATATATATATATATATATATATATATATATATATATATATATATATATATATATATATATATATATATATATATATATATATATATATATATATTCATATATATATATATATGTTTTCTTTTTTCATACTACTCGCCATTTCCCGCGTTAGCGACGTAGCGTTAAGAACAGAGGATTGGGCCTTTGAGGAAATATCCTAACCTGGCCCCCTTCTCTATTCCTTCTTTTGGAAACTTAAAAAAAGAAAAAACCGTGAGGGGAGGATTTCCAGCAACCCACTACCTCCCCTTTTAGCCGCCTTCTACGACACGCAGGGAATACATTATATATATATATATATATATATATATATATATATATATATATATATATATATATATATATATATATATATATATATATATATATATATATATATATATATATATATATATATATATATATATCAGATTGGGGAAGAGCAGTGTGGTTTCAGAAGTGATAGAGGATGTGTGGATCAGGTGTTTGCTTTGAAGAATGTATGTGAGAAATACTTAGAAAAGCAAATGGATTTGTATGTTGCATTTATGGATTTGGGGAAGGCATATGATAGAGTTGATAGAGATGCTCTGTGGAAGGTATTAAGAATATATGGTGTGGGAGGCAAGTTGTTAGAAGCAGTGAAAAGTTTTTATCGAGGATGTAAGGCATGTGTACGTGTAGGAAGAGAGGAAAGTGATTGGTTCTCAGTGAATGTAGGTTTGCGGCAGGGGTGTGTGATGTCTCCATGGTTGTTTAATTTGTTTATGGATGGGGTTGTTAGGGAGGTAAATGCAAGAGTTTTGGAAAGAGGGGCAAGTATGAAGTCTGTTAGGGATGAGAGAGCTTGGGAAGTGAGTCAGTTGTTGTTCGCTGATGATACAGCGCTGGTGGCTGATTCATGTGAGAAACTGCAGAAGCTTGTGACTGAGTTTGGTAAAGTGAGTGAAAGAAGAAAGTTAAGAGTAAATGTGAATAAGAGCAAGGTTATTAGGTACAGTAGGGTTGAGGGTCAAGTCAATTGGGAGGTAAGTTTGAATGGAGCAAAACTGGAGGAAGTAAAGTGTTTTAGATATCTGGGAGTGGATCTGGCAGCGGATGGAACCATGGAAGCGGAAGTGGATCATAGGGTGGGGGAGGGGGCGAAAATCCTGGGAGCCTTGAAGAATGTGTGGAAGTCGAGAACATTATCTCGGAAAGCAAAAATGGGTATGTTTGAAGGAATAGTGGTTCCAACAATGTTGTATGGTTGCGAGGCGTGGGCTATGGATAGAGTTGTGCGCAGGAGGATGGATGTGCTGGAAATGAGATGTTTGAGGACAATGTGTGGTGTGAGGTGGTTTGATCGAGTAAGTAACGTAAGGGTAAGAGAGATGTTTGGAAATAAAAAGAGCGTGGCTGAGAGAGCAGAAGAGGGTGTTTTGAAATGGTTTTGGCACATGGAGAGAATGAGTGAGGAAAGATTGACCAAGAGGATAAATGTGTCGGAGGTGGAGGGAACGAGGAGAACTGGGAGACCACATTGGAGGTGGAAAGATGGAGTGAAAATGATTTTGTGTGATCGGGGCCTGAACATGCAGGAGGGTGAAAGGAGGGCAAGGAATAGAGTGAATTGGAGCGATGTGGTATACCGGTGTTGACGTGCTGTCAGTGGATTGAATCAAGGCATGTGAAGCGTCTGGGGTAAACCATGGAAAGCTGTGTAGGTATGTATATTTGCGTGTGTGGACGTATGTATATACATGTGTATGGGGGGGGGGGGCCATTTCTTTCGTCTGTTTCCTTGCGCTACCTCGCAAACGCGGGAGACAGTGACAAAGTATAATAACTAAATAAATAAATATATATATATATATATATATATATATATATATATATATATATATATATATATATATATATATATATATATATATATATATATATGCCAAATTTCTTTATTTATATTGTAGTCATATGTTGGGCTAAAGAGGAGAAGAAGAAATATTATCTTTTCATTGACCGTCGATCCACCTGAAACAAAAAAATTTACTCAAATCACTGCACAGCATGATATTGCAGAAAGATATCTGTGTGCAGTGTTTTGTTTCAAACAGTAGCCTAAGATATATGTTTTAGGGGTTGTGAAACCTTAGACCCCATAAAATCCTTTAAATGACTTAATTAAGGAAAGATGAAAGTGCAAGTCTACTAAGTTCCAAGTTAGTCATTTCCAAAATGAGGGACCGGCGTAAAACCTTAATTGTAGGGAAGAGGACCAGTATCATAAGGGAATGCAAAACATATCAAAATTGGCATATATGAAACATAATGGCAAATATGAGAAACAAATAAGAATAGCAGGGAAACAATAAGATGATAATGTACGAGTCCTAACAGCAAGTCTTTACCAAGGGTCTATCCCCATCGTGTGCATTCTCCTCCTTAACATAAAATGTATTTCTGTCCTATTCTTAAACAGTTTCCATTCGCCTCTTATTGAGAACGTGTAATTTTAGTTGTAATAAAAGTATGGCAGAGAAATTATCCCAGCAGTATCGTTATGTTTGTGCATAAGTGTACATGTGCAGATATCATATATTCTCGTCACGTAGCTGATCATAGAGATCCCTAAGAACCTCGTATGGAGAAATAGAACGTTGTTCATTAGTGACAGCATCGTTACTGTTGCCTAGTATGTGGTAAGAACATTTCGGTGAAATTCATGAAATTATTGACGTTTCTTTAGGTCATTGATAAATAGCGGCATTTGATTATATTTCAGAGGACTGATATTTTTTTTTACCCTTTAGCCCCTTTTCTTGCATCTAAATACTCCTCAAATTGATGACCCTCTTGCTTAATGATCCTGTTGATAAACATAAGGTTGTACATAATCAGTTAAGACCCTTCACACCTGAGTAGAAGTCATTGAGTGCATGTTGACATGCAGGGCCAGAGACATATTGTAACTCATTTGATCTTGATCAAATAAGAAAATGAAAAGAAATATCTTTGACCATAAGAAGCTTTGAAAATCACATTACGCAACTTTACTTATACAATAGTCTGAACCCAGAAAGAAATTCGTAAATCTACACATCACCGCCAAAATCCTTTACGAAAGCCAAGGATGCTACTAAGCTTTGTTTTCTATTGCTTTATCGAGTTCTTTATTGCTTCATGGAGATTACATACGTACAGACACACATACACACTCAGGGATCACTTGCAGACACACTTTCACACTATCACTTGTCATCGAAAGTTTAAGATTTGCAGGCAATGCTGCGCTAACAGTTAATGTGTATTATGGTAAGTCCAACTTAAAACTCCAGGTGATATCTCCTTCATAAATGATAAGGTATAGAATTTAACAATACCAATAGGCTATTGAATCAGTCAATTCGGATCAGCTATTCTCTATAAATGATAATGATGCTGATAATGATAATAATCATCTATGGCTTATTAAGCAAACTATAGTCAATGTTTTAAAATGTAAAGAGAAAGCACATATAAACACTGGGACTATGAGAATGGGGTGATATCAAACGGCTTCAATCCTTTCGTCTGATCCTTCAGCATAAGAAATCAACAAAGAAGATCCCGGAGGTGGTTCTGAAAGGCAAGTAGAGTTAAAACCGATCAATACATACAGTACAGATAACTTGGAACAGTTCTCGGGGACGCTCATGTTATAAGTGGTCACCGATCAGTGTTGACCTGCTGAAGATCAGTCTTGCTCTCCAACAGTGACGACATGTTTCACTCACCACCTGACACACACGTCCCGTTAGTGGAGGACAGAAAGGAGAAGATAGATGATCCCAGAAACGACACAAAGAAACTATGTTAACTCGTGATTCAAGATGGACTCTTGACCAAAGACCCTACGCCTAAAATTATTCTCTTCCCAGCTTCATGTACTGTTTTTCATTTTTCTGTAAGAAGGAAAATGAATCGGTGGATCTACAGAAGGACATGCAATCAATATAGATTAGCTTACATCAGTATCGAAGAAGGAGCTGTAGCCCTGGAACTGGTCGCGGCCCATCAGGGTGTTGACGAAGAGGTTGGCGATGGCAGCGTCGGCGTCTCCTCGACCCAGCATACCCACTATGCCGCTCCACGAACCGTTGTTCAGCCGACTCCCCCACCGCTCCCCTGCACAATGTTGCCACTCATGATCAGAGTTATCGACATATGTCAGAAAAATATATATATCAACAAACTTTTAAGATCTGATGCACCCAGGATTTGACACTGCATAGACCGATTAGATCTAAGATATGATGGCTTTAACCATCATTTTATAAGTACACAATCTACACACTGAAGCTGAACGCACCATTCCGCAGCTCTGTCGGCTATATAGAGCAGCTATAACCACTAGTTAACAGACGTATGGGGTAGTTCGTACCGCACGTAACGTGAAAGGAGTTGTATCCCCCTACCCTTTTGTGACTGGTATGTATCACATGTGGTACACGTAAGCAAAATTCTGCAGCTCTGTGCGCCCTCCATTCTGGTATCCTGAAGTGCCATAAAAAGCAGTTGTACCCATCATTTCATAGCGCTATGAGCTGTATAGAGAAGATATACCCACCCTTTGATGGCTCTCTGATCCTTATAGCGTAGTTGCACCATTCTACGTTCCTCTGTGCCTTATAGAGCAGTTTTACCCAAGATTCTGCAACATTATGTGCCGAATAGAGCAATTGCATCCACCGTTTTGCGTTTGTGTGCTCTACACAGAGATGTTGGGTACACCACCCGACGGCTCTGTAAGCCGTGATAGAGTCACTCACCATTTGGCGGCTCTATAAACTGGACCGAGAAGTTGAAGATGGGTGCGAGCGCGCGCACCACGTCCACGTCCCGACCGAAGAGATGCGTCACAGACCCGTTCTTCGCCCTGTGGTACAGTGTGCTCGGCTCCCACTCGAACGTCACCACCTGTGGGCACACGACGTGAGGGTCAACCCCCTTGGGACTTACCTCACCGTCATCACCTGAACACATATCGATCTGCAAGTAACATGTGTTACAGACTATCTGTAGAATAGAAATGTTACAGATCAAGGTCACCCTAAAATGCCAACTCAAAACACACTACTGTTTTATCACCTGCAAATGGACGCCAGCTTATAAACCATCTTTGAGTTTAAACGATAATTATCATCTATAGGTATACCTGACTATTTCTACCTGTAACTATACCTGTAAGTATACATAATCACTAAGACCTGCAGTGTAGATTATCATTACCAACTGCAGGAATGAATGACCAATGGCATGTACAACTGGTTCTCGTAGCAGACGCAACCAGATCCACAAAGGCAGGAACAGAGACAGACAGACAGACAGACAGACAGACAGACTTGCCATGATCATCAACCATTACGTCTCTTCCCTTGACCTCCACCAAGGATAGTGACATCCGATGATCCCCACACAATGTTGATAACTTTGCACCCACTCCTCCATAACAGACACCCGTAACACCTCTTACTATGGTTTCTAGTCGCTTTCAGCACTGTCCACCATGACCTATGGTTCATTAACCTTCATTACGAAGATTCCCTAACCTTTAACCCCTTCCCCTTCCCATCCCGCCATGACACTGACCTTGAGCACGGCACCGAGAAGGTCACTGGTCTTGTCTGGGAAAGGCGTGTAGTGGGAGGTGAAGCCGTGGCGACTCCAGGTGGCGGTGAGAGCGACACCAGGCCCCCAGTACAGCTGGTTCATGTATACGAGCCACTCCCCACCTCGTCCTGACTGCCGGTAGAGACACAGTTAAGTCGTGTCCTGAACATTTGCGATACGCCATAATGCATTGACCGCGACTCGCTGAAGATTTACTATGGTCGTATCATCAAGAAGAGCCAGTGGCACCTATTCGCATGCCCCAAGGGAGGCTGGCTATCTTGCCCTCTTATCGGTGTGACTTACCTCGACAACCCCTACGATGTGCTCGGTCTTCCTGCCTTTCTGTGTGAGCGTCAGGTCCTCCAGCTGCTCCCTGGACGCTCCCACCAGCACGTACCTGGAAGACTTTGCGTTGAAATGGTGTTTCCAGTGGAAGATTAGGTATGACCAAACTGTC